>NC_092144.1:38171167-38476861 GCF_043159975.1 Macaca nemestrina
TATTTCTCCACATCCTCTCCAGCATCTGTTGTTTCCGGACTTTTTAATGATTGCCATTCTAACTGGTTTGAGATGGTATCTCATTGTGGTTTTGATTTGCATTTCTCTGATGGCAAGTGATGATGAGCATGTTTTCATATGTCTGTTGGCTGTATGAATGTCTTCTTTTGAGAAGTGTCTGTTCATATACTTTGCCCACTTTTTGATGGGGTTGTTTTTCTCTTGTAAATTTGTTTGAGTTCTTTGTAGGTTCTGGATATTAGCCATTTGTCTGATGAGTAGATTGCAAAAATTTTCTCCCATTCTGTAGGTTGCCTATTCACTCTGATTGTAATTTCTTTTGCTGTGCAGAAGCTCTTTAGTTTAATTAGATCCCATTTGTCAATTTTGGCTTTTGTTGCCGTTGCTTTTGGTGTTTTAGACATGAATTTCTTGCCCATGCCTATGTCTTGAATGGTATTACCTAGGTTTTCTTCTAGGGTTTTTATGGTTTTAGGGCTAACATTTAAGTCTCGAATCCATCTTGAATCAATTTTTGTATAGGGAGTAAGGAAAGGATCCAGTTTCAGCTTTCTACTTATGGCTAGCCAATTTTCCCAGCACCATTTATTAAGCAGGGAATCCTTTCCCCATTTCTTGTTTTTGTCAGGTTTGTCAAAGATCAGATGGCTGTAGATGTGTGGTATTATTTCTGAGGGCTCTGTTCTGTTCCATTGGTCTATATCTCTGTTTTGGTACCAGTACCAGGCCTTTTGGGTTACTGTAGCCTTGTAGTATAGTTTGAAGTCACGTAGCATGATGCCTCCAGCTTTGTTCTTTTGGCTTAGGATTGTCTTAGCAATGCGGGGTCATTGTTGGTTCCATATGAACTTTAAAGCAGATTTTTCCAATTCTGTGAAGAAAGTCATCGGTAGCTTAATGGGGATGGCATTGAACCTATAAATTACCTTGGGCAGTATGGCCATTTTCACAATACTGATTCTTCCTATCTATGAGCATGGTATGTTCTTCCATTTGTTTGTGTCCTCTTTTATTTCACTGAGCAGTGGTTTGTAGTTCTCCTTGAAGAGGGCCTTCACATCCCTTGTAAGTTGGATTCCTAGGTATTTTATTCTCTTTGAAGCAATTGTGAATAGGAGTTCATTCATGATTTGGCTCTCTGTTTGTCTGTTACTGGTGTATGAGAAAGCTTGTGATTTTTGCACATTGATTTTGTATCCTGAGACTGCTGAAGTTGCTTATCAGCTTAAGGAGATTTTGGGCTGAGATGATGGGTTTTCTAAATATACAATCATGTCATCTGCAGACAGGGACAATTTGACTTCTTCTTTTCCTAAGTGAATACCCTTTATTTCTTTCTCTTGCCTGATTGCCCTAGCCAGAACTTCCAACACTGTGTTGAATAGGAGTGGTGAGAGAGGGCATTCCTGTCTTGTGAGCGTTTTCAAAGGGAATGCTTCCAGTTTTTCCCCATTCAGTATGATATTGGCTGTTGGTCTGTCATAAATAGCTCTTATTATTTTGAGATACGTTCCATCAATACCAAATTTATTGAGAGTTTTTAGCATGAAGGGCTGTTGAATTTTGTCAAAGGCCTTTTCTGTATCTATTCAGATAATCACATGGTTTTTGTCTTTGGTTCTGTTTATATGCTGGATTATGTTTTTTGATTTGCGTAAGTTGAACCAGCCTTGCATCCCAGGGATGAAGCCCACTTGATCATGGTGGATAAGCTTTTTGATGTGCTGCTGGATTCAGTTTGCCAGTATTTTATTGAGGATTTTTGCATCGATGTTCATCAGGGATATTGGTCTAAAATTCTATTTTTTTTGGTGTATTTCTGCCAGGCTTTGTTATCAGGATGATGTTGGCCTTATAAAATGAGTTAGGGAGGATTCCCTCATTTTCTATTGATTAGAATAGTTTCAGAAGGAATGGTACCAGCTCCTCCTTGTACCTCTGTAGAATTCGGCTGTGAATCTGTCTTGTCCTGGACTTCTTTTGGTTGGTAGGCTATTAATTATTGCCTCAATTTCAGAGCCTACTATTGGTCTATTCAGGGATTCAACTTCTTCCTGGTTTATTCTTGGGATTGTGTATGTGTCCAGGAATTTATCTATTTATTCTAGGTTTACTAGTTTATTTGCGTAGAGGTGTTTATAGTATTCTCTGATGGTAGTTTGTATTTCTGTGGGGTCGGTGGTGATATCCCCTTTATCATTTTTTATTGTATGTATTTGATTCTTCTCTCTTTTCTTGTTTATTAGTCTTGCTAGTGGTCTATCAATTTTGTTGATCTTTTCAAAAAACCAGCTCTTAAATTCATTGATTTTTTTGAAGGGTTTTTTGTGTCTCTATCTCCTTCAGTTCTGCTCTGATCTTAGTTATTTCTTGCCTTCTGCTAGCTTTTGAATGTGTTTGCTCTTGCTTCTCTAGTTATTTTACTTGTGATGTCAGGGTGTCAATTTTAGATCTTTCCTGCTTTTGCTTGTGGGCATTTAGTGCTATACATTTCCCTGTACACACTGCTTAAATGTGTCCCAGAGATTCTGGTATGTTGTATCTTTGTTCTCATTGGTTTCAAGGAACATCTTTATTTCTGCCTTCATTTTGTTGTGTACCCAGTAGTCATTCAGGAGCAGGCTGCTCAGTTTCCATGTAGTTGAGGGTTTTGATTGAGTTTCTCAGTCCTGAGTTCTAGTTTGATTGCACTGTGGTCTGAGAGACAGTTTGTTATAATTTCTGTTCTTTTACATTTGCTAAGGAGTGCTTTACTTCCAACTATGTGGTCAATTTTGGAATAACTGTGATGTGGTGCTGAGAATAATGTATATTCTGTTGATGTGAGGTGGAGAGTTCTGTAGATGTCTATTAGATCTGCTTGCAGAGTTGAGTTCAATTCCTGGATATCCTTGCTAACTTTCTGTTTCGTTGATCTGTCTTATGTTGACAGTGGGGTGTTAAAGTCTCCCATTATTATTGTATGGGAGTCTAAGTGTCTTTGTAAGTCTCTAAGGACTTGCGTTATGAATCTGGGTGCACCTGTATTGGGTGCATATATATTTAGGATAGTTAGCTCTTCTTGTTGAATTGATCCCTTTACCATTATATAAAGGCCTTCTTTGTCTCTTTTGATGTTTGTTGGTTTAAAGTCTCTTTTATCAGAGACTAGGATTGCAACGCCTGCCTTTTTTTTTTTTTTCTATTTGCTTGGTAGATCTTGCTGCATCCCTTTATTTTGAGCCTATGTGTGTCTCTGCATGTGAGATGGGTCTCCTGAATACAGCAAACTGATGGGTCTTGATTTTTATCCAATTTGCCAGTCTGTGTCTTTTAATTGGACCATTTAGTCCATTTACATTGAAGATTAATATTGTTATGTGTGAACTTGATCCTGCCATTATGATATTAGCTGGTTATTTTGCTCGTTAGTTGATGCAGTTTCTTCCTAGCATCAATGGTCTTTACATTTTGGCATGTTTTTGCAGTGGTTGGTACCGGTTGTTCCTTTCCATGTTTAGTGCTTCCTTCAGGATTTCTTGTAGGGCAGGCCTGGTGGTGACAAAATCTCTAAGTATTTGCTTGTCTGTAAAGAATTTTATTTCTCCTTCACTTATGAAACTTAGTTTGGCTGGATATGAAATTCTGGGTTTAAAATTCTTTTCTTTAAGAATGTTGAATATTGGCCCCCACTCTCTTCTGGCTTGTAGAGTTTCTGCCAAGAGATCTGCTGTTAGTCTGATGGGCTTCCCTTTGTGGGTAACCCAACCTTTCTCTCTGGCTGCCCTTAACAGTTTTTCCTTCATTTCAACTTTGGTGAATCTGATAATTAGGTGTCTTAGAGTTGCTCTTCTCGAGGAGTATCTTTGCCTTCTGGTCCTGTGGTGCCTCCAATGCACTGGCTATATCAGCATTTATTATTAAGTTTAGTGAGGATGGGCGTAGGTTAGTGAGGGATTTAGGGTCGTTTGATTATGAGGTGAGATGATCACATGGGGATGAAGTAATTCTCTAACATAACATCGGTATGCAGAAGTACAGTATACAGAGATAAGAATTTACAATATTGTGTGTGTGTCAGCAATTTCTAACACAGCTTTAAAACAGAAACACAGTCTATACATAACCTATGTTTAGTAAGATACTAATCAGCAGTAATAATTGCAGCAAAAGTTGGTGGCAAACAATGAAATAGAAACAAGACATGAAACTAGACAACCAGTTAGGCCACAAATTCTCAGAAGGGAGTATGCCTTAGCCCTAAAGAGACCTACAAGAGCTATGGCAAGATAAGGGCATTTATAACCCTATCTTTTCCATATGAACAGGCGCCCTTCATGCATCTGTTTATAGGCTCTCCACAAGGGTCACATTCCATTCCCAGAGCTATGAACATTTGCTTTTCTGGGATAGGAATCTTGGTGATGCAAAACCTCCCTAACTGCAGGTCCGTTTATAGGCTCTCTGCAGGGGGAAGCACATCATGCACTGTTGGCTCATTCTGGCAGCCCAACCTTGCATTGTCTTTACACAATCCTGCATGCAATTTTGTATTCACAACAATCAGGAGCATTTCATCTTTTATTCCATAGCAATAGTTTCAGGGGGTCTCCCTAAAAGAACTTCTGCAATCAAAGACACTTTAAGGGAACTACAGAATTCAGTAGAAAATTTTAACAAGAGACAAAACCAAATATAAGAGAGTTTCAGAACTTGAAGACAAAACTTTTAAATTAACCAAATCAGAAAAAAAATCAAAAATGATCAAATTCCCCAATGAATAGGAGATTATGTAAAATCGCCAAACCTAAGAACAAAACGTATTTCTAGGTGAGAAGAAAAAACAAAATTTTAGAATACCCATTTGAGAGAATTATTGATAAAACTTCCTTGGTGTTGCTAAAGATCTGACATCCAAATACAAGAAGCTCTAAAAACTTCTGTGAGATTAATTCCAACAAGTATATCACCAAGGCCTAAGGTTAATGTGAAGGAAAGAATTCTAAGAGCAGTGAGACGAAAGCATCAGGTAACCTATGAATTAAAACCTATCAGGCTAACAGCAAACTTCTCAACAGAAACCTTCCAACCCAGAAGTGACCGGAATCCTAACTTTAGCCTTCTAAAAAAAAGATGACTGTCAACCAAGAATTTTATATCCAGTGAAACTGTTTTATAAATGAAGGGAAAAAAGTATTTCTCAGATAAGCAAATGATGAGGAAATGCATCAGTACTAGAAAAGTCCTACAGAAAATGCTAAAAAAAATTCAACTTTGAAATTAAAGGTTGATACACGCCACAACAGAAACTCTTAAAAGCATAAAACTCATGGGGCTTATAAAACAATAACACAACGGAGAAAACAAAGTCACTTGGTAACAATCAAACTGGAAAATTACCTCACATCTCAATACCAACATAGAATAAAAATGGTCTAAGTGCTCTACTTAAAAAATACAGATAGGTAGAATAAAGTATATTACAAAACAAATATCTGCCTTCTTCAAGAGACACACATAATACATAAAGATTCTTTAAAATTCAAGGTAAAGGGGTAAAAAAGGATATTTCATGAAAATGGAAACCAAAAGCAAATAGGAGTAGATATTCTTATATCAGAAAAACAGTAAAGAAACAGTAAAAAAGACAAAGAAGAACATTATATAATAATAAAATAATCAATTATACGATAACATATAACAATACTAAATATATATGCATTTTACTCTGGAGCTCCCAGAATCATAAAAGTATTACTACTAGACTAATAAAAGAGATAGCAATACAGTAATAATGGGGAATTCAATATTCTACTGACAGCATTAGACAGATCATCAAGGTGAAAGTCAAAAAAGAAACCCTGGACTTAAATGTAGTCTAGAATAAATGGGCCTAACAGCTATTTAGAAAACATTCTACCCAAGACGTGCAGAATATACAATCTTCTCAGCAGCACATGAAACATTCTCCAACATAGACCATAAAATAACCCATAAAACAAGTATCAATATTTTTTTAATATTGAAATTATATCAAGTCACTTCACAGACCATAGTGGAATAAAACTAAAAGTCAGTTCCAAAAGGTCCCTTAAACCTACACATGTACATAGAAATTAAACAATCTGCTCCTGAATAATTTTTGGATTAACAATACAATCAATGATCAAATTTTAAAAATATTTGAAATGAATGATAACAGGGAAACAAGGTATCAGGACTTCAGTAATACAGCAAAACCAGTGCTAAAAAGAAAACTCACAATTCCAAATACCTACATCAAAAAGGCTGAAAAGAATCTGGATGGCAAGAAACATCATCGAGATTCAGGAGAAAGTTGAAACCCATTCCAAAGAATCTAAAGAGTCCAGTATAACAATTCAAAAAATGGAAGATAAAATAGCCATTTTAACATAGAACCAAACTAATAGAGCTGAAAAATTCACTATAAGAGTTTTACAGCACAAACAGAAGTATTTTTTATTTAAATTTTAATTGAAGTTCATATACAGGTTTTATATAGGTAAATGTGTTATGGCAGTTTGTTGTACAGATTATTTCATCACCCAGGTATTAAGCCCAGTATCCATTATTTTTCCTGACCCTCTCCCTCCTCCAAACCTCCACTCTTTGATAGGTAGGGGGTGTTGTTCCCCTCTATGTGTCCATGTGTTCTCATCATTTAGCTCTCATTTATAAGTGAGAACATGCAGTATTTGTTTTTCTGTTTCTGCATTAGTTTTCTAAAGATAATAGCCTCCAGCTCCATCCTTGTTCCTGCAAAGGACATGATCTTGTTCTTTTTCATAACTGCATGCTATTCCCTGGTGTATATGCACCATATTTTTTTAATCCCATCTATTACTGATAAACATTTAGGTTGATTTTGTGTTTGATATTGAGAATAATGCTGCATGCATGTTCTATATAATAGAATGCTTTCTCTTCCTTTGGGTATAGACCCAGTAATGAGATTGCTGGGTTGAATGGCAATCCTATTTTTAGGTCTTTGAGGAATTGCCAAACTGTCTTCCACAATGATTTAACTGATTTCCACTTCCATAAACAATGTATGTGTTCCTTTTTCTCTGCAGCTCTGCCAGCATCTGTTATTTTTTGACTTTTTAATAGTAACCATTCCAACTGATGTGAGATGGTATCTGATGGTGGTTTTGATTTGCATTTCCCGAATGGTCAGTGAAGTTGACCTTTTTAAAATGTGCTTGTTGGATCCATGTTTGTCTTCTTTTGAAATGTGTCTGTTCATGTTAATTGCCCACTTTTTAATATGGTTGTTTGTTTTCTTCTTGTAAATTTGTTTAAGTTTCTTATAGATGCTGAACAGTAGACCTTTGTCAGATGCATAGTTTGCAGTATTTTTCTCCCATTCTGCAGGTTGTCTGTTTGCTCTGTTGATTGTTTCTTTTGCTGTGCAGAAATGCTTTGGTTTAATTTGATCCTATGTGTCAATTTTTGCTTTTGCTGCAATTGTTTTTGGCATCTTTGTCATAAAATCTTTGCTCCTGCTTATATCCTGAATGGTATTGTCTAGGTTGTTTTTCAGGGTTTTTATAATTCTGGGTTTTACATTTAAGTCTTTAATCCATCTTGTGTTAATTTTTGTATATGGTGTAAAGAAAGGGTCCAGTTTCAATCTTCTGCATATGGCTAGCTGGTTATCCCAGTACCTTTTATTAAATAGAGGGTCCTTTTCCTATTGCTTGTTTTTGTCAGGTTTGTCAAGGATCAGATAATTGTAGGTGTGTGGCCTTATTTATGGATTCTCTATTCTATTCCATTGGTTTATGTGTCTGTTTTTCTACCAGTACCATGCTGTTTTGGTTACTGTGGCCCTGTAGTATAGTTTGAAGTCAGGTAGTGTGATGCCTTCAGTTTTGTTCTTTATGCTTAGGATTGCCTTAGCTATTCAGGCTCTTTCTTGATTCCATATGAATTTTAAAATAGTTTTTTTTTTCTCAATTATATTAAGAATCTCAGTGGTGGTTTAATAGAAATAACATTGAATCTACAAATTGCTTTGGCCAGCACAATCATTTTAACAATATTGATTCTTCCCATCTCTTGAGCATGGAATGTTTTTCCACTTGTTCATGTTATCTCTGATTTCTTTGAGAAATATTCCATATTTCTCCTTGTAGAGATCTTTCATCTCTCTGGTTAGCTGTATTCCTAGATATTTTATTTTATTTTTTCTGTGTGTGGCAATTGTGATAGCAACTGAATTTCTGATTTGGCTTTTGGCTTGACTGTTGTCAGTGTATAGGAATGTCAATACATTTTGCACATTGGTTTTACATTCCGAGACTTTGCTGAAATTGTTCAGGGTAAAGGAGCTTTTGGGCTGAGACTATTGAGTTTTTTGGATATAGAATCATGTCATCTGCGAACAGTGATATTTTGACTTCCTCTCTTCTTATTTGGATGCCTTTTATTTCTTTCTCTTGCCTGATTGCCCTGGCTGGGACTTCCAATACTATGTTGAATAGGAGTGGTACAGCATCCTTGCCATGTGCCAGTTTTCAAGAGGAATGCTTCCAGCTTTTGCCCATTCAGTATGATGTTTGCTGTGGGTTCATCATAGGTAGTTCTTATTATTTTGAGGTATGTTTCTCTAATACCTAGTTTATTGAGAGTTTTTAACAAGTACTGTTGAATTTTACCAAAAGCCATTTCTGCTTCTATTGAGAAAATCATGTGGCTTTTGTCTTTAGTTCTGTTTATGTGATGAATCATATTTATTGATATACATATGTTGAACCAAACTTGCCACCCAATGGATAAAGCCTATTTGGTCTTAGTGGATGAGCTTTTGGATGTGCTGCTGGATTCAGTTTGCCAGTATTTTCTTGAGGACTTTTGCATCGATGTTCATCAAGATATTAACCTGAAGTTTTCTTTTTTTGTTGTGTCTCTACCAGGTTTTGGTATCAAGATGATACTGGTCTCACAGAATGAGCCAGGGAAGAGTCCCTTCTCCTCATTTTTTTTTTTGAAATAGTTTCAGCAGGAATTGTACCACCTCTTTGTACATCTTGTAGAATTCAGTTATAAATCTGTCTCATCCTGGGATTTGTTTTGTTTTTTAGGCAATTAATCACCAACTCAATTCCAGAGCTCATTATTGGTCTGCTCAGGTATGCGGTTTCTTCCTGGTTCAGTGTTGGGAGGGTGTACATGTCTATGTATTTATCCATTTCTTCCAGATTTTCTAGTTTATATGCATAGAGGTGTTTATAATATTCTCTGATGACTGTCTATATTCCTATGGAGTGATTGGTAATACCGCCCTTGTTTCAGATTGTACTTTTCTGAATTTTTTTCTTCTTTATTAGTCTAGCTAGTGGTCTATCTGTTTCATTATATTTTTTTTCCAAAAAGCTAGCTGCAGGATTCATTGATCTTTTGAATAAATTTTGATGTTTCAATCTCCTTCAGTTCAACTCTCATTTTGGTTATTTCTTGTCTTCTGCTAGCTTTAAGATTTGTTTACTCTTGATTATCTAGTTCTCTTAGTTGTGATGTCACATTGTTATCTTGAGATTTTTCTACCTCAAGTTAGAGGTAGAAACTTCTTTCTACTTCTATTGAGGTGAGAATTCAGTGTCCCAGAGATTCTGGTATGTTGTTTCTTTGTTCCCATTAGTTTCAAAAAACCTCTTGATATCTGCCTTAATTTCATTATTTACCCAAAAGTCATTCATGAGCAGGTTATTCAATTTCTATGTAATTGTATGATTTTGAGTAAATTTCCTAGTCTTGCTTTCTAATTTGATTTCACCATGGTCTGAATGATTGTTATGATTTCAGTTTTTTGCATTTGCGAAAGAGTGTTTTACTTCTGATTATGTGACTGATTTTAGAGTATGTGTCATGTGGCAATGAGAAGAACGTATATGCTGTTGGTTTTGGGTGGAGAGTTCTGTAGATGCCTATTAGGACCATTTGATCCAATGGAGTTCAGGTCCTAAACATCTTTGTTAATTGTTTGTCTCAACGATCTAATATTGTCAGTGGAGTATTAGTCTCTCAATGTTATTGTGTGGGAGTCTAAGTCGCTTTAAAGGTCTCTAAGAACTTGCTTTATGAATCTGGGTGCTCCTGTATTTGGTGCTAATATTCAGAATGGTTAGAACTTTTTGTTGAACTTTTTACCATTATGTAATGTCCTTGTTTCTTTTTAAAAAAAATCTTTGTCGTTTTAAAGTCTGTTTTATCTAAAACTAGGATTGCAACCCCTGCTTTTTTTTTTCTTTTTTTCCATTTGCTTGGTAAATTTTTCTCCAGCTCTTTGTTTTGAGCCTATATGTGTTACTGCATGTGAGATGAGTCTTTTGAAGACAGCAGCCCAAGGGGTCTTGGTTCTTTATCCACCTTGCCACTCTGTGTCTTTTAATCGGGGGCATTTAGCTCATTTACATTCAAGGTTAGTATTGATATGTGTGGATTTGATCCTGTCATCATGATGTTACCTGATTTTTCAAACTTGCTTATTTGGTTGCTTTATATCATGACTGGTCTGGGTACTTCAGTGTGTTTTTGTCAGGAGCTCTTGGAGGGCATGCCTGGTGGTAAAAAATTTCCTCAGCACTTACTTGTCTGAAAAGAATCTTATTTCTCCTTTGCTCATGAAGCTTAGTTTGGCCAGATATAAAATATTGGGTGGGAATTTCTTTTCTTTAAAAATGTTGAATATTGGTCCCCAATCTTTTCTGGCTGGTAGAATTTCTGCTGAGAGATTTGCCATTAGTTTGATGGGGTTCCCTTTGTAGGTAACCTAACATTTCTCTCTAGCTGCCTTTAACATGTTTTTTCCATTTTGACCTTAGAGAATCTGATGATTACATGTCTTAGAGTTATCATTTTGTGAAGTGTCTTACTGGGGCTCTCTGCATTTCCTGAATTTGAATGGTGGCCTCTCTAGCTAGGTTGGGGGAAATTCTTATGGATGATACCTTGAAATACGTTTTGCAAGTTGGTTCCATTCTCCCCCATCACTTTCATGAACACCAATGATTCATAGAGTTTATCTCTACATACTTCCATATTTCTCAGAGGTTTTGTTCATTTTTTTCTCATTCTTTTTTCTCTGTTTGTCTGACTGTCTTATTTATTTCAGCAAACCAGTCTTGAAGCTCTGAGACTCTTTCTTCCACTTGGTCTATTCTGCTTTCAATACTTGTGACAGCACTATGAAATTCTTGTTGTGTGATTTTTAGCTCTATCAGGTTGGTTATGTTCTTTACCATGTTGGCTGTTTAGACTGTCAGTTCCTTATTATTTAATCATGATTTTTAGCTTCTCGGATTAAGTTTCAATGTACTTCTGTAGTTCAGTGATCTTTGTTCTATCTATGTTCTGAATTCTAATACTGTCATTTCAGCCATCTCAGCTTAGTTCAGAACCTTTGCTGGAGAGCTGATGTGTTCATTTGGAGGAAAGGAGTCTCTGTGGCTTTTTGAGTTTTCAGAGTTCCTGCACTGATCCTTTCATTTTTGTGGGCTTATTACTTTCAATCTTTGAGGTTGCTGACCTATGGGTGAGTTTTTTTCTTTTATCCTAATTGATAACTTTGAGGGTTTGATTGTGGTATAAGGTGGATTCAGCTGACTGGCTTCATTTCTGGAAGATTTAAAGTGGCCAACACTCAACTCCCAGCTCCTGGACTGCATGCTCTAAATCTTGGTGACTTGTATTGGGTGCCAACTTTGTTCCCTTGCTCTTTGAAGTCAGGAACCCACTGTGCTGGGGGCCAGGGTAAAGATAATATGATCCTAGTCTACTGGTCACTACACTCTGATAGGTGGTATCAGCCAATCTGTTCTGAAGAGCAGGGACAGTGGGATTCATCCTCCTTCACACATGCCAACAGCAATGGTAGTGGTAGCTGGCAGAGTGATAGCAGGTACTAAGGTACCTGCCTCCCTTCAAACCTCAGTCCTCACCAAAGCTCCTTATACCCTTAGTTGACTGCCAGGTTGTTGCAAGCCCCTAATAACAGGTACAATTTCAGAAAGACCCACAAGATGTGAAACTGGCTCAAACTACTGTGGTAAGTGTATCAGAAGTATTAACAGCAGAATAAACCAAGTTGAAGATAGAATCTCAGAGCTCAAAGACTGGTTCTTTAAATGAAGTCAGACAAAAATAAGGAAAAAAGGATTTTAAAAAATGAAAAGAATTAGAAATATAGGATTATGTAGACAGATCAAATCTATGACACATTGGCATTCCTGAAAAGAGAGAGAGAGCAATCATTTTGGAAAACATATATAAGAAT
Source organism: Macaca nemestrina (assembly GCF_043159975.1). NCBI lineage: Eukaryota > Metazoa > Chordata > Mammalia > Primates > Cercopithecidae > Macaca > Macaca nemestrina. The sequence goes on from NC_092144.1 coordinate 38,183,466, forward strand.
ATTGTCCATGAACATTTCTCCAACTTTCCTAGTTGAGATTTAGCTTGATATTTCACCAAATGGACTTAACAGACATCTCCATGATACTCCAAATAACAAACACAAACATGCAAATTCAAGAAATTCAGAGAACCTCTGTGAGATACTCAAATGACTAAGAAACATAGTCATTAGATCCTCCAAGGTCAACATGAAACAATATTAATGGCAGCTAGAGAGAAGTGGCAGGTCACCTACAAAGGGAACCCAACAGGATAACAGCAAATCTTTCAGCAGAATTCTAAGCCATAAAACATTGGGGGGCTATATTCAAAATTCTTAAAGAAAATAAAGTTCAACCAAGAATTTCATACCTGGCCAAGCTAAGCTTTATATATAAGTAAATAAGAAATGACATCCTTTTCAGACAAGCAAATGCTAAGGGAATTTGTTACCACCAGGTCTGCCTTACAAAAGATCCTTAAGAGAGAGTGAAACATGGAAATAAATGTTCTTTTCCAATCACCACAAAACACACTCAAGTACCTAGGCCATGCACACTACAAAGCAATATTTAATCAAATCTACTTAACAATCAGCTAACAACATAATTACAGGGTCAAATCTGCAAATGTTCATATTAATCTTGAATGTAAATGAATTAAACTCCCCACTTAAAAGGCAAAGAGGGACAAGGTGTGTAAAGCAGAAGACTCAACTGTATGCTGTCTTCAAGAGACCCATCTCACATGCAAGAACACCCACAGGTTCAAAATAAATGGATGGAGAAAAACCAATCAAGCAAACAGAAGACCAAAAAGAGCAGGGGTTGCTACTTTGACTTCAGACAAAATTAACTTTAAACAAACAACAATAAAAAAAGATAAACAAGGGCATTACATAATAATAACGTGTTCAATTCAACCAGAATATTTAACTACTCTAAATCTCTCTCTATATATATACGTGTGTGTGTGTATATACATACGTATGTGTATATATGTGTGTATATATGTGTATACATATATATGTGTGTGTGTATATATACACATACATATATATATCTCTAACACTGGAGCACCCATATTTATAAAATAGTTCTTAGAAACATACAAAGAGACTTAGTTAACATCACAAAAGAAGTGGGAGACTTCAACACCCAAGTGACTTTTGGACACATAATAAAGGCAGAATACTAACAAAGATATTTGAGACTTAACTTAACATTTCCCCAAATGGACATAACAGACATCTCCATAACACTCCACATAACAAAAACAAAATATTCCTTCTTCTCACATTCAAGTGGCACATGCTATAAAATTGACACAATGCTTGGCCAAACACAATTCTTAACAAATTAAAAAAAAAATATCAACCACATTCTTGGACCACAGCAAAACAAGAATAGAAACTAATACCAAGTAGATCTCTCAAAACCATACAATTAAATGGAAATGAAACAATCTGTTCCTGAATGACTTTTAAGAAAGAAATTAAGGCAAAAATTAAGAAATTCTGGGAAACTAATAAAAGCAAAGAAACAATGCACCAGAATCTGTAAGACATAACTAAAGAGGAAAGTTTGTAGTACGAAACACCCACATCAGAAACATCTCAAATTAATACAGAAACTTGAAAAAAACAAGAGAAAAATCAACCTCAAAATTTGCATAAGAAAAGAAATAGGCCAGGCGCAGTGGCTCAAGCCTGTAATCCCAGCACTTCGGGAGGCCGAAGTGGGCGGATCACCTGAAGTCAGGAGTTCTGGACCAGCCTAACCAACATGGAGAAACCCCATCTCTACTAAAAATACAAAATTGGCCGGGCGTGGTGGTGCATGCCTGTAATCCCAGCCACTCAGGAGGCTGGGGCAGGAGAATCACTTGAACCTGGGAGGCAGAGGTTGTGGTCAGCTGAGATGGCACCATTGCACTCCAGCCTGGGCAACAAGAACGACACTCCATCTCAAAAAACAAAAACAAACCAACAAAAAAGAAATAACCAAAGTCAGAACTGAATTAAATGAAATGGAGATGAGGAAAACCACACAAAAAAATCAATGAAACAAAAATTGTTTTTTCTAAGGATAAAGAAGAGTGATGGACTTCTAGTTATACTAATAAAGGAAACAAGGGAGAAAATTCAAAAACCTACAATCAAAAATGAACAAGGAGACATTACTATTGACCTTACAGAAATACAAAAAACCCTCAGAGACTATTATGAACAACTCTATGCACAAAAACTAGAAAATCTAGAAAAATTGATAAATTCCTGCAAACATGCAACTTCCCAAAACTGAACTAAGAAGAAATTGTAACCCTAAACAGACCAACAATCAGTTCCAAAATTGCACAGTAGCCAGGCACAGTGGCTCATTCTTTAATCCCTGCACTTTGAAGACTGAGGCAGGTGGATCACTTGAGGCTAGTAGTTTGAGACCAGACTGGCCAATATAGCAAAACCTGTCTCTACTAAAAATACAAAAATTAGCCAGGCATGGTGGCACATGCCTGTGATCCCAGCAACTTGGTAAGCTGGAGCACAAGAATCACTTGAGCCTGGGACGCAGAAGTCGCAGTGAGCCAAGATCGTGCCACTGCACTCCAGCCTGGGCAAAAAAGTGATACTCTGTTTCAAAAAACAATAATTGAAATAAATAAAAATGATAAAAAATTTGCACCAGCAATATAAAATCTACCAACCAGAAAAAGCCCTTGAACACACAGATCTACAGTCAAATTCTACCATATGTATATAGAAGAGCTGGGACCAATCCTACTGAAACTATTTCAAAAAAATTTGAACTCATTCTATGAGGGCAGAATCACTCTGATACCAAACTTCTGTAGAGACACAATGCAAAAAGCAAACTTCAGGCCATAACTCAGAATATCTGGAACAGCTCAGAAATCTGGTTGCAGAAAGCTAGGGACAAGCCTAGCCAGTCAAGTTGCCTCCGGGGCAGATGCCAGAGGCAGATTTACTGGGCTGGGAGAGTGCAAGCTGAATAGATCCCACGACCATCTGCTGAGCTGAAAACCCTGGGCCATGGGTGCCTTCCCAGTTGCATATCATTGGGTATCACTGCCCTGCCAGAAACTCATCCACTCCTTGACCCACTGCACCAGTAGACATACCCTACAACCCACTCGGACTCTCTCAAGCACAGAATTGGCAAGTCCCTGGGAAGTTGTGAATCTACTGGTGACCCAACACTCAGCTGGTACCACCCCTAAGGAAGGAGACAGTGCGTCCTACCAAATCTCCCGCTGGGGCAAAGAAAACACAGGCATGGCGCCAGTTTCTGAAGGGGATGGCATCAAGTCCTGGGAATGAGATTGGAGAGGAAGTCATCTCTTGCCCCTGCCTTCTTTCCCCCAGGGCACTGCTGCATAAGCACTGAAAAAGTGCGCAGCGGTTAAAGCTTATCTGCCGGCCCTTACTCTTATGCGCCATCTAGTGGACTAAATCCTAAATTATACCACCAAACACGAGTACATTCCTCCAAGAGGCAATGTCTCTGAAACCCGTCAGAGTATGTATATACAACTTTGGAACCCATACGTACAGCGCCTTGGCCTTCTAAAAGCACTCAGAAATGAAGCCAATTGACTATACAGTATATTAACCAGTCAAACTCTCAAGGGGAGCAAGAATAAAAAAAAAAAAGTCCCATCCAAATGACAGCAAACTAAAAAAAAAGACAGCTCTCTTAGATGAGAAAAAATTAGCACAAGAACTCTCGCAACTGAAAATGTCAGAATGTTTTGTCACCTCCAGAAGATCACACTGACTCCCTAGCAATTAATCCTAGCCAGATTGAAATATCTGAAGTTAAAGACATGCAATTCAGAATGTGGGTGTCAAGAAAACTCAAAGAGATTTAAGAGAAAGTTGAAACCAATCCAAGGAAGCTAGAAAAAATGATCCAAGATTTGAAAGACAACATAAGCACATAAAGAAAGTACCAAACTGAACTTCTGGAATTAAAAAATTCACTACAGGCTGGGCGCGGTGGCTCAAGCCTGTAATCCCAGCACTTTGGGAGGCCGAGACGGGCGGATCACGAGGTCAGCAGATCGAGACCATCCTGGCTAACACGGTGAAACCCCGTCTCTACTAAAAAATGCAAAAAACTAGCCGGGTGAGGTGGCGGGCGTCTGTAGTCCCAGCTACTTGGGAGGCTGAGGCAGGAGAATGGCGTAAACCCGGGAGGCGGAGCTTGCAGTGAGCTGAGATCCGGCCACTGCACTCCAGCCTGGGCGACAGAGCGAGACTCCGTCTCCAAAAAAAAAAAAAAAAAAAAAAAAAAAAAAAAAAAAAAATTCACTACAGGAGTATCAAACTACAGATGGAAGCTTGAACAACAGACTAGACCAAGCAGAGCAAAGAATTTCAGATCTCTAAGACAGTTCCTTCAAATCAACCCAGTCAGACAAAAGTAAAGAAAAAAAAAATTGAACAAGAAAATCCAGGAAATATGGGATTATGTAAAATAACCGAACCTAGTACTCATGGGCATTTCAGAGAGAAAAGAAGAAAGTGTAAGCAACTGGAAAACTTATTTGAAGATGTAATTCATAAAAATGTTCCCCATCTCACTAGACAGGTCAACATGCAAACACAAAAAATTGAAAAAACCCCTATGAGATACTATACAAGATGATCATCCCCAAGGCATATAGCTGACAAACATTCTGAGGTCAAAACAAAATAAAACATTTTAAAGGCAGCCATATCAATATTAACCTTGAATATAATGATCTAAATGCCCCCCACTTAAAAGGCACAGAGGACCAAGTTTGATTTTTAAAAATCCAACCTTCTAATGTTTTCAAAAGATCCATCTCATACTTAACTACACATATAAACTGAAAGTAAAAGGATGGAGAGAAAACTATTATGCAAATGGAAAACAAAAAAGACCAGGGCTTACAATTCTTTTATCAGATAAAAAGAGACTTCAATAACAGCAAAGGAGAAAGCAGGTCATTACATAATTATAAAGGTTTTAATTCAATTAGAAGCCTTAAATTTTTTTTTTTGACAGAGTCTCGCTTTGTCACTAGAGTGCAGTGGTGCAATCTCTACATACCGCAACCTCTGCCTCCTGGGTTCAAACGATTCTTGTGCCTCAGCCTCCCAAGTAGTTGGGATTATAGGTGTGCACCACCACACCCAGCTAACTTTTTTGGTATTTTTAGTAGAGACTGGGTTTTGCCATGTTGCCCTGGCTGGTCTCAAAATCCTGGCCTCAAGTGATCTGCCTGCCTCAGCTCTCAACGTGCTGGGATTACAGTTGTGAGCCACTGTGCCTGGCCTTCTGCTTTCTTCTCTTGCTCAAGATTGCCCTATTAGGGGTCTTTTGTGATTCCATATGAAGGCTAGGATTGTTTTTCTGTATTTGTGAAAAATTCCATTGGAATTTTGATAAAGATTAGATTCAATCTATAGATCACCTTGGGTAGCATAGACATCTTAACAATAATAAATCTTCTAATCTGTAAACACAAGTTACACAACATTTATATTTTTCTCAAGTTTTTAAATCTTTGCTTGAGGAGTTTTGCATCGTTGTTCATCAAGGACGTTGGTCTGTAGTTTTTTATTATTATGTTCTTGCCTGATGTTGATATCACAATACTGGTTGCATAGAATGAGTTAAGGAAGAATCTTTCTTGCTAAATTTCCTGAAATACTTTTAGTAATACGTACCAGCTCTACTTTGTATGTCTAGTAAAATTTGGCTGTGAATCTGTCTGGTCTTGTCTTTTTGCTGTTGTTTTTGTTGGGAAACGTATTATTTCTGCTTAAATCGCATGACTTGTTATTGGTCTGTTCAGGATTTCTATTTCTTCCTGGTTTATTCTCGTGAGGTTGTATGCTTCCAGAATTTATTCACTTCCTCTAGGTTTTCCAGTTTGTGTGCTTAGAGATGCTCACAGTAGTCTCTGGTAGTTTTGTGTATTTCTGTGGCATCAGGTGTAATGCCACCTTTATCATTTCTGATTGTGTTGATTTGAATTTTCTCTTTCTTTAGTGTAGCTAGCAATCAATTTTATCTTTTCCATAAACTTGTCATTTTGTTTATTCTTTTATCTCTTTTTGTTCTCAATCCCATTGGTTTTGGTCTGATCTTTGTTCTTTCTTTTCATCTGCTAGGTTTGAGCTTAGTTTGTTTTTGTTTTTCTAATTCTTTGTAGTGCAACATTAGGTTATTAATTTGAGATATTTTCTACTTTTTTATGTAGGTATTTGACACTATACACTTTTCACTTAGCACTGCTTTTGCTGTATCCCAGAGGTTTTGGCATGCTGTGTCTCTATTTTGTTTGAAAATTGTTTTTAAATTTTCTGCCTTGATTTTGTCAGATAGCTAAAGGTCATTTAGGAGCAAGTTGTTCAGTTTCTATGTATTTGCATATTTTTGAGAGTTCCTCTTGGTATTGATTTCTAATTTTATTCTACTATGATCCAAGGAGACACTTCATTTGTTTTGGATGTTTTTAATTTATTAAGATTTGCTTTATGTCCAAATATATGCTTTATTTTGGAGAATATTTCATGTGCAGATGAGAATAATGTATATCCTACCATTGTGTAAAATGTTCTGAAAATGCCAGTTGGGTCGATTTGGTCTGAAGTCTAATTTAACTGCAATGTTTCTGTGCTGATTTTCTGCCTCAGCATTGTCAACAGTGTTAATACCCCATTATTATTGCTTTCTATCTATTCTCTGAGGTCTATCAGTATTTGTTTTATGAATATGGGTGCTCCAGCATTGGGTGCATATACATTTAGATAGTTATGTCTTCTTGTTGAATTGAGCCCTTTGTTATTATGTAATAACCTTCTTTCTTTTTTTAATGCTGTTGATGAAGTCTGTTTTATTTCATATAAGTATGGCTATTTCAGCTCATTTTGGTTTTCCATTTGTGTGGTATATCTTTTCCCACTGGTTTTCTTTGAGGCTTGGCTTTTTACCATTAAAGTATGTCTCTTGTAGGCAGCAAATGTTTGTATCTTACTTTTCCTATTTAATATGCCAGTCTGTATCTTGTAAGTGGAATATTTAGGCCAATTACATTCAGGGGTAATATTGAAATGCAATGTTTTTATTGGTGTCATAATGTTGTCACCTGGTTGTTTTGTAGCAAAAATTGTATAACTGCTTTATAGATTATGTGATCTTTTTACTTATGTGTGCTTTTATGATGGCAAATTTTGTCCTTTCATTTCCATCTTTAGAAGTCTTCTGAGCATTTCTGGTAAGTCCAGTCAAGAGGTGACAAATTCCCTGAGCATTTGCTTGTCTGAGAAATACTTTATTTCTCCTTCATTTATGAAGCTTAATTTAGCCAAAGCCAAAGGTTTTGGCTGGCAGTTCTTTGCTTTAAGAAGACGGAAAATAGAAGCCTGATCTCTTCTGGGTGGTACAGTTTTTGGCAAGAAGTCCACTGTGGTTCTGATGGGACTACCTTTATAGGTGCTTTGATACTTCTCTCTAGCTGATTTCAGCATTTGTTACTTTATGTTAACTTTGGTTTGTCTGATGAATATATGCCCTGGTGAGATCCATCTTGCAGAAAATCTTTCAGGTGTTATTTGCACTTCTTATATCTGAATGTCTAATTCTCTATCTAGATTAGAAAAGTTTCTTAACTAATTAGATACATTTCCCATGCTTTTTACTGTTTCTTCTTCTCACTCAGAAATGCCTATAGCTTGCAGGTTTGATTACTTTACATAATCCCGTATTTCTTGAGGGTTTTAAAATTTTTTTATGTTTTTTCCTTAATTTTCTTATGATTGGGTTAATTCAAAGGACTGAGCTTTAAGGTCTGAAACTTCCTTCTGCTTGTCTGGTTTATTGTTAAAACCTTCAACTACATTTTATAATTCCTTCAATGAGTTTTTTATTTCCAATAAGTTCTGTTTGTTTTTTAAATATCTCTTTAGTAAATTTTGTACTAATATCCTGAATTGTTATTCTGATTTCTTTATGTTGGTTTTCAACTTTCTCTTGGATCTCACTGAGCTTCCTTACAATTAGTATTTTGAATTTTTTTAATGTGTCACTTTAGTTTTATTTCTGTTACAATCCATTGCTTCAGAACTGGTGTGATCCTTTGTGGGTGTCAAAACACTGTCTTTCTCTACTGCTGAAGTTTTCACATTATTGCTCATTTACAGAAGCTGTCACTTAGTTATTTTTTATTTGCTTTCATTTGAATAACATTTTCAATTTTCGATTCTTTTCTTTTTTGGGGGTGTGATTACATGCTGTGTGTAATCATTTGTCTTCAATTCTGGGTGCTTTCAGGGCGCTAAGGCTCTAGATGAGTTTCTTGGTTATAGACAGTTTTTGTGCAGTGGCTTTCTCAAATGCTGATTGTTGTAGCAATATAACAGGTATATAATCTGACTCACTATCTTTTGCAGGGCTGGGAGTGCAGAGGCCTCAGGAAGATTATCTCATTCCCTAGTATTATGCCCTTCTGCCAACAAGTTTTGTATATGGTTATACAGTTCAGTTTACTGTTTAGTAGTTGGCACTTACTAGCAGACGCTGGCTTGTTGTTTGACAATTTGATGACTAGCAAAAGCCCCTTCCTTGAAGGGGGTGGTGGGAAAGCTCACTGTGGGATGCACATGGGTCTCCGCCAGGTGGTAGAGGTGTGGAGGGTGTTGCACTAGCTCCTCATCCTAGGGATGTAACTCACATCCTTATCTACTCCTGTTCAAGGGCTCACAACCTTCAGTTCAGATAGAGAATGTCCTTTATCTCCAGGCTGCAATGCAACTAGATTTCATAGAAAACATTCATCCTGTGGCTACAGCTGAAATGACCTCTGGAAAAAAACCTCTTCCCACAGCTTGAAATAGACAGCTGTAGCTGGTCCATACTCTGTAGCTGGTTCATTCTATGGTGCAGAAATGCTGCCACTTTGTATAGGGAGGAAGAGATAAGTCCCACCCTTTGAGTAAGTCCAGGTTGGTGGGGACACTTTCAACTGGGGTGCAGCTGTCCCAAAGTGTACTGAAAGCCTGTTTCCAAGTGCACCCACACAAAACCCCAGCAGAAAACATCATGACTGTGTCTGCAGCAGTGATGGAGAGAGCCGAAGATGCCTTTTCCATTTCAGTTCCCAGCCACTGGTGCCACCTGTCCACTTTGACAGGACAATACTCATTTTCAAAGATCAGCATTGCACCTGTGTCTCTGCTGGGAGAAATACAGCCATTTTCTGGTTATAAGTGGGGAGGGGGGCTCTCCCTCAGGGAAGAATGTACATTCCAGTTTCCTTTGTCCCAAAATGTGCTTTGGTGTACTAATCCCCCTTCCCTAGTGAAGGCCTGTATCAAAGGCTAGGTCTCTAAGGATCTTGCGGCTCCCCAAGGTCCTGCTGGTCCCCTGCAGTTGCCAGAGGCAGAGAAGGTTCTGGGAAACATTTGTGTGGGATCTAGTGATGCAGAGAGACACAAGGGTTAAAATTATCTGGACAGAATAGAGGCCCCAAACAGATGTACAGTCTGTATGGTGCTCACCATCTCAGCTCGGGTTTCAGGGGGAGAGCAAGCAAACCTATGTGAACTCACCACCCAGTGCTCTGCCCTCCAGAAGTTCCCCAATCATTGCCAACAGTGGTGCCTGGGTTTGCAAGGGCAGAGGGGCTCTCAGACAAATTGGTGGTAAGCAGTAGGGTACAAGGGTGAGGGAAAAAAGACACACTCCCATCTACACTTTCCATGGGATTCAAGTTCCTCATGGGTCAGTCTCTGGCAGACATCTATGCCCCTTTTTTTTCTTGTACTCCCAGCTTCTTCCTGTGGGTTCTCCAAAAGGTTCTGACACTTTTCTCTCAGCATTTCACTTAAGCCATGATTATTCACCTGTAACGTTAAATCTTCTTTCAAAGAAGAACTGGTATCTGATGTCTCTAGTCAGCCATCTTGAAAAAAAATCACCACATGATTTTCATTCTTTATTCCGTTAATGTGATTTATCACAATTATTTTGATGTAGTTTCTTTAGCTTTATTGAGGTGAAGAAATATGAAAAATAAAATTGCGTGCATTTAAAAAGTACAACACAATGATTTGAAGTAAGTATATATTATGAACTGATTGCTGCAGTCAGGTTAATTATCATATTCACTACCTCAGGGACTTAAATTTTTCTTTCATTTTGATGAGAATGCTTAAGGTCTACTGTTAGAAAATTTCAAAATATATAATTTAGTATTATTAACTGTAGTCACCATGCTTTACATTATGTCCTCACAACTTACTTATCTTAGAATGGAAAGTTTGTATACTTTGGCCTACATCTCCCAATTTGACCCACTCCTAGATCTTGTCAACCACCATTCTACTCTATTTCTAAGAACTCAATGTTATTGTTTTATATTCTACATTCACTTTTTTTGCTTTAAAATGTTTATGTAAATTACAGCACAGAGAAAAGAGACAGAAAAAAGGCTAAAGGGTCTTACACTACTTAATCTTGGGATTGGGGTAAAAACTATGACCTGTGGGTCAAATGCAGTCCTTTACTTGCTTATGTAAATAAAGCTTTACTGGAATACAGCTATACTCATTCATTTACATAATATGTCTATCTGTTTTCACACTTCAACAGCAGAAGTAAGAAGAAAGATGGTATGGCTCATATAACCTAAAATATTTACTATCTGCCCTTTGCAGAAAAGCTCTCTGACTGGTTGTAAATTAAAAAGAGAATCTTCATCATAATCTGAATGAGCTGAAGTAACAAAATCATCTTCACCAATGTTCTTGAGCCAGAATAAGTGGATTAATATATTTCCCTATCATATGTGGTTTGTATTAGCCAATATTGTGTTGTTATAAAGGAATACTTCAGACTGGGTAATTTATTTTACTTTACTTGTATTTATTTGTTGTTTTTCGAAGACAGAGTCTCACTCTATCACCACTGGAATGCAGTGGTACGATCTTGGCTCACTGCAGCTGCCACCTTCCAGGTCAAGTGATTCTCCCACCTCAGTCTCCCGTTTGCTAGAACTACAGGAGCACACCACCGTGTCTGGCTATTTTTGTATTTTTAGTAGAGGCAGGGTTTCACAATATTGGCCAGGCTCAAACTCCTGACCTCAAGTGATCTGCCTGCCTAGGCCTCCCAAAGTGCTGGGATTACAGGCATGAGCCACCAGGCCCGACCCCTATTTTTAAAAACAGGTTAATTTGCCTTACAGTTCTGCATAGTGCCACTATCTGCTTTAGTCCAGGACCTCAAGGAGCTTCCACTCATGGCAGATGGCAAAAGGGAACAGGTTTGTCACACGGTGAGAGAGGGAGCCAGGGAGATGCCATGCTCCTTTAAGCCACCAGCTGTCATGTGAACTAACAGAACAAGGGCTTGCTCATTACCATGGGGAAGGCACCAAGCCATTCATGAGGGATCCACACCATCACTCAAACACCTTCCACCAGGCCCCACATCTGACACTAAGGATCACATTCCAACACGAGATTTGGAGGAGAGAAATATCCCAACCATACCAGGTTACTCAAACATTCTGCTTATAATTTGTGCAGCCCAAACTAGTTACCAACTGTGTTTGTTAACTAAAATATAGTATTCAAATTTTTTGTGTTTAACTTAAAAATTATACAGATAGATAGATCTAGAGAAAGAGGGAGAGGAGAGAAAGAAAGAGGGAGAGAGACAGAGAGAGAGAGAGAGAGAGATAGGAGTTATCCAATTTGAGTGTGAGGAAATCTAAAAATAAATAAATAAGAACTCAAAATCCTATTACTAGAAACAGCTTTTTGAAACCTAAAAATATTTTATTATTTTTTTCTTTATATTTAACAGTATGGGACTGTTTAGTAGAACCCATACCAAAGACAATTTACAACTCCAAGTTTTACCCACGAATGATGTGACAAAAGCTTTTTGAATTCAAACCAGCACTTCTATAAAACATTGATTTTGATAATTGAAGTGATATAGCAAACTAAAAGTGTTTTTATTTCTAAAGTAAACATTTTAGTCAAAGTTCCATCAAAAATCAACTGTTTCTTTGACATTTTTCAATACTTTAATTTTAGCTACAATTATAGTTAGTGATATAGTACATATTATTTAAAATGTATTATAAACCTTTTCTCTTTAATTTATATGAAATATAAAATTTAAAATGTTGTAACAAGATTCATATTGAAAAACATGTAAAATTGTATAAACTGCTCTCATACAGAAAGTGCCACTGGAATCACATAAAACATTCAAATGCTTCAAGGTGCCAGGCACAGTGCTTGGCACATATTACATACTTCATAAATGTTTGTTCACTCATTCTCTCATTTACTCATGTACTCGAAGAAATATGGGCTTAAGGAGAAACTGCATTATAATGAGAACTGAAAGCACAATCTTTTATCAACAAACCTGGAGTTTTGCAAAAAGACTTTGACGGACAGTGGAGCAGATGAGACGATGATAATCAAGATTTCAAACTCCTTGGTTAAAATCTACTCAGTAGCCGGGCGCGGTGGCTCACGCCTGTAATCTCAGCACTTTGGGAGGCCGAGGCGGGCGGATCACAAGGTCAGGAGATCGAGACCATCCTGGCTAACACGGTGAAACCCCGTCTCTACTAAAGATACAAAAAAATTAGCCGGGCGCGATGGTGGGCACCTGTAGTCCCAGCTACTCGGGAGGCTGAGGCAGGAGAATGGCGGGATCCCGGGAGGCGGAGCTTGCAGTGAGCCGAGATCGCACCTTTGCACTCCAGCCTGGGGGACACAGCGAGACTCCGTCTCAAAAAAAAAAAAAAAAAAAAAAAAAAAAAATCTACTAAGTAAAGCCCTGGGTTCACAAGATGACATAATAGAGAATCCGAGTCAATACTCCACAAAAAGAATGCATTCTTTCAATACCCAGGTTGGACTTTTATATATAATCATCTGCTTGAAGCTGGTTATAAGTTGTGTTAGAAACACACAGTCCACCGGAAGGTAAGAACCACCTGATGCGGGACTTGTTTTTCTGCACTGAGACTTCTTTTCAGGTAGAGCCTCATTCTCTTGGTTTTGACAACTTAATACAAGTTGAATTAAAAAAAAAAAAACTGGCTTAAACCAAAGAGTTTTATTCTAAAATAAAGATAAATACATGTAGAAGGTAGAGGGGTGTTTAACACTCCTATTTTTTTTTCCTGTTATGCACGAACCAATCCATCTATTCTGCACATTTGTGCCAAAGTCACAAGGTGAGGTGTCAACTCGTTGAGGGGCATTTCTGGGCTATTTACAGAAGGGCTGATAAATGCAGTATTTTATCAGAGTAATAAGGTCTACAAAATGCAAAAAGCTGTAAAAAAGAGAGGAAAGTGTGGGTACTAAGTAGAATATAAGATAAAAATTGATCTTGGAGGAAATTTACTCATTTTCTGTTTGCCCCAAGAATACTGTGCTGGCAGGAAGATGCACTTTTTTTTTTTTTTTCCCCTACGTGGGAAATGGGTTAAAAATCTGTAACAAAAATAAAACATAACGCTGGCAAGTTATTTGCAGCTGGCCTGAATTGTCTTTGGTATTGAGAGAAGAAAATAGAAAAAAAATGGAGGGCCGGGCGCGGTGGCTTACGCCTGTAATCCCAGCACTCTGGGAGGCCGAGGTGGGCAGATCACAAGGTCAAGAGTTCAAGACCAGCCAGACCAACATGGTGAAACCCTGTCTCTACTAAAAATACAAAAATTAGCCAGGCATGGTGGAACATGCCTGTACTCCCAGCTACTCAGGAGGCTGAGGCAGGAGAATTGCTTGAACCCGGGAGGCAGAGGTTGCAGTGAGCCGAGATTGCACCACTGCACTCCAGCCTGGGCAGCAGAGCAAAACTCTGTCTCAATAAAAAAATAAAGGAAGTACTGTTGTAGGTCCAGTCTTGTCATTCCACAGAAGGTATGGAGAGGTGTAGAAGACCCTCTCAAATTCTTTGCTTGTGAACTGACTCTGCTTGAATACTTCTCTGTCTTCTCTTAACTCCAGTCATCTGACTAATACAATAAGAGCCCTTGGAGATACAGGTTGTGTCTCCTCATCCCTTGAGAATTTCCTGGAAGACCAAGGCGGCCTCCTTACTCTGCATTCTTCCAAACAAAATAAGAGTTTGGAGACTCCACTGCTATCTGCACAACTTCTCTGGGTCTTTGACAATTAAATTTTCTTGCCTTTTTTTTCAGTGATTTGTTAAGTGGGCTTGTGCTATTTTTAGCAAGAAGGCTTTTTCAAGAACCAAGTACTTTCCCTTTTCTCTTCTAAAGTTATAGTAATCTACCTTTATCATTTAAAAATTTTAAAGGTTCAAGTAGTAAAAAATATTACAATCTCAATGTATGTCCTAAAATTTAACTCTCTTAAAAACTCCAATTGTAACTGGCTCTACATCCTTATTTTCTATGTTTATTGAAAACTTTTGTAGTGGCTGCCATTTATGGATTATTGGCTGGGCTGTGAGAACTATTTAACAATTTTTGGTATAAGATGAACTACCTTGGAAAACATTTAATTATATTCATTCATTAAATCTTTTCCCAACTTAAATCTAAAAGCTAAGTTTAAAAGACATGCTATCAAATAAGAAAATAAACCTTCAGAATTCCAAGGTGGATTTCTTGTATGAACTTTGTTTCATAAAATCTTAAAATTCAGAGTAAATATCATACTAGTTATACTGTTTGCAATTTTATTAATGTCAATGGAAGATGCCTAAATTAAATTAAAACAATAAAAACAACCCTTCAGTTTGTGACAGAAAATTTGTAAGCATTAGATATTTATCTTACACCATAGTTACTGATAAATTTTTTTGCCAAAATATAATTAGTAATTTATTTCAAAAGAAATAACAATGCAAAACCTACTGATAGTAAGAGAAAATCTCTGAGATACTTTGATGCTTTTATCACTGAAAACTATTTTGAAGCTATTCAAATTATTCTGATTTCTATACACATCAATAGAAAAAATTTTAAAACATAAAATATCTGTGAATGGCACACTCACCTGGTAAGATAATAAAGGGTATCATCCCAGATAGAATATTTAAGAAAGTTGCATTGTGTTTTGTTTTTGCTTTAATGAGTTGTAAAAGTAATTTAGCTTATCAAGGCAAATTCAGAGCTACATAATAGTACAGTGAATTTTGTCAAGTCACACAAATAAAGTTGTGAGTTGGATGACTCTCCTAATGTTATTATGAGATTAAAGTAGATACAACTTAATTGGTAGATTTATTAGTTCAGAAAAATAATCTCCTACCAGCAAAACGAAGAATTTCTTTTAGAACAGATTTCATGGCAACCAATTGTGGCATTTTCCGCACTTTTTGTCATGCTACCACCACTGACAGAACCACATGAACAAAGTCTCAAACTCAGGCTTATAAGTAGTAGTTATGATAAATAGAAGTTTTAATGATTTCGTATGAAGACAAAGACTGGAAGAGTATTTTTTGTGAGATCATGCCCCTGGAGGAAACTAAATTTAGCCATGAAATTTAAATACAAGAGATTTTATTTAAACCTATTAAATAGGATTTGAAATGACTGCCAGTCTGGTCATCCAATACGGAACTTGAAAATTCAGACATGGACTGCACTTCTGTTTGTTTTTTGAGTCTTCTTGTCACTGATGCAGTTATACTATCTTTTTTCTTTACCTTAGTTCATTACATTATTAAAATGGAGAAAAATGAAACAATGTGGAATATTTGACAGTTGCTCCACTGTAGGAATACATAATTGGTTCCAAAGGCCATCCTTAACTCCTGCAAGGTGCTCTATATTCTTGGGTTTCTCTTAGGAAGTCTTGTCTCCAGACTCCAGAACTCTACAAACCATATATGTATGTGTGTGTGTGTGTGTGTACAAATATATATAACTCTCTCTATATATAAAACTCTATATAACTCTCTATATATAGTTTTATATAAAGCTATATATACATATATAATATACATTATTTATATATATACAAAATATATATGGTTTGTAGAGTACCAGGTGATGCAAAAGTAATTGTGATCTTTGCTATAACACACATCATTCTTATATGACCACTATCATGTTGACTTAGAAGTCTAGGTTTTCAGACTAATTTCTGTAGTGGTCCACGTAAACAAAACAGGTGAGACTGGTCCTGGTCCTGGTCCTTGAAACTGCTTTTATCCAACAGCAGAATTACCTAAGTGTGGTGCTGGCTAAATGTAACACAGGGAGAGGGTGAGCCTCTGTATTAAACACCTGGTAGTCTAAAGGTAAAAGGTCAACACTGGAGAAGAGCACATACAAATATTTTAGTGTTTTGGCAATAAAGACACCCCACTGTACATCATCATGTGTAGGAGTAGAGAAATGTACATTTTTAACTCCAGAAAATCCACCACTGATTCAGCAATACTTGTCAATGGCCAGTTTTGTTCCCAGCCCCACTGCCTGTATTTTGGATTGTAAGAGAATCACCATAGGTACCAATAGGTTTCAGTTACTTCTGGACAGAGGATATAATACTTTTCAGCCTGACAGCCACAACCTCCACTGCACCATCAAACTTGAATGACTCAGGACCTAGCTTTAATGCGGTCTGTCATGTGACTCATGACATGTACGCGCAATTTCCACCCCAGCTCTAAATAATGATAGACGTTATCCATTCTGGAACTATCTTCTCCTAGTGCAAACCTTACCCCAGCAAAGCAGGCCAGATGCCCATCTTGTTTTCCAAGTGCCCACTGATCCATTCTTTACTAAAGATAAGACATCTATGGGAGTATTTGTTTTTTTACAGCCTCAAGGGCATCATCACACATCTTTCTCCATTCATAGTCTGTTTTATCTGACATCAACCATGCTCTCAGTAAGTATTCATAAAAACTGTCTCCAAGATCACCAAGTGATGTGTGATACCGACCCCAGTGCCCTGTTCTGGGGTTCAAACAATTTAGATAAAGACTGTTTGGACAATCCATTTTCTGAAGCAGTTTCCGCATGTACATGACCTTGTTGTAGTAAACCAGGTCTGCTGTCAAGTAGCTGAGGTGGACGAACTCCATATGCAGTGTACCAGATTCAGCCAGAATGCTGCTACATGGAGGCCCCTAGCCTCAGTTACACCCTACTCCACTCTGTAAATGTATCATTGTCCAGGGAATCCCAGTAGATGTGTGAAAGGCAGGAAAAAGTTTCTTAGCCAGTTGCACAGCTTTAATCTTGAATATCTCCTTTCCTGAAAGGTGATATGCTGCAAATAGGCCTTCAATAAACTGAATGCTGACTTCAAACACAAACATCTCTGAATTCACACTGACCTCAAGGTTGTCTTAAACAATCTTTGCACATCTAGGAATTCAGCATGGAGCCCTATGATATAAGGGGTATCCAAAGCATCTACAATGGTAGCACCCATTTGTGAACTTTCAAATGTTAGTGGTACAACCTTTCCTTTTAATAGGTCTGAGTTCATTATGTCCCCAACTGTATGTCCTATAATTATCCTAGGCATGTTTCATGCTTTAATTTTTTTTTCCGTTTTCTTATGTTGTCTTCCGGGTCTCCACCTTTCATGCCTAAAAAGTTTGGAATAGGAACTGGTGGCAGTGGCTTGTTCTCTGTCTTCATTTCTTGGACCTTATTTTTCTCTGTCTGAATTTCTGCTTGGATTTCCTTGCTTGACTTTTCTTTTCTTTCTTTCTTTTTTTGAGAGGTGGTCTCACTCTGTAACCCAGGCTGAGTGTTGCAGTGTCATCAGGACTCACTGCAGCCTCCACCTCCCAGGCTCAAGCAATCCTCCCACCTTAGACTCCAGAATAGCTGGGATTACAAGAGGGCACTACCACGCCTGGCTAGTTGTTGATTTTTTGTGGAGACATGGTCTCATCACGTTGCCCAGGCTGGTCTCAAACTCCTAGATGAAAGCCATCCTCCGGACTTGGCCTCCCAAAGTGTTGGGATTACAGGTGTGAGCCACAGCCCAGGCTGCCTGACTTTCTCAACTTTTCTTTTGTCTCTTCCAGGGCCTTCTCATAATCAGCTCGAATTTTATGTCTCAGAGGTTCTTCTTCTTCTTCTTCCCTGTGTGTATGTTAATTGAGTGCATAGATAAGGAAGACTTCAGGGTTTTTGGCCCCTTTGACAGCTACTACATGAGGAATTAACACATCGTCTAAACCCAGATCAAAGCGTTTGCGTTTTGAGAAGCCTAGAAGAAAAAAGAATGCCCCCAAACACCGGGTGATGAAGGCACTAAAAATAAGTGTCTTCGCAGAAAGTCTCAAAGTAGCGCTGTGATGTCGGGAGGACAGCCCCAGGTTCAGAGGTGGGATCCCACGTATGGAGAGGGCAGCAGGGCTGGGGTAGTCATCGTTTATGCTCTTGAAGACAATACTCCATAAAGTTCTCATCTTATAGCAAATGCACGATACACTGAACTGTCTTCAAAATATTGGCAAAAATGGAAAAACTCAATTTTGCTCAACTTAAAGGATTGCCGCGCTTCTTCACAGGCACCGCTTTGACGCTCCTCCAATTCCATTCAGAAACGTGAGTGACCCCCCGCCTCAAACGATCACAAACTTATGTCCTACGAGATCTCGTTTGCCCTTTGACTTTCAGGGCCCTATCAGGTTATCAGAAGACTCTTCATTCCTAAGGGTAGATCAGAGAAGTCACACTGCAAAGGAGCTACCCCTTGGGGAGATGCTCAAGGGTAGTCTTCTGCCGCAAAAGGGAGTCTGGCTAAATCCGAGGAATTGCAGAAGGTTCACCATCTCCTCTGGTACTTCTATTCCAGAATCTCTTAACCTTAGTGGTGGAAAAAGTAAGGGTCTCCACCGAAGCCTGAAAACCGGGAGGAAGATTTCCCGCTTCCGGGAGGCCAAGACAAAGGCGCTGAGGGAAGGAGCAGGAAGGGACCGGCCGCCCGCGCTTCCCGACGCTGCCAGGCAGTCTCCCGGGCCGGGCAGAGCTCCGAGGCTGCCTCCCGGCAGTCACATCCAACGTACCTGAGCCCGGCCAGCCGCTGTCGCTGTCGCCGCCGCACGGGCCTGTCCGGACGGACCTTCCTCCTCCTGCGCGGCCCCCGAGAAGCTCGGCTCGCAGGCAGGGAAGGGGCGGCGGCCCCTGCGGTCGGTCAGTTCACCAGGCGCCTGCTCCCGAGCGAGTTGCCACCGACCCCGCCGCGCCCGGCGGAGCCCCGCGCTCCGCAGCGTGCAAAGGAGCCGAGCAGCGACCCTTGCTCCGAGAGCCCGGGGCCCGCGCCTGCCCATTCCTCGGGGCAGCGGGTGGCCCCGGGCGCGCGCGAGCAGCCGCTTCTCGGGCGGGCAGAGGCCGGCTTCTTGTCCTTGGCCAGCCGCCGTGGGGGCCTCCTCCGCGCCGCCTAGCGTGGCGCCCGGTTCGGCCTGGCTGCTGCTGCTGAGAGACGGCGCCCAGGAGCAGGGCTGCGGCCGGGCCTCTGCCTCCCCAGGCCCAGTGGGCGTGGAACAGCTGCCGGGCCACACGAGCCGGGCGCACGCACGGAGGAGATGGAGGACAGGGCCGATGGGGCGCCTCCCGAACCCGCCCCGACACGCTAGTGGGCGGCACCAGCGATTGAGCGTGGGGCGCGCTTCCTGGAGTCCACAGTTAAGTGACACCATCCTGGGTCTGCCTTTCTCTGTCGGGATCATTTCTCTTAGCATGAATTCCTCCAGGTCAGACACAAGGTCACAGACGGCGGTTTCTGCCTTCCTCTGGCTGAGTATATTTCATTAAATATATATCCCGCGTTTTCTGTATCCAGTCATCCCTCTGTGGACTGATAGGTTGTTTCTGTGTCTTGACTGGTTTAAATAACGCCGTAATAAAGTGCAGATTATCTCTTTAAGATATTGATTTCCTTTCTTTCAGTACATACCCAGAAGTGAGTTGTATTTTTAACTTTTTAAGCAACATCTATATGTTAGTTCATATGTCTGCACCAATTTACATTCCCACCAACAGTGTACAAGGACTTCCCTTTCTCTACACGCTCTGCAACAGTTGTTCTCTCTTGTGAGGTGTTGGTGACTATTTTTAGTAATAGTGATTGTAGCAGAAGTGAGGTGGTATCTCATTGTGGTTTTGATTTGAATTTTCCTGATAGTGATGTCAAGCACCTTTATGTATTTATACCTGTTAGTAACTTTTTTATTTTTTTGAAAAAAAATGCCTATTCGGAAGATATACCTGTTTTTATTTGGGTGGTTCTTTTTTTTCTTTCTTTCTTTCTTTTTTTTTTTTGCTATTAGATTGAGTACCATATATATTTTGAATACTAACCTCTCATTAGATTATGGTTTGCAAACATTTCTCCTATTCTGTGGGTTACCTTTTCATCTTGTTGATTGCGTCCTTTGCTGTGCAGAAGCTTTTTAGTTTGATGTAATACCATTTGTCTATTTTTTTGCCCGTGCTTTGTGGTATATCCAAAAAATCTTTGCTAAGACAAATGTCAAGGAGCCTTTCCTTGTTTTCTTCTAGGAGTTTTGTAGTTTCAGATCCTACACTTAAACCTTTAATCCATTTCAAATTGATTTTTGTATGTGCCGTAAAATAAAGAGTCTAATTTCTTTTCCTTTCTCCTACCTTCCTTTTTTTCCTTTTATTTCTTCTTCTATTTTTTTTTCTTGCATGTGAATATCCAGTTTTCCAAACATCATTTATTGAAGACACTATCCTTTTTCCATTGTGTCTCCTAGGCAACTTTGTCTAAAATAAATTGACCTTAAATGTGTGGGTTTATTTATGGGCTCTTTATTCTGTTCGATTGATTACTATGTCTTTTCTTATGTCATTATCATGCTGGTTTGATAAATATGTCTTAATAATATAATCTAAAAACAGGAAAAGTGATGCTTCCAACTTTGTTCTCTCTCAAGAGTGCTTTGGCTGTTTAGAGCTTTTTGTGGTTCCACACAAATTTTAGAATTATTTTTATTTATTCAGAAAAAGGTGATTGGAATTTTGACAGGAATTGTATTGAATTTGTAGTTTGCTGTAGGTAGTATGGTAATTTTAACAATATTGATCATGAATCTGATATATATTTTCTATTATTTTTGTCTTCAATTTCTTTCATCAATATTTTGTAGTGTTGAGTGTCTAGATCCTTCAAACCCTTGGTTAAATATCTTCCTAAGTGTTTTTTTTTTATTTAAATACTATTTAAATTGGATAGTTTTCTTGACTTCTTTTCAGGTAGGTCATTATGATGTAAAGAAGTGCAACTGATTTTTTTGGTGATTTTGTACCTAAAACTACTGAATTTATTCCTTAGTTCTAACATTTTTTGTGGAATTTGTAGGGTTTTCTATGTATAGGACCTTGCTATTTGCAGGGATAATTTTACTGCTTGTCCTCTCATGTGAATGTCTTTTGTTTCTTTCTTTTTTTTCCTTGCCTAATTGCTCTTGCTGGTAGTTCCAGTACTGTGTTGAAAAGAAGTGGTGACAGTGGGCATTCTTGTCTTGTTCCTGATTTTGGAGGAAAAGCTTTCAGTTTTCCCTGATTATTACGTTAACTGTGAGTTTCTCATAGATGGCCTGTACTATATTGAGGAAATTTTCTTCTATTTCTAATTTTCCAGGAGTGTTAGATTGTTTTCAAATTTTGTTTCTGTATCTACTGAGATAACCATGTAGTTTTTATCTTTCTGTTAATGTGCTGTATCATTTAATTGATTTGTCTATGCTGAAATTTTTGCTATAGGGAATGGAAAGTTATCAAAAGATTTTTATAAGGGATATTTTGGATGAGTCCCCTCAGACCACTGCTAGGGAATGGGTTCTCGAAAAATAAATATGGAGAAAAGAAAGTTTGGCATGTTGCTGTAGGGATGATGTTGGCTTGTAGGAGAGCCTATGGGTTCGGAGACAAAGGGATGGATTTAAAAATTATTGGAATGGTAACCTAGCCTCAAGGAGAGGAGAATTCTCCATGCTCCTTTCTTTTCTCATGTCTTTGATTTTTGCCCCCTTGAAAGTTAATATGATTGGTTAGATTTCAGGACAGAATAAAGGAATTATTCCTAGAGATTAATATTTTAAAGTATTACAATTACACCTGAGTCTGGTTTTCCCCTCTCCTCCTCCTCCTCTCTCTCTTCCTTTTTTCCTTTTTCTTTTTGTTTCATTGTTTTTCTTCCTTTTCTCTATGCATTAACGCCACCAAAGAGTCTTGGAGAGTTAGTCTTGTTCTCACCCTCATACTCTGTGTCTTTTCCTATGTCATTTTCCCTATGGCACTGTTGGGTGCAAACATAAGGTTGATTATATTCAAGAATCATGCTTGGGGAAGGGAGGAGAAACAGGATAAAGGGGCTTTGACTCAGGACTCCTTCAGTCTACTATCATAAGAAAAAGGAGATTTCCAAAGAATTCAGACCAGATAGCTAGTTTATTCAACCTGAGTCAACGCCTCATCTAATAATAAAGTTACTTTTCTCTCTCTCTCTTTTTTACCTTTTCGTACCTACATCTCCTTTAAATTAATTTTACAGAGAAATAATTGGTTTGAAAAATAATTCAGATATTTTTGTGTCCTTTGAAACATTATTACCTTAAGAACACCTACATATTCTTTGCAGCATTAAGTTAAATAACGCATGCCTTATTCATAACATGTTACAAAACAGCTGTTTAAATAAGATTTATATGCATTGAATTGTAAAAGGACCCATAAGATACTGTCATTTGACTAAAAATTGTAAAGTAAAAGAAGTATAAGCATTATAAAAATCCACAAACCTTCACACCAAACTTTGAATGGTCAATAATATTTACTTAGGGGTGAGTGTGGAAACAGTGATGGATTTTGACAAAGATAATTTTATATTTTACTTTATGGAATTATTTTGTTTAAGTTATTTTGAGATATTGAAAAAATATTTTGTATATAAATATTTTATGAGAAATGTTAATATGATTAATTATTAAATAATGTAATATTAATATTAATACATTTCTAATATACAATATGGGAAATAAATATTGATATAGTAATATATTTCTCATATATAAATGTTAATATTTGCTTTTATGCATAAGAAATATATAGATTTATATAAAATTTATATATTTCTATGCATATATGTATAAATATATAAATTTCCATTTTTATTTTAGATTCAGTGGATACATGTGCAGGTTTGCTACAAGGGTAAACTGTATGATGCTGAGGATTTGGATTCTATTGATCTGATCATCCAAACAGTGAACATAGTACCCAATAGGAAGTTTTTCAGTTCTTGTCCTCATCCCTCCCTCCCTCCTTTTGGAGTCTTCAGGGTGGGTTATTCCTATCTTTATGTCCATCTGTATCCTAGATTTGGCTCCCACTTATGAATGAGAACATGCAATGTTTGATTTTTTTTTTCTGTGTCAATTTGCTTAAGATACTAGCCTCCAGCTTCATCCATATTGCTACAAATGACATTATTTCATTTTTTATGGCTGTGTAGTATTTCCTGATGAATATGTACCACATTTGTTTATTTCAATGGGTTTTGGGGTGCAGGTAGTTTTTGGTTACATAGATAAGTTCTTTACTGGTGATTTCTGAAATTTCAGTGCACATGTCACCTAAGCAGTGTACACTCTACCCAATATGTAGTCTTTTATCCATCACCTCCCTGTCAACATTCCCCACCAAAGTTCATTATATCACTCTATGCCTTTGCATCCTCATAGCTTAACTCCCACTTTTACGTGAGACTATATATTTGGTTTTTCATTCCTGAGCTACTTCACTTGAAATAATGGCCTCCAGCTCCATCCAAGTTGCTGCAAAAGACATTATTTTGTTTATTTTCATGACTGAGTAGTATTTCATGCTCTCTCTCTCTCTCTCTCTGTGTATATATGTGTATACACACACACATACGTATATATATACACACACATATGTAGACACACACACGTATAATATATATATATACACACACACACATACACACACACACCACATTTTCTTTACTCATTGATAAGCTGATACGTAGGTTGGTTCCTTATCTTTGCAATTGTGGATATTGATCTTTCCCGCACATACTAAAGAACACAACTGCAAACGCAATGATGTACCAAGGAGCCATGCATCTGAGAAAGAACCTGTCTACCGCCCATGGCTCTCAAGTGCCAAATAATGCAAAATAGCCCAAACTACAACACCAAAAATAACTTTTACTCACTCACCCCCTCTGTAAACCAAAATCAGGAATTCAACAACAAACATTCTGTGTACAGCCTTATCCCTCTGAAATTTTCCAAGAGTGAAGCAAACTGACTATACTAAACTTGCACCACAGTTAAAGTAATAGCAGCTCTCCTAGATGAGAAAGAATAAGCACAAGAACTCTGGCAGTTAAAAAAAAAAAAAAGACTGTCTTTTTACCTCAAAACAAGCCCACTAGCTCCCAGCAATGCTTCTTAACTAATCAATTGTCTGAAGTGACAGACATGGAATTCAGAATCTGGACAGCAAGAGAGCTCATTGAGATCAAGGAAAAAGTCGAAACTCAATTCAAGGAAGACAGGCAATTCAGTAAAAATGATTAAAGAGCTAACAGACAAAATAGCCCTCTTAAGAGAGATCCAAACTGAACTATTTGGGGTCAAAAATTAACTACAAGAATTTTATAATACAGTTGGAAGTAGTAACAGTGGAACTCATCATGCTGAGGAAAGAATCTCAGAGCTTGAAGACTAGTTCTTCAAATTAACTCAGTCAGACAAAAATAAAGAAAGAAGAATTGAGAAAAATGAACAAAGTCTTCAAAAACTATAGGATTATGTAAAGAGATCAAATCTGTGACTCACTGGCATTCCTGAGAGAGGAGAGAGAATAAGCAACTTGGAAAATGTGTTTAAGGTAATAGTTCATGAAAATTTTCCCTAATCTTGCTAGAGACGTTGACATGCAAATTCGAGAAATACAGAGAAGTCCCACCACATACTATGCAAGATGACCATCTCCAAGGCACATAGTCATTAGATTCATCAAGTTCAATGAAAAAAACAAAACAAAACAAACTCAAAAAGCCAAAAATGTAAAAGCAGCTAAAGAGAAGAGGCAGGGGCAATTCCTGATCAGGCTAGCATCAGACCAATCAGAAGAAACCTTATAAGCCAGAAGAGATTGAGGGTCTATTTCTAATGTACTTAAAAAAAAATTCCAACCAAGAATTTCATATCCTGACAAGCTAAGCTTCATAAATGACAGAGAAATAAGGTCTTCCTCAGATAAGCAAATGCTGAGGGAATATATTTCAACTAGACTAGCCTTACAAGAGGTTCTTAACAGAAGTGTTAAAAAACATAGATTAGAAAGAACAATAACTATTACCACAAAATCACATTGAAGTGCACAGCTACAGGCACTATAAAACAACTACACAATCACGTCTACACCACAACCAGCTAACAACAGCATCACAGAATCAAAATCACACACATCAGGACTAAACTTGAATATACATGGGCTGAACACCCCATTTAAAAGACATTAAGTGGCAGCCTGAATAAAAAGACGAGATCCAGCCATCTGTTGTCTACAAAAGACCCGTTTCACATGTGATAACACCTACAGGCTCAAAGTAAAATGATAGAGTAAGACCTACCATGCAAACAGAAAACAAAAAAGAGCCAGAGTTTCTATTCTTGTGTCAGATAAAATAGACTTTAAGCCAATAAAAAATAAGAGGGACAGTGAATGGCATTATACAATGATAACAATAAATATATTCAACATTGGAGCACCCAGATTCATAAAACAACTTCTTCTCGACCTATGAACAGACTTAGACAACCACACAATAACAGTGGAGACTTCAACACCCCACTGACAGTGTTAGCCAGATCGTATGAATAAAAAACTAACAAAGAATCTCTGGAATTAAGATTGACAGTTGACAAATTGGACTTAATAGACATCCACAGAACACTCCACTCAACAACTACAGAATTATTCTTATCTGCACACGCAGTGTATTCTAATTTCAACCACATGCTCAGTCATAAGGCAAGTTTCAATAAATTTTAAAGAAATTGAAATTATACCAAGCATAACCTCTAACCACAGTGCAATAAGTATCGAAATGGAAACCGAAAGATCTCTCCAATCTACACAAATACATGGAAATTAAACAATTTACTTCAAATAACTCCTGAGTAGATGCTGAAATTAAGGCAGAAATAAAAATTATTTGAAATTAGTAAAAATGGAACACAACTTACCAAAATCTCTGATATACAGCCAAAGCAGTGTTAAGAGGAAAGTAACCTTCAATGCCTTCAACAAAAAGTCAGAAAGATTTGAAGTTAATAAGCTAACTTTGTACTTAAAGGAACTAGAAAAGAAGAACAAACTACTCCAAAGCTAGCAGAAGAAAAGAATTAATGAAAATCCGAGAAGATCTGAAAAAACCTTGAGACCAGAAAATCCATGCAAAGGTGCAACAAAACCAAAAGCTGGTTGTTTGAAAGGATAAATAAGTTTGATAGACTACAGGTAGATTAACAAAGAAAAAAAAAAGAGAGGGGATTCAAATAAACACAGTACACCATCAGAAATGACACAGGTAATGTTAAAACTGATCCCAAAGAGATATAAAAGATCATCAAAGACTGTGATGAACACCTTTATGCACACAAACTGGAAAATCTAAAGGAAATGGATAATCCCTGGAAATGCACAACTTCCCAAGACTAAGTCAGGAAGAAATAAAAATCCCAAATAGACTAATATCAATTTTTGAAATTAAATCAGTAATAAAGAACATACCAACCAAAAATAGCCCTGGATCAAATGGATTTGCAACTGAATTCTACCAGATATAGGAAGAACTGACATCAATCCTACTGAAACCATTTCAAAAAAAATTCAAGGAGGATGGACTTTTTCTGTGAAGCCAGTATCAGCCTGATACCAATATCTGGCAGAGACTCAATGAAAAAAGAAAACTTCAGACCAATATCCTTTATGAACATAGACACAAAACTCCTCAACAAAATAGTAACAAATCAAATCCAGCAGAATATCAAAGAGTTAAAACACCATGAACAAGTAAGCTTTATTCCTGAAATGTATGGCTGGCTTAACATGTGCAAATTGATAAATGTGATTAACCACATAAATAGAATAAAAAGAAAAAACCATATGGCTATCTCAATATATGCATAAAAGCTTTTGATAAAATCCAACATCCATTTATGATAAAACCCTCAACAAAGTAGGCATTGAAAGAATACACCTCAAAATAATAAGCCGTTTATGAGAAACACAGCCAACATCTTACTGAATGAGCTTGAACCACTCACTTTGAGAACTGGAAAAAGACAGAGATGCCCATTCTCACCGCTCCTATTCAACATAGTACTAGAAGATCTTGCCAGGGCGGTCAGGCAAGGGAAAGGAACAAAAGACACCCAAATAAGAAAAGAATAAGTCAAAGTATCTATCTTCACTGATATTATCATTTGACACCCAGAAAATCCTAAAGACTCTGCCAAAAGGCTCCTAGAACTGATAAATGACTTTAGTAAAGTTTTAGGATACAAAAATCAATGTACAAAGAATTAGTATATATCAAAAATATCCAGACTGAGAGTCAAATCAAGAACACAACCCCACTTAAGACAATAAATGCAATAAGACAACAAACATACAAATGCTCAGGAATGTGTGCATTCTGAGATGAAAGATCCCTGTAAGGAGAAATACAAAACACTGCTGAAAGAAATCAGAGATGACAAAAATAAATAGAAAGACATTCCATGCTCATGGATAAAAAGAATCATTATCATAAAAGTGGCCATATTGCCCAAAGCAATTTACAGATTCATATGCTGGTTCTATCAAACTACTGATGTTATTCTTTACAGAATTAGAAAAAGTACTATTCTAAAATTCAGATAGAACCAAAAAAAGAGCCCCAAGAACCAAAGCAATCCCAAGCAAAAAGAACAAAATCAGTGGCATCACACTACTCAACTTCAAACTCTACTATAAAGCCATAGTAACCAAAGCAGCTTAGTATTGCTACAAAAACAGACATATAGACCAATGTAACAGAATAGAAAACTCAGAAATAAAAACACATGGCTAAAAACCATCTAATATTCAAAAAGGCTAACAAAAGCAAACAATGAAGAAAGGGTCCCCTATCCAATAAGTGATGCTAGGTAACTGACTAGCCATATGCAAAAGATTAATGGTGGACTCCTACCATTCACCACGTACAAAAATTAACTAATGG
Source organism: Macaca nemestrina (assembly GCF_043159975.1). Taxonomy (NCBI): domain Eukaryota; kingdom Metazoa; phylum Chordata; class Mammalia; order Primates; family Cercopithecidae; genus Macaca; species Macaca nemestrina. Next base: position 38,211,762 of record NC_092144.1, read on the forward strand.
ATTAAAGATTTAAATGTAAGACCTCAAGTTATAAAAGTCCTAGAAAAAAAAACGTAAGAAACACTCTTCTTATCTTGACCTTGGCAGAAAATTGTTTGACTAAATCCCCAAAAGCAATTGCAACAAAACCAAAAATAGACAAGTGGGACCTAATTAAACTAAAGAGCTTCTGCACAGCAAAAGAAAATATAAACAGAGTGAGCAGACAGCCTACACAATGGGAGAAGATATCCTCAAATTATGCATCTAACAAAAGGCCTAATTTCCAGAATTTATAGGGAACTTAAATCAACAAGCAAAAATGAATTCCATTAAAAAGTGGGCAAAGGACATGAGCATATTACTTTTGAAAAGTCACACAAGTGTCCAAAAACATGAAAACATGCTCAGCATTACTAATCATCAGAGAAATGAAAATCCAAACCACAATTAGATACCATCTCACACCAGTCAAAATGGCTATTTATAAAATGTCAGAAAACAACACGCTGGCAAGGCTGTAGAGAAAAGGAAATGCTTATACACTGTTGCTGTGAATGTAAATTAATCCAGCTACTGTGGAAAGCAGTCGGGAGATTTCTCAGATAACTTACAACATAGCTGCCATTTCACCTGGCAATCTCATTATTGGGTTTATAAAGAAAATAAATTATTCCACTAAAAAGACACATGTACTTGTATGTTCATCGCTATGCTATTCACAATTGCAAAGACATGGAGTCAACTCAGGTGCCCATTAATTTTATGTTGGATAAGGAAAATATGATACATATTCTCTATGGAATACTATATAGACATAAAAAATGAGATCATGTCCTTTGAAGCAACATAGATGGAACTGGAGATCATAATCCTAAACAAATTAACACAGAAACAGAAAACCAGATACTACATGTTGTCACTTATAAGTGGGAGCTAACCCTTTAGCATGCACAGACATCAATGTGGGGACAGTAGACACTGTGGACTACTAGAGGTGGAGGAAGTGGGGGTGGGTTAAAAAACTACCTATTGGGTACTATGCTCACTACCTGGGTGATGAGATCCACACTCCAAACCACAGCATTACTCAATATTCCCAGGTAACAACACACTTGCACATTTGCCCTCTGTGTCTAAAAGTTTAAATTTTAAAAAGACAAATATAAGCATGCTTTCTTTTTTATTTTTAAAGATTTAGTGAGTAGAAGTGCAGATTTCTTACACATATATATTGGATAGTGATAGAGTCTCGGCTTTTAGTGTATGCATCACCTGAATACTGAACATTGTATCTATTAGGTAACTTCTCAGCTTTTGCCCACCTCTCATCTTCCTGCCTTCCATAGTCTCCAGTGTCTGTTATTCCACTCTATATGTCCATGTGTGCCCTTCCCTTGGCTTCCACTTATAAGTGAGAACATGCAGTATTTTATTTTCTGTTTCTGAGTTATTTTACTTAGGATATATAGCCTCCAGTGCCATTCATGTTGCTGCAGAATATATGAATTCATTCTTATTTATGACTGAGAACTATTATGTGGTTTGTGTGTGTATATGTGTGTATGTATATACATATATGTGTGCTGTGACCATACATACACACATACATATATGTATATATACATGCATATATGTATACATTCACACATATATACCTATGTGTATATACACACACCTATATACATGTATATGTGTATATACACATAGGTATATATATACACGTATACCCAATCTGATTATTTTTCAGCAATGTTTTGTATTTCTCCTTGTAGAGATCTTTCATCTACTAGGCTAGCTGTATTCCTGGGCATTTTTTGTGTGTATGTATATATGTATATATGTATACATTCACAAATATATACATATGTATAGTTACACATACAACAATACATATGTATGTGTGTATATACACATATATATATAGGTGTATGTGTATATATATACATGTATACCCACTCTGATTATTTTTCAGCAGTGTTTTGTATTTTTCCTTGTAGAGATCTTTTGTCTACTAGGCTAACTGTATTCCTGGACATACACATGTAAACACACACAACATATATACATTTTCTTTATTCAATCATCTTTTGATCGACACTTAGATTCATTTCACATCTTTGCTATTGAGAATAGTGCTGTGATAAACGTACAAGTGCAGGTATCTTTTAGATATAATAATTTATTTTTAAAATCTTATTGTAGCTTTATTTTTAGTTTATTTAGTTTATTGAGAAATCTCCAAAGTGTTTTCAGCAAAATCGATACTAATTTATAATCCAACAAATGATGTATAAGGGTTCCCGTTTCTCCACATTCTCATCAACATCTACTGGCTTTTTAATAGCTGTTTTAACTGGTGTAAGATGGTATCTCATAGTGGTTTTAATTTGCATTTTTCAGATGATTAGTGATGTTGAGTATTTTTTCATATGTCTGTTGGCCACTTGTATGTTTTCGTTTTCTTTTTATTTTTTTTTTTGAGATGGAGTCTCGCTCTGTCACCCAGCCTGGAGAGCAGTGGCGCTATCTTGGCTCACTGCAAATCTCCACCTCCCGGGTTCACGCCATTCTCCTGCCTCAGCCTCCCGAGTAGCTGGGACTACAGGCGCCTGCCTCCACACCCGGCTAATTTTTTGTATTTTTTAGTAGAGACAGGGTTTCTCCATGTTAGCCAGGATGGTCTCCATCTCCTGACCTCGTGATCCACCCACCTCAGCCTCCCAAAGTGCTGGGATTACAGGCGTGAGCCACCACCCCCAACCATATGTTTTCTTTTGAAAAATAGCTGTTCTTGTCCTTTGCCCACTTTTAAATGGGTTATTTTTTGTTGTTGTTGTCATTGACTTGTTTGAATTCCTTGTGGTTTCTAGATACTAGCCTAATGTTAACACATAGTGTGAAAATATTTTTCTCATTCTATAGGATTTTTTTTTATTCTGTTGATTGTTTTATTTTGCTGTGCAGAAGCTTTCTAATGTAATTAATTTCTGTTTGTCTATTATTGATCTTTTAAGGAACCAGCCCTAGATGATGGTAATTTTCTTTATTGATTTTCTGTTTTCAATTTCTTTTAAAATTGTTATTATGTTTTTAATTTTTTCTTCAGATTTAATTTAACATTCTCTTTCTAGTTTCTTAAGGTGGGAGCTTAGATTATTGGTTATATATCTTATTTTTAATGTATACAATCAGTGCTATACATTTTCCTCTAAGCACTGCTTTGCTGCATCCCACACATTTGGTAAGTTGTGCTTTTATGCTTTTATTTCATTAGAAGTATTTTTAAATTTTTCTTGAGATTTCTTCTTTGACCTATGTTATTAGTTATAAGGGTGTTGTTTATTATCTAAGTATTTCGAAGTCTTCTTGTTATCTTTTTGTTATTAATTTCTACTGTAATTCCATTGTGGTCTGCAAGTATACATTGTTTGATTTTCATTTTTTTACATTTGTTAATGTGTGTTTTATGACTCAGAATGTGGTCTATATTGGTAACTCTTCCACATGAGCTTGATCAGAGTGTGTTGGATGAAGAAGCCTATGAATGTTCATGATGTTTAGTGGATAGATGATGCTGTTCCCCTATGCACTTGGTGATTTTCTGTTTTCTATATCTGTCCATATCTGATATGAGTGTTAAAGACCTTAAAAAAATGGATTAATCTTGTCTCCCCGAAACACTATGAGTTTTTACTTCTTGCATTTTGATACTCTGTTCTTTAGGTGTACATACATTAAGAATCGTCATGTCTTGTCAGATCACTGGCCCCTTTATCATTGTGTAATTGCCTTTCTTATCTTTGGTAACTTCCTTCCTCTGAAGTCTGCTCTGTCTGAAATTAAAACCACTACTCCCACTTTCTTTTTTCTTTTTCTTTTTTGAGACAGAGTTTCGCTCTTTTTGCCCGGGTTGGAAGGCAGTGGTGTGATCTCGGTTTACTGCAACTGCTGCCTTCTCATTTCAAGCGATTCTCCCGCCTCAGCCTCTTGAGTAGCTGGGATTACAGGCACCTGCCACCACGCCCGACTAATTTTTTGTATTTTTAGTAGAGATGGGGTTTCACCATGTTGGCCAGGATGGTCTCGATCTCTTGACCTTGTGATCTGTCCACCTCAGCCTCCCAAGGTGCTGGGATTACAGGCATGAGCCACCGTGCCTGCCTGGCCATTAAATTTAGAATTAAGACCAAAAATCAGGACAAGTGTCCACTAATTAAAGCTCAGATGGAGCATTCAGGTAAGGCATTATGAAAAGTTAGGGCACAGATGATAAGAGATTTTGATCTAATTATTTATTCTCAGAATCTTCTGTCACAGATATAAAATAATTACAACCTATTGTAATTATTTTGTGATGTAAACTCATTACATCCAATGAGTAGGGTCATAACTATTTCATTACCCTTCCCCTCTGTTTCCATAACTTCAATTCCCAGAAATAAAGTAGAAAATAAGAAAAAAACAGATTTGGGGGATTGGCAGACAGGAAGATTAGAACCATGGATGTAAGGAGAGATGCTGGAGAGACTGAACTGGAAAATACCGTGGAAATAATGCAGTCTAGGCTTAGAGTGTGTTTTCTCTTTCTAGCAATGAAAACCACAGTTTTGGTGGCTCACGCCTGTAATCCCAGCACTCTGGGAGGCCAAGGAGGGTGGATCACCTAAGATCAGGAGTTCAAGCGGAGCCTGACCAATATAGTGAAACCCCGTCTCTACTAAAAATACAAAAATTAACCAGGTGTGGTGGCACATGCCTGTAGTCCCAGCTACTTGGGAGGCTGAGGCAGGAGAATTGCTTGAACCGGGGAGGCAGAGGTTGCATTGAGCCGAGATCACGCCACTGCCCTCCAGCATAGGTGACAGAGCAAGATTCTGTCTCAAATAAATAAATAAAATAAAATAACCACAATTTTAGTGAAGATCATGCCCATTATTATAAATGTTCCTTTAAAGCAAGAAAATGTATACCTATTAGAGGATTTAAATTGCTAGAAAACTACCTAGAGATTACACACATTAACCCAGTTATTCTTGTCATAAAACACTCAAAAAGTGATCACATTTGTTTATCACTCCAGAGTAAGTTTTGGAAAATACTTGAGAGCAGAGGCAATGCCCACATCTCCCTGGCCAAGGTAAAAGCTCTTCTAGACAATTTTTTATTCAAGTAGGAAATAACTGTGTTGCTGGTTTATTTAGAAAGTGAGAAAAATGTAAGCACTATGCATATAATTCTATGTATTATAAGGAATTAGTTACATAGCTCCTCTTTCCTCAAGGGAAAACTCTTGGCATATTTTCAACACTTAATAATTATATGAATATAGATGACAATTTTTAAATATTAACAAATAAAACATCAGTATATTAAAAGAATAGCATGTTATTCTCCAAATCAGAACCATTTTATAATAATATTATGATAAATACTAGTTATTATGCTAAATTTTTTTCTTACACATGCTGGACACTTGTATATGTACCTCACTTGTATTAATTCATTTAAAATTTAAAAGATTGGCCAGACACAGTGACTCACACTTGTAATCCCAGAACTTTGGGAAACGGAGGCGAGAGGGTCACTTGAGGCCAGGAGTTTGAGACCAGCCTGGGCAATATAGCAAGATCCTGTCTCTAAACATTTTTTTTAAAAAAAGAAAAAAATTGTAATGTTAAAGATTCCTAGGTGGAGTTGATGTTATCTCTAATGAACAATGAAATGAACAGAGATACAAGAGATACAGAAAATTTTAATAACTTGTCCACAGGTGCACAGTCCAGAAGTTGTGAACCTCAGTAATGTAATAAACATTATATAAATTCAATAACTGCCCAAAAAGCTCTTAAAAAAAATTTGGCAACTATTTGCAGTGCACTTTATGAGACCACTGTTAGAGGGGCACTTTTATAGAAAACACTATAACTTCACACCAAACACCCCGTGTGTTTTCTGTACCTTCCACTTCCCCTGGCTTAGTCCCAGTTAATGCGATTAAGTAGAAGTAATTTTTAAAAATCCCTTCCAGATTTGGCCCTTAAAATAACCCACACATAGGATTCTGTAACTTCTCTAACTTCTTCACTGCCTGATAACCTTTGAGAAGTTGTATTCCAGGTGGTGTAGCTACATGATGGTGAGGAGCTGCCGGACTGACCTTGGACTGTTTTTAGGTGGGAAATAAGCTTTTATTGTGTTAAACCACTGAAATTTCATAAGCCTTTTTTTTTTTTTTTTTTTTGAGACAAAGTCTCGCTCTGTTGCCCAGGCTGAAGTGCAGTGGCGCGATCTCGGCTCACTGCAACCTACCCCTCCTGGATTCAAGGAATTCTCTGCCTCAGCCTCCCGAGTAGCTGGGATTACAGGCACCCGCAATTACTCCCGGCTAATTTTTGTATTTTTAGTAGAGACAGGGTTTCACCATCTTGGCCAGGCTGGTCTTGAACTCCTGACCTTGTGATCTACCCTCCTCGGCCTCCCAAAGTGCTGGGATTACAGGCGTGAGCCAGCGCGCCCAGCCTCAGAAGCCTTTTTATTTCAGCAGTTAGAGCTAATTTCTTGGACAAATACAATGAAAAACTACATCAATAAAACAAATATAGGAAAAAATAATGACTATCTCAAACTCTGATATTCAGTAACATTATTAATGAGAATCACAAGATATATTACTTGACTGGCAGTAACAAAACAGAAATGCCAGCTGTTTTTCAGGATGCAAAGTAAAATAAACAGAAACATCTCTAAAGATTTCTTTTGCAATACTAATAACCATTTAGGAAATACAAAGGAAGAAGAATCCCAACATATTAACAGTAACATGTGTATAGAATATTTAGGAATAAACTAACAAAAATGTTCATGTTGAAGATGGAAAATAATATGACAAAATGTTATTATACTGAATATAGGTGAAAGTGGGAAGAAAGAGGCATACTATATTAGTCAGAGTCCCAGAGGAAAACAGGCATCTACGCTAATGGGATAATTAAGAGTTAATGAAAAGACTAATTAAAGTATGGGAAAGTAAGGGGCACAAACACAAGTGTGAAAAAAAGTGATGCACTCTGGGATTTGCAACACCAGGAAGCTGTTACCAGCTCTAGGTCTGAGGAGCATGGAAAAACAAACAAACAAACAAACAAACAATTTACAAAACAAGGGGAGCACTGAGAAAAGTGGCCAACAAAATGACCTGTTATCTCAGGGGTTCAACACCAGCCTGGCCAACATGGCAAAACCCCGTCTCTATTAAAAATACAAAAATTAGCCGGGTGTGGTGGCTTGCACCTATAATCCCAGCTACTCTGGAGGCTGAGTCAGGAGAATTGCTTGAACCCAGGAGGCGGTGGTTGCAGTGAGCCAAGGTTGCACCACTGCACTTCAGCCTGGGCAACAGAACAAGACTACATCTCAAAAAAAAAAAAAAAAGGTCATTATCAGGAAAGCCAGGATATAAATCTCACTTCCCTCCCACCTCCCAGCCCTTGTCAGACCTACCTGCACATGGGCTGCACCTAATTAAGAGTTGGAGGGCAAGGGAACTCATGAGTGTATTAATAAAAACTAGCATCCTGGACATATAGCAGAATGCAAAAGGGTAAAAAATAAATCTGGATGGGTAAATGCGATGAAATACTATACTGTTTCCCTAAATTGGAAGTTGAATGAAAAAAATGTCAATAGTCCTACCATCATTTATAGATTTAATATGATTCCTGTCATAATACTAATAAGAATTGGGGATACATTATGAAATTATCCTAAAGTTCATCTGGAAAAATAAAGAGGTTAAAAAGTGATAATAATGAGATAAAAGACTGGCAATAATGGGGGAATTATTTTTACATATACCTACATATAATAATAAAAGTCATTTGTACAAGTTTATACACACACATAAATTAATAAGATCACATGAATGACTTCATCTCTAACATAATCATTTGCATGCCTGGATATCTACATTTGCGTGTATGAAACAAGTGCTTACCTAGAGACACCAGGGAAGGCTAGACGCTTGTCAGATTGTTTTTCAGACCTACATATCTTAGTCTGATTCTGTTGCTCTGAAAGAATGTTACACACTGAGTAGTATTTAAAAATATATATATTTTGTATAGTTCTAGAAGCTGGGAAGTCCAAGGTCAAGGGTCCACATCTGGTGAGGGCCTTCTTACAGCATCATAACATGGTGAAGGCATCACATTTTCAGAGGGCGAGAGCAGGCACACTAGTTCAGCTCTCTCTCTCTCTCTCTTTTTTTTTTTTTTTTTTTTTTGAGATGGAGTCTCTCTGTCTCCCAGGCTGGAGTGCAGTGGTACAATCTTTGCTCACTTCAACCTCTGCCTTCCAGGCTCAAGTGATTCTCCTACCTCAGCCTCCCGAGTACTTGGGATTACAGGTGTGTGCCACTACACTCAGCTAAGTTTTGTATTTTTAGTAGAGATGAGGTTTCGCCATGTTGGCCAGGCTGGTCTCAAACTCCTGACCTCAGGTGATCTGCCCACCTCGGCCTCCCACAGTGCTCAGATTATAGGCATGTGCCACCGTGCCCAGCCCCTCTCTCCTCTTCTTATAAAGCCACTATGCCATCATGAGGGCCCCACACACATGACTTTCATTCTAATTACCTCCGAAAGCCCCCACCTCCAAATACCATTAACGTATGCATTTGGGGATGAAGTTTCCAGCACATGAACTTTGGGAGGACACATTCACACCGTAGCATTCTGCCTCTGGCCCCCAAAATCCATGTCTTTCTCACATGCAGAAGGCATTCATTTCATACCAATAGCCCCAAAGTCTTAACTCATTCCAGCACCAACTCAGAAGTCCAAAGTCTCACCTGAATCATGTATGAGTGAGTCTGAAAGCACAATTTATTCTGAGATGAATTTCCTTCAGCTGTGAGCCTGGGAAGTCAAACTAATTATGCTCAAAATAAATTAGTGGGACAGGCAGGGGATAGAAATTTCCATGCAAAAAGGGAGAAATAAGAAATGAGTAACAGGCTCCAAGTAAGTCCAAAACCCAACAGGGTGAACAATGTTAAATCTCATACCACTTCCTGGTTGGAGTGGGGATGGGCCCCCACTGCCTCAGACAGCCCTGCCCCTGTGACTTTTCTGGATTCAACCCATGCTTCTGCTTTCCCAGAGTGGATTTATATGCTGGTAGCTCTACACTTCTTGGTTTCTGGTGGTGGTCCCACTCCAATGGCTTCATTTGCCATTGCCCTGGTAGGAACTTAGCATGGCAGCTCTGCCCCTGCAGCAGGTTTCTGCCTGGGTCTACAGGCTCTCTATGACTGGAATCTAGGTGGAGGAAACTGTGCCTCTGCAGCTCTTGCATTCTGCACTCCTGCAGTATTAGTCCCACACGGACACTGCTAAGGCTTATGGCTTATGCCTTCTGGAATCGTGGCCTGAACTGCAACTGGGGCTGCCTGAGCCACAGCTGGGACTAAAAAGTGCTGCACCAGAATGCAGTGAGCAGAGCTCTGAGGTGGCACAGGGCAGCAAGACATGGAGGGATCCCTTGGCCAGTCCCTCAAAACCATTTTGCCCTCCTAGAGCCCTGGGCCTGTGATGGGTGGGGTAGCGCCAATGATCTCAGAAATGCCTTCAGGACCATTTCCCCTTTTTCTCGATGATTAGCACCTGGTCCCTTCTATTGCTGCTTGTCTCTAGTGACTAGTCACTCAGCCACACCCTTGCCGTGTTCTCCTTAACTTGCTTTTCTGTTCTTTACATGGCCAAACTATGAATTTTGCAAATTTTTATACTTGGCTTCCGTTTTAATTATAATTCTGCTTGAAATCATCTCTTTGCTCCCATACCTCACTGTAAGCATTCAAGAAAAACCATGCAGTATCTAGAACACTTTGCTGCTTAATTTTTTTTTTTTTTTCCTAGCTCACCACTCTTAGGTTCCACCTTCCATAATGTCCTAGGACATGGACATAATGCAACCAAGTTCTTTGCTGCTTTATAACAAGGATGACCTTTATTTCTATCTGAGACCTTGTTAGAATGGCCTTTCCTGTACGCATTTCTACCAGCATTCTGGTCATGACCACTTAAGTGCTCTCTAATAAGTTCCTGACTTTCCCTCATTTTCTTGTCTCTTATGAATCCTCACAAGAATTACCCCTAATCCTCTGTTCCTGCCACTATGCAACATGCTTTTTTGAGCCTCTTGCTTCACATTCTTCCAATTTCTACCTATTACCCAATACCAAGCCACCTCCAAATATTCAGGAATTTTTATAGCAACAATCCCACATCTCAGTATCAATTTTCTGTCTCAGTCTATTTTCTATTGCTATAACTGAATACCACAGATTGGGTAGTTTATTTTCAAAAATAGATGTTTATTTAGCTCATAGTCTTGTGGTCACCAAGTTCAAGAGCATGGCACCAGCATCTGGCAAGAGTGTCCATCCTGCACCATACTATAGCATAAGGTGTTCACATGGCAGGCAGGCATGGGTGTGTCTGCTCACGACTCAGACTTTATTCCTCTTCTTATAAAGCCACCAGTCTCATCCTGGGGTCTCAGCCTAATGACTTTATATTATCCTAATTGTTGCCCAAAGGCCTCATTTGGTCCCACCTCTTAATACTGTCCCAAAGACAACTGAATTCCAACATGAGTTTTGGAGGAGGCATTCAAACCACAGCAGTACTCATACACTCATACCCTTTCCTCATATGTAAGAATATTGCAATTATTTCATCTTTAAATCTGATTGTGGGGAAGATCTATTTCTGACACATGGAAAATCTATGCCCCAGTCTCTAAGATGAGAAGCAAGTCCCAGGGATTTTCCTTTAAGTCAGCATCTCTGCTCATATTATAATTGCATTCAGTGGATGTGTATTCTTAAATCTACTTTTCATTTAACTGATCTTCTCCCCAAGATGGATTCAGATAAAAAAGCTGAGCCTTATAGGACAGGATTCCTTCATGAATTCAGCACTAATTTTCTCCTCTTGTCACATCTTCTGCAGATATAAGGAGAGAGCTTTAATATGGCATCCTCCATGCTACCATCTGGGGAAATTCTTAATTAACACACCCTCCCAGACAAATGGAGCATCAAGTTTTTCACAGATGGATGGGACAGTCAGGCCACCCCGAATTACTGGGCTTGGCTTATCTGTTTTTCTTTCTATTATTTCTATTGCCCTTTTTGCAGTCTCTTTGCTCTAATTGAATTATGCTTATAACTCACGTCTTTTATGAGCATAGCTCAAACACACCTTACTGAGGACAAAGCTGCTAGTACTCAGCATGAATAGGTGTTTTGAAACCAAAGAAGCACGCATTTCTGTCCTTAAAAATTCTCACATTGCTATTCTGATGGGGAGACAGTCTGAACTATATATAGGTAGGCCAGATTTCGAGAGAGGAGATAGAGAAATTTGGAAACTTAAGCATTTTGGTGCCTCTCTGAAAGGGACAAGGATGCCATTCTATGCAACTCTGGAGGGCACAGCAACATTGCATTCTATGCCCCTAGCAAACTTAGAACATGGTGCCCTAGAGAGGCTCCCATTCACTTTGAAAAAAATACAATAATGAGCATACTTTTAAAATACTCTTTTTATAAGATTCAACATATACTCGTAAAAATTCCAGTTGGGATCTGCTGAAGAGAGAAAGTTTCTGAAAAATTGGAGAAAATGTGTAGCACAGTACTGTCACTATGTGTGTGGAAGTGAAATGTAAGTGCTTTAGTAAAGTTCTTAAGCTCACCCTCCTCTATGCCTACCTCCAGGACTCAGCCATCTCTGAGCATGTTTAGAAAATATATGCTAAGTCCTGTGAAATTCCACATGCATATTTGAGAGTGGCTTCCACTCTCAAAAATTCCACATTTCTATGGCTGGGTGTGGTGGCTCATGCCTATAATCCCAGCACTTTGATAGGCTGAGGCAGAAGAATGGCTTGAGGCCAGGTGTTCCAGGCCAGGCTGGGCAACATAGCAAGGTCTTGTCTCTACTAAAAATAAAATTAAAACTAAAATTACCTGCAAGTGGTGGCTTGCGCCTCAAGTCCCAGCTGCTCTGGAGGCTGATGTGAAAGAATCACCTGAACAAGGGAGCTCAAGGCTGTATTAAGCTATGATTGTGCCACTGTACTCCAGCCTGGGTGTTTTCAAAAAACAAAAATAAAAAAGAGTTTTCTGGGAAGGAGGAGGTCCTAAACGAAGGCATCGGAAACAACCAGCTTGACTCAGCTGCAAAGGGTTTGCTCATGCAAGTGAGAAATAATTCTGAATACAGAATGAAGTCCAACTCCTGGGAAATTCTTTGGATTCTAGCGAGAGGGCAAGAGACACAAGTAAACAGAAGTCAATGTCATGAGGGTCATGTGAGATACAGGCATGCAAGCAGGATTAAGATGGGGGCTAGAGAGGACCACAAAGGAGATGAATCCATCAGTTTATTCACACACCACCCCCAAGCTGCCTCAGAGACCCAGCCTCCCAGTGATGCAGTTGGGAAGTAGACCCCAGTGCCTGCTGAAACTGCAGTAACCCTTAGTGAGAGAGGGAAGCAGCAGGCAAGAGAATGTTGGTGTATTCAAAGTAGACAACCTGTCAAAACTCCAAGGACTATGAGGGGAACTTTTCAAGGAGCTGGGCCATATGAGCATCTGGCTACATGAGCTGGGAAGTCCATGCTATTACTGTCATTGTGACCCAAATCTGTACCAACTAGCTGGTGTGACCTTGCAAACACAGGGGATATACTACACAAAGCATTCCTCTTTTTATTGAGCCTCAAAAGAAACTGGAAGCTTGTGTCTAGATCTCAGTGGTGTGGAGGCGACAGCCAGATGAGTCCACGTCTCCCATCCCTTAGCCAGCACTGTGCGTCTTGGAGTGTTAGGCTGCAAGGGCAAATGATACCTTACTGTGGTCTTCTGACCCAGTATTCCACACCATATTTAAATATTGTCAGTGCCAGGCATGCAAAAATGAGAGCCTTCAAATACAGAGAACAAACATGCTGTATGTAATGCATTTCAGAGACATTTATTACAATTCTCATAGCAGGATCCTGATGGAGAACAAATAAATTTAAGCTCATAGCTACTTGAGCACTCTTCTCTTAAGAAACAGAGGATCTCCTACTTCCTGATGTCACTTGTTCTCTCTTCAGCTTCTTGACCACTGCATAGCCTTAATCTAGTTGCCTGACACTTGTTAGATTCAGAGCTTCCTGCTAGCCACTGTGCAAAAAGAGAGGAACAATCCACACGAAGACAAGAAAACCTTGCTTAGGAGGAGAATGGAATGATTGCAAACACTATGAGAATAAAGGCTACACCTTTTATATTTGTTGAAGTATTCCCACCATACAGTCCAGTGCTGAAACATGGCAGGCACTCAATGAGTTTTTAGTTTTTCACTCAAAATTAAATTAAAATAATGAGATGATGTTTATATCAAGAGGTGAAAGGCTTAGTGAGTCGAGAGGAGGGAGAAACTAACTGTCTAGGGTGAGTGCATTGATAGAGAGTGGAAGACAGTGGCAACTGAGTGGCAGACCTGGGGTGGAGCAAGGTGTCCTGACTCCTAACCAGTTGTCCTTTCCCATGCACTGCACCACCCTGACTATGAACTTGGGCATGGAGGGCGTGGGTAATGGTGGTTCCCTTCCGGGTATCTCAGGGCTCCCTGCCCTCTGTGCTGGCAGTCCTGACTCTGAACTCAGGCATGGAGGGCATGGGTGGCTCCCCTCTGGGTATCTCAAGGCTGTCTGCCCTCCATGCTGGCAGTATTTGCCAGTGCAGGTGAGGGCATGCTGAAAGAAGCCCCTCATATCGGAGTTTGACTTCAGATGGTGGATTTCGTGTGAATGATACATCAGGCACACATTTTACTCATTTTAATTTTTTCAAGCTTTACTGAGGCATAATTCATAAATATAAATTATATATATTTAATGTGTACAGAGGGATGTTTTGATATATGTATATACTGTGAAATGATTACTGCCATCAAGCTAATTAACATAACCATCACCACATAGTTACTGTGTGTGTGTGTGTGTGTGTGTGGTGAGAACACAAGATCTACTCTCTTAGCAAATTTCCAGGAAGCAATACACTATTATACACTGTAGTCACCAAGTTAACTATACATAAGACCTCCAGAACGTGTTCATCTCATAGCTGAAAGTATGTACCCTTCCACGTAAATCCCCCAATTTCCCTCAACCCCCCAGTCCCTGTCAACCTATTTTCTACTCTTTGTTCCTATGAGTTGGACTTCTTTAAATTTTACATATAAGTGAGATCATGCAGTATTTGTCTTTCTGGGGAACAGGTTTTAAAGCCAACAACCTGTTGCAGTGACACCCCTCCTTTAAGTGTGATGGTGACACCTTGCATCAGTGACAGTCCTCACAGGGAGGCTGAGGACGGGCCATCTGGAAAGTGATAGTCAGTGAGGCACTGGGTGGGACTTCCTGAAACTGATACAACAGTTTCTTACAGTTTCAACAGTACATACACACCTAGAGCTGCCACCAGATTCTCTTCCAGAACTGTGGCCCCCTTGTGGGGGTGGGTGGTAAAGTCTCCTGGTCATTAAGCCCCTGCAGCTCCAGGGCAAGCTCCCCTCTGCGTGAAGATGGAGACTCAAGACTCAGTAGGGCAGAAATACATCTCCATTCCCAGGTTCTTGCAGCAAGCTTTCCCTCCTGGAAATCAGTTTGGGCTTCACCACTTCACTATCCGGCCAGCCAGGCTCCCTTGATATCTAACACATTCTCATCACAATGACTGAAGTGACAATGGGACTAAATGTTTTCATCTTCCATGCCCTTGTGACTGACAGTCATAAAAATGTTCATTCAAAGAAACTAGCCATGTCCTGTACCTGGGGCACCATGAGGCCTTCCAAGCCCCACCCAGGCATCACTGACTCCTTCCAGCTTCCCTTGCTCCCCAGGCTGAGCCCAGCCTCCGCCTGTCCTGTATTGCAGAGCACCTTGTCATTCCTCCTTCAGGTAGCCTAGGTCTACCTATTGGGGGCTAGAATTTTCTGGTCCTTGTTATCTTTCTTCTTAGTCATAATCCTATGACCAAGGTGAAAAAAGCGGTAGGAGAAGTTGAAAATTGAGTACGCTGAAGCCTTGATGAGCTGGTAAACAGATTCTGTCTTCCTTGATGCAGAAGCAATGACCTACAACTTTAGCCAAGTTTCTCAGGACAGCCTGCTCTGGGACCCATCTCTGTCCCCTGAAAATTTCAGAGTGTTCTGTCTTCTAGCCCAACTGAACCTGTGTGTGTGCTTTGCAGCTATTAGGGCCATTGCCATCAACACCTACCTGTGAAGGAGGAGTAATGCTGTTCCTTCCATCCTCATGGCCCCAGAATGTTTTCCCATTGGGCTGAGTTGAACCCAGTTGAGTGGAACCACTTCTTTTATTCAAGCATCTTGGAATAAAGGTCTCAGGAATCCAGACTCTCTTTACTCGGCTCTGGGCTGCCTCCTCAGGGCTATTAGTCAGCCAAATTACTGGCACATCTATAACTGGCACGGCAGCTTGTGTCTGGGTTCTGGAATATTTATCCAGTAAATGTTCTGTAAAATCATATTATGAAATTAAAACAAGATGTTAATAAATCACAGTGTATGAGATTTACCAACAGGATTAGGAAGACATTTCTGGAGGTAGGAATTGTGCTTGTTTCCCAAAGGTATGCCTTGCTTGGCACCGCTAAATACTGCTCTGGAGTCTCTGGAGTGGCCAAGAGCCCTGTGGCTCTATAGCTCAGCAAGAGTGTCCTGGGGTTGATCCAAGTTGTGAAATGTTCCTTACATCTCCTTGGTGGTCAAGCTGTCACTCCTCTCCACAGCTCAGCAAGGGTGTCCTGGGGTTGATCCAAGCTGTGAAGTGTTCCTTACATCCCCTTGGTTGTCAGGCTCTCACTCCTCTCTGAAATACACCCAGCTCTTGACCACTTCTCCACCTGGTGCTCATGCTTTAGTTCAGGTCCTCAAAATGGATGATTACAGCAGCCTCTTTACTCATCACCTGTCACCACATCACACGCGCTCTGATTTATCGTACACTCAGCCCTGTCATGATGTGTTTCCCCACAGTGCACCCCAGCACCCCCGAGCCAGACACCTTCCGATCAGCCTTCTACCCCTACACTCACCTCCATGTTTCTCTCTGTTGCCGGAGCACGTGAGGCACATCAGAGGTCGCCCTTGTCCTCTGGCTGTGGATTGGATTTAACTAACGGGGGATTTGAGAGATGCGAGGAGACCAGAATGAGAAAGGAGGATGAATTCGGTATTTATTTTGCCACAGCTTTTCTGTGGGGCCATCTCAGCCTGGTTGTTTCCCTCCAACAAAGGTCAAAGCTCCTCTTAAAGAGGCCTGCTCTCCATGATGCTGTCCTTCTGTTGCTAGAAATAACTTTCTCCAAATCCCTTTGGGCCTGATACGGTCACTAGAACCGTGTTACTGCCCTACCTATGGGCTTGCTGAACACTCCTTGTTAATAAGTGATAAAAGAAAACCTTCAGCTAAATTAAATTTAAAAGAGTTTATTTGAACAATGAACAACTCGTGAATCAGGCAGCCTCCTGAGCCAGAGTAGGCTCTGATACTCCAGAGCAACCACGTGGTGGAAGATTAATGGGTAGCAAAGGAAAGTGATGTAGAGAAAACAGAAGTGAGGTACAGAGACATTTGGACTGGTTACAGGTGGTTTGTTTCATTTGATCGCAGTTTGAACACTCAGCAATGTGTGAGTGGTTGAAGTATGGCTGCTGGGATTGGCAGAGACTCAGCTATTGTTACAGGCACATACTCCTAAATTAGGTTTTCAATCTCATCTACCTATTAAGTTAGGTTACGGTTGGTCCACAAGGACTCAAATATGGAAGTAGAGAGTCCTTCTCAGGCCATATTTAGTTCACTTTCACTATAATAGTCTGTTTATTAAACTGTCCCCTTCTTATTCTAAGTAGAGTTGACCATCCTTTTCCTGACCAGCCTTCGACTAGCACACTTATTTTTCTAAAACCATTCAGGGTTTCACATTAAACTCACAAATATTTTTCTCAAAGAGCAGAGCCAGTCCAGGGAGACTCCCCAGGAAGGGAACCTCACTCTTCTGGTTCCTGCAAATTTTCTGCCATCGTTCTTTGTTGGTTGAACCCAATTAGATGTTGGAAAATGGGGGGTTTGTCGATGTCATAGACACAACATCCTTCCTCCTGGAGCAGGGGCAGGGAGGAGAAGAGTGGAGAGGGGGCATGAAGGTGGGAATGAAAGGTAGCATAGAATGGTTCCTGACAGAGGCTCAACCTCTGGGTGAGGCTGAGGAATCCCCTCTGGGTGTGTCACATAGAGCTGCAGAGGGAGGACATGTCTGGCAAGAGGAAGACCTCTGGGATGCCGGACTTGGAGCAGTTATGTGCATGCTGCAGGGAAGATTCACAGAGATTCCATATTCAGTGTGAGGGGTTCCTTGACATCTGAGAGAGGAGGACAGGTAGGTTCAGAGGGAGAAACCTCAGCTCACACTTTCATCAACTCGTGAGCTCCCACTTTCATCAGCTCGTGAGCTCCCAGTGCCTGGAGGCAGAGTGCG
Source organism: Macaca nemestrina (assembly GCF_043159975.1). Classification (NCBI taxonomy): domain Eukaryota; kingdom Metazoa; phylum Chordata; class Mammalia; order Primates; family Cercopithecidae; genus Macaca; species Macaca nemestrina. The sequence continues at coordinate 38,229,378 of NC_092144.1, forward strand.
TCTTCCCCATTAGTCATCAGCATTCAGGAGCAGAAAATCAGAGCTCGCCTCCCTCCTAGGTGTGTGATCAGCTGCCAGACCCTGAGAGGAGCATTTCTTACCCAGGCCTTTTCTCCACAGGTGTGCCTCCTTCCTTCTCTTTCTTACCTTCCTTTTCTCTTTCCCTTTCTCCTACTGCGTTTCTTTGTTTTCATTCTTCCCCCACTTAGTCTGACTGCTGGGATAGTGATCTTTCCCAAACACAGGTCGCTTGGGCCCCTTCCCACTTCTACTGTCACTCCATTCTGAAGAGCAATTCCGAAGCATCAAGCATGTTCAAATGCAAATTGCACATCCTAAGAGCTCACTTTTGTCCCTAAGGAATGAGCCCAACACCTCCGGGAGACCCTGAAGGCCCTTCTCTCCCTGGCTCCAGTTCTTCTTTCCAATCTCCTCCTCACCTCCCTATCTCCCTATGCGCATTACACACACCCAGGCAGCCTGTAGGCCCCAGGGATGCCCTGTATTTCCACCCCGAATGCTTTCACCAGGAGATTCCTTCCACAGAACGTCTCTTCCCATTCTTTCTCCTAGGCCAAATGCCATTTCCTCTATGTAATTTTCACTTCTCTCCTTCACTGGTGTTTTCTCAGCATTTCGTATTAATCATTTTCTCCTCCATAATTTATTATTTCTTCTGTATTCCCTTTATTGGTCGGGAGTGGCACCATCTTCACAGGATTCTAAGGGGAAAGTGAAAACAGAAAACTGCCTTTGCCTGGTCTCTCCTCCCCCCTCACTGCTAATCAGCCATCCAGATCTCACTGATTTAGCCTCTAAAGATTTCTCAAATCAATTCCTGTCTCCCTTCCTACCACCATTGCCCTACTTCAGATGCTTGTCATTTCTCTCCTGGACCATCACAACAGCCTTAAAATTGGCTTCCATGCCTTCAGTCTTTCTCCTCTCCAATCTATTTTCCATTCTTCAGTCACTCTGTACTCTTCCAATCTGTCTGAAACACACATCTGATCTTGTCCCTCCCCAGCTTAAGACACCTTCACCTGAGGAAGACAGTCTAAGTTCCCCAGCTCAGATATGGCCAGAGCCCCACTCTCCAGCCTCATGGTTGACACCTGTGCTTCCACTGCTCCCTCCTGAGCACGTGGTGTCCAGTGCAGCCCAGGACATACCACTCCCATCTGTCCTCTTGGCATATGAGGCCCCTGTGCAGGAAATGCCTCTCACTATCCAACACACACACACACACACACACACACACATGCACATTCACACACATGGGCACATTCACACACGTTCACTCACACACAGTCTTGTCAGCTTGGTGAACTCCTTCTTGGCCTTCAAAACTCACTTCCATTCTTGCTCCACAATCTACTCCTAACTGGCCATATTTAACATAGGGATCTCCAAACTATAGCCCCCCCGGTCAAGTCTAGGCTAACTGCTTGTTGTTGTTTTTGTAAATAAAATTTTACTGAAGCCAGGCGCAGTGCCTCACCCTTGTAATCCTAGTTTTTGGGGAGGCCAAGGCAGGAGGATCATTTGAGCCCAGGAGTTTGAGACCAGCTTGGGCAAAAGAACAAGATCCATTTCTACAAAATTAAATAAATAGATAAAAGAATTAGCTGGGCATGTTGGTGTGCACCTGTAGTCCCAGCTACTCGGGAGGCAGAGGCGAGAGGATCGCTTGAGCTCAGAAGTTCAAGGCTGCAGTGAGCTATGATCGCACCATTTCACTCCAGCCTTGGTGACAGAATGATTCTGTCTCTTAAAAAAGAAAGTTTTATTGAAACACAGCATGACATTCATTGATATATTAACTGCAGCTGCTTTTGCACTACCCTGGCAGAGCTGAAGAGTCGAGACAGAGACCATAAATATTTATTCTATAGCCCTTTAAGGAAACTTCTCTTTATATAAATATATTTAACCTTTATATATATACACACACACACACACATATATATATACACACACACACATATATACATACATGTATATTTGAATATTTGAAGAAATCTGAGAAATATAATTTTGAGTGAAAAACAAAGTTCACAGTGATAGTCACAGCACGCACACAGCTTTTGCATTTGTGAAAGCGAAATCAGCACTTGTAAATAAAAACATACATATAATACAAAAATTTACAAATAGACTGAAAGATACACATTAAATATATGGCAATTATTTTCTCTGAAGAGAAGAAAGGAAAAAATTTAGGCTGGTTGCCAAAGGGCTTTAGTTTTATTTTTAATCTATTTATTTTGAAAAGACTGGAGTAAATATGACAACCTATTAAAAACTGATCATTTGGAGCTGGGCGCAGTGGCTAACGCCTGTAATCCCAGCACTTTGGGAGGCTGAGGTGGTGGATCACGAGGTCAGGAATTCGAGACCAGCCTGGCCAATATGCTAAAACCCCATCTCTACTAAAAAATATAAAAATTAGCCGGGCGTGGTGGCATGTGCCTGTAGTCCCAGCTACTCAGGGCACTGAGGCAGAAGAATTGCTTAACTCGGGAGTTGAAGGTTGCAGTGAGCCAAGATCACAACACTGCACTCCAGCCTGGGCAACAGAGTGAGACCCCATCTCAAAAACAACAACAACAACAAAAAAACCTGATCATTTGAGATAGTGGAAATAAGGGCACTTATTGTTTTAGTTTTTTGCTTTCATATTTTCAGAGTTCTCAACATAAAAACAAACCCTTCTTCAGATATCACCCCCTTCTCCACCCCTTAATTTCCGCATGGAGATACTGGCCCCTCTCCCACACTTTCCTTCATTCCTTCCACACACTGAAGTGTGATATGATTAAGACAGTTGTCAACATTGTCACTAGTATGATTGTCTTTCTCACTGGAACAAATGTGAACTCACTGAGGACAGGTACAGTTTTGAATTTATGCCCTAGTGGGCGTCTGAATATGTTTGAGATGAGTTTATCTCTCTTATGCCTATAACAAAATTTTATTTTGTTTAAAGGGTAGTTATTTTTCTTATATCTCCTTAATTAGCCAAGAGCTCCTTGGGGCCAGGGATATTTTCTTACTGTCCTCTCCGTCCCTGTGGCTTGGCATCCAGCTATCACTCAAGGAAGGTGGAAAGGTGGGATCAGGACCCAGGGCTTGACTCCAGACAGCCCATCTCTAATAGAGGCACAAGCAGTCGGCCCACTTTTAACTTCCATAACTGACTGGGATGAGAACAGACAGGGAGAAAACTGAGTAATGGACTAAAAAGCAAGGAACTTGGAGAGAAGGTTAGAGGAGATCAGATTGTTTACCCAAAGCAGAGACTGAAAGGCTAGTGCACAAATCTCTGCCACATGCCCTTAATTTGTGTACTGCTCTCTGGCCACTGTCTGCTTTTTGCTTTGTGGGTTTTTTTTTTTTTTAACTGGTTCCCTCTCCATACATGACCATGAGCCACTAGCACAAGGAGATGACTGTCAAAGCATGATCTCAGATCAGCAGCAGCAGGGTCACCCGGGAGCTTGTCAGAAACGCAAATGCTTGGGCTGACCCCGGAATCCCTGCTACACAGTTTGGTCCCGAGCCTTCCCCCTCTATGCTCTATGTCCTACCTTCACCTCTCACCTTGGGCAGATCCACAATCACCCAGAGAATCCATTACCGTCCAGCACTGGGATCTGTAAATTCAGGGCTCTAACACAGACTCACCCTTGAACTCCCGTCATGTCTGAGCAACCTTCTGCCCCCACTTAGTATCTCTGCTTAGATGTCCTGAAGGCCCTGCCCAGCACCGTGTCCTGGGTGTGAACTACCCCCAAATCTGGCCCTCGATCCAGCTGTGTGACATCATCATCCATCTGTATAACTCATCTGGAAAGCTCTATTTTCTCACACTGTTCCCTTCCTTAATCCACCACCAATCCCCGGATATTTTACATTCTGCGTGTCTGTTACATCTACCTACTACACCCATGATAACCATGGCACTTCTGTCTCAGGGATATTTAAACATGAAAAGGGATCCTGTTTTTCCACTTAATGTGGCCCTACCAGACCTTGCATGGCCTGACCCCGCTCCTCTGACCTCACCTGGCGACAGCCTCTCCCTTGCTCTTTGAAGTCCAGGCACACTGCTCAGCTTCTCAAACAGGCCATGCATGTGGGCATCACCAGGCCTCTATGCGTGCAGCCTCTGTGGGCACTGTCTCTCTACCCCAGCCCATCTTCCCCTACATTTATTCCTACTTGCCTTTCGTAGCTCAGCTGTAGGATCCTCTTGGGACGAGACCTTCTGTCTGGGCGTATACTTTTTGTTAGTTTTCTATTGCTGCAAAACAAGTTACCACAAACTTAGAGACTTATAGCAAGACCCATTTACTGGCTCACTCTTATCTTAGGGTAAGAGTTTGGGCGCCGCATGGTTGGATCCTCTGCTTGGGGGTCTCACAAGGCAAAAATCAAGGTACCAACTGGGTGCTCCTTTCTGGAGACTCTGGGAAGGAATTCACTTCCAAACTCCTTCAGGTTGTTGGCCAAATTCAGTTCCTTGTGATTATGACTAGGGCCCCCATTTTCTCGTGAGCTGTCAGCCAGGGGCGCTCTCTGCTCCTAGAGGCCGTCTCTATTCTTCCCTACCTTGTCCCCTTCATCTTCCAATCCAGCAACAAACAATCTCCCTCACATTAAATTCCACCCAGGCTTTACATCTCCACCTCCAGGGAGAACCCTGTTTATTTTTTAAGTCTTGACTGGTTAGAACGGGTCCACTGAGGATAATTCTTGTATCTTAAGATCAGCTGATTTAGGGGACCTAATTACATCTGTGACACCAGCACATAGATTCTTGTTTGACTGAATAATGTGCAGAAGGTGTGTACATGAGAAGGGGATCTTGGTGACCACCCAAGAATTCTGCTGACCACACAGTCTTCTGACGTTTGATTCACAGCAGTCTCTTCCACCACCTTTCTAACTTAACCTCCACTGAGCATCCTTCGCCCACACTAGGCTGGAGGTTTCTGTCTCTGTGCCTTTGCTCACACTGGCGCCTCTCTCTGGAATGCCTTCCTCTGTCATCTTTGCTTAACACTACCCCAGTCCTTCCTGTCCCCTCTTCTCTGTGTCCCTGTAGCACTGGTCACATCTAGGACAAAGCCCTAGCACTGTCCAGCATGGAGTCACTGCTGCTGATCTCGTTAGCCCTGATCAGCCTGGGAGCAGGTGGATGACAGGAAGTGATGCTTATTCCTCGTGGCCTGAGCCGGCGGCACCCAGGCCATAGTGGGGTACAGGTTAGATGCTCCATATATGACAGAGTGAACTGAAGGAAGTGGAACCCGGAGACCTGCAGAGTGACTGCTGAGAGGAGGATGAGAGGAGAAAAGGGAAAGGGAAGTGGAGGGTAATTACAGGAGAAGGCTCGGGACCTCCCCTGCACGTGGCTTTCTCTCCGTTCACAAAAGGTCAGTAAGGCCGGCGCCACAGGAAGTCTTGGATGAGCTACCTGGGGTGGGGCTGAGGGGCTGCTTCTAGAGTGGGGGCCCCATCCTCCATGTCACACTCATTGATTGTCTCACAAAGGATCAGGCAGTCTGCAGAACAGACACAAGTTTGGATTCTAAAAATGTTTATGCACAATAAGGTTCAAACTTTTAAAGCTGGTATATATAGTTTAGCTGAAGTTCAAGTAGTGAAGGCAGATAAATAGCTATGCAGAGAGAAGAAAAGACATGATCCATGTCCCAGAAATTATCCAAGAAAATGTGAGTGATGTTTTACATGTTTGGATTTGGGGAGAGATGGTTTTGGTTCAGGATGGGCAGGGCAGGGCCTTTTCTCTGGGAGCCTGCCTGGTGACCCTGAGGACAGGACCATCTAGAATGCTAAGAGAATCCCTCCTCATACCCGTGGGGATCTGAGCTCTCACAGAACACGAATACCATGATGGCAGAGCCTGGACAAGCTCCTAGGCTGGGACTTGTCCACGCATCCCCTGATAGGAGCATCATCTCAAAGCAAAGCAGCCACACCCACAGTAAGTAGTCCCCAGGCATTTGTCCTGCTTTCCTTTGCTTGTTGTGTGGTTGCAAGAGACACGCAGACTACACTCTCAGGGAGAAGGGTGAGGCTGAAGGGAAGAGCAGTGCTGGGGTGAAAGGAACACCAGACAGGGAGGAGGCAAGCTGAGGTCCAGCCCTCCAGTCCTGGCTAAGTAACTCAAGGTGGGCAGCTAATAAAATAGTGCAGCCAGCGTTAGAAACAAACCAGACATCTTATCATCTGAAATTATTTCTGTTATTATAGACTAGAATCCATAAGCTTTAAATTTTTAATTGCCAAAAAATTCTAATGGAAAAGGTATAGAAATGCTAAAATGTCTACTTTTGACTGTCATTTACCACTTCAGCATGGTGATGACAACGGCTTTCGTGTATTTAGTCCCTCAACTCACTGTGCAGTGGCTTTGCAGAGGCAACAGTCATCACGCCAGCTTTTGGCCTTCCCTACCACCCAGCAGAGGCTTGCCCTGAGTGCCTGCTGCCCAGTTGGGTCATCCAGCAGCCACAGCAGAACTCATTACTCTTGGAAAATTGCTTCCCATACTCTAATGTGCCCTGCTGGGCATCTACGGAGACCTGGACGCCCAAAAAACTGCTCAAGACTGACCATAAAATATTTAGAGCCGGAGATACTACTTTGAAAATACTTCCTAATATATAAATTATCCAGAAAAGGGCTCCATGCGTGCTCATTAGGGCAATGTTTTAACAGGGCCACCATCCTAGAGTATTTACTCTGCAATCATCAGTTCCCACAATTAAACTAAAATATAAGTAAGGCTTTCATGCGGTGGGAAAGAAGGGAGTTTGAAATATCAATTGGTTCAGGACGTCTATAAATACATATTTTCCAGTGGTGGCACTTGACTCTCAAAGCCAGGTCCTGGCAGCCGAGCCTGGCCGATAGCGTTGGCTTTGCTCTGTGAGGGCAGTGGTGAGACTGGTAAGATTCTTTATTTCTTTTATCGAAAATCAAGGTAATGATTAGAGCAGTCACTGGAGTGACTGAATGCTTCTTTGTGCTAGGCACTATAGTAAATTATTTAAAGGGATTAACTTTTTCAGCTGTCGAAACAAACATACCAAGTGGGTGTTACTAACAGACCCAGAAACTGAGGCAAAAAGCTAAAGACTTTTCCTTTAGTACAGGGCCACAAACCAGCAGCTCAGAGGGAATTTGGACATATATATATATATATATATATTTTTTTTTTTTTGCCAAAATGGAAATAACAATGTTGTGTGTGTGTGTTTGTGTGTATGTGTGTTTGTTTCTGTGTGTGTGTGTGTGTGTGTGTGTGTATTTTTCTATCTTTATCTCTATTTCTATCTCTTTCAGTGTCTCTGGGCAGAGCATAAAATGTCTAGTTTGCTACAGACCCCACCAGTCCCTAATGTCTTTCACCTTGCACTTTACACATATTTATTCTACCCGTTTGCCCCTTGAAGATGCTGAGTTGTTAACTTTATGTGGACCAGTCAACAGGGCTAGACTGGGTCAACAGGTTGGGGCAGTGTCTTGGGGAAACAACAGTACCCTAAATTCAGTTCTGCCACAGGAGGGGCTCACCTAGCTCCTCTGTCTTTCTTATCTCTTTTCTAGTCCTGTCACTGAAGCCACCTCAGACCTTTTCAGAGCTTTGCTTTTGGAAACTGTCTCCTGTTGGGCTCTCCAGAAGCAGGTGCTGAGATAGAGGAGTGAGGGGCACGAGTTGTATTGAGATCAACAGCTAACAGGACCGGAAGAAAGCAGGATTGGGCAGAGGAGGTGACTGAGTAGTTAAGGGGAGCTGGGCCCAGGGAGTCCTGGCCAGCGGGGAACAGCAGGTGGAGGGCCTGGAGTCGTAAGTCCAGCCTCAGACTAAAGAGGTCAGGCCTTTCTAACTGGACCCTGCTAAGTCCCTGGAAGGTGAGATTTAGAAAGTGTGCACCGGACAAGCCACCTGGGATTCAAAGCACAACCAGGAGAGTCTGGAAGGGGGCGGGAAGACTGACCCCACATTTGCATGACAAGAAGCTCTAATGTCAACCTTCCTCTAGGCCATCTTTCTGTGCCTAAAAGAACCCTTTCTCTAAACCTAATCACCTCCCAAAGGGCCCATCTGTAAATGCCATCACATTGTGGGTAAGGACTTCCACAGATGAATTTGGGGGAACACAGTTTAGTCCATAGGAACCCTTATTATGAAAGGCATCAGAGTTAAAACATCTCTTAGGCTGTCTCCAGGCAGACACAGGGGACTGAGCGCACCCATTTTCTACCTTCTAAACTGTACCATTTGGTTTCCTTGTGGCCTTGTAGAGTGAGGTGACCAGTAGTATTTTGGTTCAATTCCTTAGAAAAAGCTCAAACCAAAATGAATTTCCTAACATTTTCACCTAAAAGGTGTAAACCCAGGCTCAGCAGGGATGTGTGTTTTCACTCTCAGGATATAGATGTTAGGGATCCAGCACAACCTTCTTCCTCCCCAAATTCTCTTTCAGACGCTCTGGGAGAACCTGAGCGAGGGTGAGGGCCTTGCCAGCACCCAGTCATGCACCCATGGGCACCCTGGTCCTCAGGCTGCTAGCCTCCAGAACAATGAGAAAATGGATTTCTGTTGTTTCAGCCAAAAAATATACCTTACATGCACATTAGTTTTCTATTCAAGAGCCCTGATATCCCCCTCAGGGGTTCTGTGTGAGCACTTGACCACGTGTAGGTAGGAGGGGTCCTTGCTCAGTGCCCGGGTGTTTCACTGTACCCCATGGGCTCCAGTAGGGATGGCACTGAGTCTGAGGGGCTGAAGAAGAGACCTAAGACAGCAACCAAGACACAGGGTTTATTGAGGGAATTTGCATAAAGTGTGGTCCAGTAGCAGCAGGCTGGACAGGAGAACCACTACAGTTTGTAAAAAGTATGCCATTCATATAGCATTTCACGCAGCACCCGCCACTTAACCCAAAACAAAAGGCCTCGACTCGCTGGGTGATCACTCGTGGGCGGATCACTTGAGGTCAGGAGTTCAAGACCAGCCTGGCCAACATGGCAAAACCCTGCCTCTACTAAAAATACAAAAATTAGCCGGGCATGGTGATGCGTGTCTATCCCAGCTACTAGGGAGTCTGAGGCAGGAGAATTGCTTGAACCAGGAGGCAGAGGTTGCAGTGAGCCAAGATCGTGCAACTGCACTCCAGCCTAGCTGACAGAGTGAGACTCTGAAAAAGAAAGAAGAGAAGAGAAGAGAAGAGAAGAGAAGAGAAGAGAAGAGAAGAGAAGAGAAGAGAAAAGAAATCCACTCCTTATCCATGAAGGACATCTCAATTTCCAGTCCTCTGGGACACATGTCTTGACTCCTTCTCTGAGCCCCTGTACCCATTTTGTGCCGCCTATGCCCTACCTTGGGCTGCTTGGTGTTGGCTGGCACAGGAGACCCAGCGCTCTGCGACATCAGGGACGGGGCTGGCTCTGTGGGATGATAGCTGCCAACCCAGCCCAGTGCCTGTGCTGTGCAGTATGCAGGAGCCGCAAGCGTGTGTGCTGCTACTCGGAGCACCTCCGTAAGGGCAAGGACAGGACAGGCTCTGGGGGCTGCAGGTGATGTTCCCAGTGAAGAAAATGTTGTGGCATAGTGTTGTCCCTGGTCATTTCTGAGGACCCACAGAAATAACCATTCTGTGTATATGATGTATCGCTTCATTATACAGGAATTTTGGCCACTATGAATGAGCTATAAGGAAACCAGGTGGCATTTGTAGCATTTCAGAACCTTTCTCAAGTGCACTCGTTCTATTAGATACTCTGCAAATCAGCGGGGAGGGCACTGGAAGGGTGAGTTTTTAATACATTTGAAAATATTTCATAGTCTTTTTCCTCTTTGAAATTGTTACAGTAAATAAAATAAGTTTAACTCAGAGCTTCATAAATGTAAGTGGCCATGAAACTCTCCCTTTTGTGGGACAACCTCCGGCCACTGACACCCCCTTTCATAGGGGTGGTGGCCTGCAGTCCCCAGAGCCTGCCCTGTGATGTCCAACAGAAGTACCTGGAAAGGGTAGTTTGAGAAGCACCAGTCTGACTTTCTCTTTAGAAAATCAAGCCCATTCCACAGATACAGTCCGATATCTGTGATGTTATCAACTGGCATGCCTTCCAATTCAGTGTGATAAACATCGATTAAGCCCGCACTGAGTATAGAATACTGAAACAGGTGGTGTGCGAGAGACAGATAAAGAATGTTTCTATGAAGCTTATTGCCTATGACATGACAGAAGATAAGTTAGGAAGAAAAACAGCTCTAGAACAAGGTAAATTGCCTTTCTTATTGATTAACGTAAGTGTTATAAAATAGATACAGTGTCATGGGAGTCAAAATTAAAAGAGAAAAAACCGTATCCAGCTGGAACAATCAGACTAAGCCACTATCCTGAGGTCCTGACGGATCTTTCCACCTGCCTGCCCGAGGTCTCGGCTTGGGTATCTCAAACCAAACTCCTGAGCCTGCTCCTATAAACCCAATGCTTCTCCCCTGTCCTCTCTCTCAGAAGGGTACCAGTCACCTGCTGCATAGGCTGACACCCTGGAGTCTTCCTTGTCTGGCCCTGCCCGGCCATAGAGAAGTGTATTCATGGTGTCTTTGTCTTTCTCTGCAGCACTTGTGTCAGCCTGTGGTGTCACACCTATGTGTGTGTTCCTTTAATGAGTGTCTGCCTCCCCCACTCTTTGGGAGCACCTTGAGAACACACATGTAATGTTCCTGCTCATCAGCGTAGTCTCAGAACTGGGTTAATTCCTGGCACCGAAGAGTCTCCAAATAAGTGACGCTGAATAAATGCCTGAAGGAACAAATAAACGAGCGTGTGGACTGGTTTCAGAACTTACCCTTGATTGAGAGTTACAATGTGTAGAAATGGAGGAAAAGCATTTTCAGGGTGAAAGGAATCAGAGGAGCAAAGTCGCTGATGGCAGCATGGATCCTTGATAGAATCCTGGAATGGAAACAAGACATTGGCGGAAAAACTGCTGCGATCTAATTAAAGTCTGTAGTTTAGTGGAGAGTGACGTGCTAATGTTAATTTCTCAGTTTTGGCAGATGTGCCCTGGGAATTTAAGATGTCAACATTATGGAAAGCTGCTGAGGGGTAGATGGGGACTCTCTGTACCATCTTTGCAATGCTTCTGCTGTAATCTAAAATTATTATAAAATTGAACATTTATTTTTTAAAAATTAACTTTATTTTTGCCCCAGAGGAAACGGAGACCATCCCAGTCAAATTAAAGCAAGTCTTGGTAGTTATGACCAACATCAGAGCTTTGGTCCTAGAGTCCTTGGAATTAATAAAAGCAACACGCTTAAGGGTGTTTTTCTTTTAAAAAAAAAAAAAAAAAAAGAGGGTGAGATTCATGGTGGGCCACAGCAGAATGCTGGGTGTGTTCAGGGCATGTCTCTGACAGGTGAGGCACAGACCAGCAGAGCTCCTTTTCTCCTCCCCAAACATTTCCCGCTGTTCCCTTGCCAGATACTGGCTTGAGGAAACTGACTCAGAGGTCCTTTTCAGTTGAAGGCTAGCTCAAACCTCCAGACTGCTGACCTGGGACCCTGTCCTGCAAAAATCCCCTGCCAAAATCCCTTTAGATCCCTGTCACTAACTCTACAAGCCGGCCCTACAACCCTGTGCTTTCCTGTTTGCTGGTCCTTCTTTTCTTTTTCTTTTTTTTTTTGAGATGGAGTCTCGCTCTGTCACCCAGGCTGGAGTGCAGTAGCGCGATCTCGGCTCACTGCAAGCTCCGCCTTCCGGGTTCACACCACTCTCCTGCCTCAGCCTCACTAGTAGCTGGGACTACAGGTGCCCGCCACCACACCCAGCTAATTTTTTATATTTTTAGTAGAGACGGGGTTTCACTGTGTTAGCCAGGATGGTCTCGATCTCCCGACCTTGTGATCTGCCTGCCTCGGCCTCCCAAAGTGCTGGGATTACAGGCGTGAGCCACCGTGCCCGGCCTGCTGGTCCTTATGTGGGGGACAGCCCCAAGGTGCTGAAGTGGCCTTGCCCATGGGAAATGCAGGATGGCTCACAGCCAGTGACTGGCTAGTGTGAGGCTGCCCCGCACAGCTGCCCGCTAGGCTCAGGACAGACTCTGAGGTCGACTCATGCTCCAGTACTCCCTGTGGGGTCTGCCTATGTCTGGGGCTTCTCCTGAAATCACACTCTTGCTTGGTTTCCTTCTTTCTGTTTTCTGTCCTGCTTCTTTTACACCCTTGGGGGTGTGTGTGTGTGTGTGTGTGTGTGTGTGCATGCACAGACATATTTCAGAATTTCCTTAATCGGTCCTTGCTTTAAAATCTAATTCTAAAAAAACCAGAACCCAGACACTAAGAATAGGTTTTAGCATCACAAGACCTACCCTTAAACTCTAGCTGTAATACCCACCAGCTGTGGGACCTTGGAGACCATCTCCCCGCCCCTCTTACCTGTAAAGTGAAGATAATCACATCTGCTTCTTGGCTGATCATGGTGCTTACACAGGTTAACTGGTGTCAAGTACCTGGCACCCCTTTCCTCGGTCCCTGAGTGCGCAGTTCCTGAGCATCCTGGGCCCCTTTTCCATGTGAAGGCTGTGTCCACGGACCTCAGATAAACTCCCTGTGTGTCTCAGTCAATAGAGGATATTAGCAAATGCTTAGCCAAGTGTTCTGGCTGCATTTACTCCCACATCCACCGCCATAAAAAGTAAACAGCAGAATAAATTGCCCATCTGCTGCCATCAATCACAAATACAATCTTCGCCCACTGTAACACAAGGCAAATACAGTAATGACAAAATCCATGGCTGGGGAAATGATAGAGTGGCGGCCAGGATTTTTCTCTCTCCACAGCCCCAGTCCATGATCTATTATTTAAATGCACAGGGAGCAACCACAGCGATCAATATGTTGCCTGCCTTCGCTGTCACAAGGCGGGCTGGTTGCTCGGGCCTCAAACTTCGGGCCTCTGGATGGCATGCTTCAGGCGGCTCCGTTCTAGGTCAGTGGACCCTGAGAGGAAGGAAAGCAAAGCCCCTAGTCCTCAGAGGTGGAAGAAGTCACCAGAAGGAACAAGACAAGAATATGTCACAATGGTTCAGTACCTTCACATCTATAAAGTAAGTTTAAAATAAATGTTTCTGGTTTCAAAAGAGATAGGAATGTTCACAAATATGGAAAAACACAAGGAAGAAAATCTTAAAAATGTATGATTTTACAGCTCCCCAAATAGTCACTGTTAAAATATTGCTCTGTGTCCTTTTAGACGTTTTCTCATCCATGTAGGCATATGCACACATGTATACAAAGTTGAGGTAATGCTAGGTGTCAACTGCGTTCTTCCTACTCTCTCTGTTTCTGTTTTTCTTTTTGCCTGTCTGTCTGTCGGTCTCTCTCCTTTGTATACATTTTGTAAGGCAGATATATCTAACTAGTGTTGATGTAGGCACAGTTATAAACTACATACAACCTTATTAGTAATGCACATTAAACTACGATTTAAGAGTTTCATGCCGTGTAATTATATGAATGTGCTTTGGTTTATTTAAGTACTTCCTTATTGTTGCATATTGAGTTATTTCAATGTTATGTAATTATGAATAGCACTTTAAAAACAAGATTGTTCATCAAAGTTTGTCGCATCTCTGATTAGCACTTTAGGATCAAATCTATGAAGAACAATCACTAGGTCAACATGTTCAGATTGTTGATATCTACTGCCACACTGCCCTTCAGAAGGGTCTGCCAATGTACACCACCAGCATGAGTGTGCGCACATGCATTTCTGTGTCTCCTGACCAACACTGGGTTCTATCTTTTTTTTTTTTTTTGAGACAGAGTCTCACTCTGTCGCTAAGGTTGGAGTCCAGTGGCACGATCTCGGCTCACTGCAACCTCTGCCTCCCAGGTTCAAGCAATTCTCCTGCCTCAGCCTCCTGAGTAGCTGGGATTACAGGCATGCACCACCATGCCTGGCTAATTTTTGTATTTTTAGTAGATACGGGGTTTCACAATGTTGATCAGGCTGGTCTCGAGCTCCTGACCTCGTGATCCACCCACCTTGGCCTCCCAAAGTGCTGGGATTACAGGCGTGAGCCACCATGCCTGGCCGGTTCTATCTTTTTAAAAAGCCTGCTAGTTTAATAGATAAAAATAATACTTCATTATTCTACCTTGTGTTGAGTAAGTTTAGCAACAATATAATCTTAGTTTGTTTGCTATTGGCTCCGTTTGACAGACGAAAAAAATTAAGTTCAAAGAGAATAAGTTCTCATCCAGCATCACAGAATATATGGCAAGACAGCACCTATGAGGGTAAAGTGCTTCCTGGCTCTAAAATCCCTGTTACATCAGAATAATTGTTAATAAAATTCTTTATGAAACTGCCACATCATGGTATTTACAGATCACACATTTGAGTTTAATGAAAGAGATTTGAGCAATGAGTTTGACAAAAGGCGAATGTAAATCTGGCTACAAGAGTATGTCTCTTTTGTTCTTGGTGAAACCCTTGGTTGTTCAAGGAGGCACAGGCTGTGTACATGTGTGTGCGTGTGGATGTGCACATATGCATAGATGTGTCTGTGTGTTTTAGGGGGTGCTGGTGTGAGCTCAGAGCACAAGAAGGGCCCCAGCCTTTTCCCACTGCTCACTGCTGTTTTCTTGCACAATTATAAAACAGAACCTGCCATGTCACGTAGGGACCACTGCTGGAACAACCAATGTCCCTGGGATTGATGGCATTCATTCTACAGACGTTTCTTAAACAGCTGTGCTTGTCATTGAATGAAACTATGAACACAACAGGAATAGTCTCTTCCCTCACTGGACTTCTGTCTAGTTGAGCGAAGCAGAAAGACCAGCCATTGATAGATCACGACTCATGCACAAACTTAGGTAATCAGTAAAATATCACTGTAGTGGAGAGATATTTATATGCACCAAATGCAAGTAAGCCAAACAACTATCTTAAAGTGGGTGTCTGGGCCTCATTAGCATGCTGAAACTAATCAGATGAGTGAGAAAATAATATATCTCCTGGGTTGAATTCAGCAAGGTCTTCTAGGGTCAATTATAAGTACAATTAGCAAATAAACTCATAGATTATTTCCTGTTTACGCTTCAAACAAACCTGACTTTGCTGATTTACACAGCAGGTTGCACCTTGATTGTAAATTATTAAGTGGTCATTAATGAATGGCATTACTGTTTTAATTTCCCCAAGTGTGTTTGAGTATCACAGCAAAGAGATGAGATCAGTCAACACATTTGCATATCATCCAGCAAGCAAGACATAAAGCAGAATTAACCATACTTTGGAAATAGATGTCTGAAGAGAAAGCTTACCCCTAAGTTTACATTGCAATCTTGATAAATCTTTCCCCAGTGATGCTGGCAATGAACCTTGAGAAGAGGGGGAGATCGGGTTTGTTAAATTGCATTGAGTCCCCAGCTCTCAGATATGGATGAGTAACAAAAGTTCCATGTATGATTCTTATCGTGTGTGGGTCATTACAGCCATCCATGCACAGATATAAGAACTGTGCTGGGAATCTGGTGTGTGACACTGAAATCCCTCCAGTCAGTTCTCATGGAGAGCCGGTTTCTTACCAAAGATCAGCAGATCCCAACGACACTGTGGAGCCTCCTGGAGATTCAAACTCAAGGCTTCTGCCCACTCACGTGTCTTCCTGCTCTCCCTTCAGCCCCCTCATTCCTCAGAAGCTCGTTCCCCTCCTCCCACATCCCGTCTGACCCTCCATGCTGCCCTGGAGCACTCTCCGAACAGGTGCACCCTGCTGGAGTCTGAGCACTGACTCAGCAAGGCAAGGGCTCCCAGGAGAGACACAAACAGACTGAGTGAGGCTGGCAGGAAGCCCTTTCACCCCCTAGTTATTCTGGTGCTTGCTGTTTCTGACTATCAAAGTAGCTACACTGAGGAAAGAGACTTGCCCTGTGTGTGCACTCCAGGGGGCAGGCAGGCCACTATCACACACTCCCATGCTTTCCCTCGGCTTGTTGTGTGCAGCAAGCACTCAGTTTATTTCTGTTGAATGAGTGAATGATTGAATGAGAGCCTCCACTGCAGCTCTGGGCTCTCAGGAAACTGTGGTGGCCTCTGTCCTCCAGACACCCCTCATTCAGTGTTGGTTGTCACAGCCATTCAAGCCACTCTTGAAAAACATAATTCTGACTTTCATTTTATCTTCATGGATCGCTTGTGCAGATTTGTTACATGGGTATATGTGTGATGCTGGGGTTTGGGACACAAATGATCCTGTGACCCAGGTAGTGAGCATGGTACCTAACAGGTGGTTTTTCATCCCTTGTCCCCACCCTTTCTTTCTTTAGTGGTCCCTGGTGTCCGTGGTTCCCATCTTTGTGTCCATAGGTACCCAATGCTTAGCCCCCACTGATACAGAGCTGCTTTCATAAGCACCTCAACTTGGAAGCAACGAGATGCTGGTCTCCCAGTAGAGGGCATGACTTAACTTTACAGAAGGGACTCACTTGTTGAAGGGACCTCCTGTCTTCTAAATTTGAAGTCCAATTTCAAAAATTGAAGTGCGCTTAGACATGTGCAGCCTTCCAGTAATTTCCAGCTGAGTTCCACTCCACTTCCCAGAGTCAGGCTCCTCCTCTCATCAGGCTCAAAGCATTTAAGCACCAAGTGAGGAAGGAATTCAAATAGCCTCGGGACATGTGGGGAGGATGAGGAGAAAAGGAGGAGTGTGAAATGCCTCCCAAAGATGTAACAATTTGTCAGGTTTTTCCAGAAAATAAGCAATTCCCTCTGTCCCCCAGCTTCTAGGTGCAAAAAGAAAAGAGCTGGATTTCCAAAATGCAAAAGGCTCCTTGCCTCCCAGTTCCCAGATTTGGGCAGCAGAGGGATAATATGTCCCCAGCTTTCTCCAAGATAGAGCCTTACTTTGTGGATGTTTCATCTAAATGGGGACCAGCACTCCCGAGAAGCCAAGGAACAGGATGTGAAAAATACAAGTGGCAAAGAACCCTGGTTCTGTGATTTACTGGTCATGTGACATGGGAAAATTGCTTCCTCTCTCTGAGTAATTTTTTTTTAGTTCATAAGCTGTAGATATGAATACTGATCTCTTGTTGTTGTAAATTATCTCACATATTAAAGCACTTGGCACATAGAAGACTCCCAAAGATTTCACAGTCATTCTGGCTCAGGGGTTACTCCTGGAGGAAGGCCTTTCTTCCCTTCATTTGCTCTCAAGTCCACTTGACTCCCTTTGTCCCACTGGCCTCCCTCTTGCACCCCCGCCGCTGTGCAGACCACGAGCTTCATGAGGGTGAGGAAGAAGGTGCAGGTGCATCTGTTCACAGCCATGCCCTGCACGGCCCTATCCTGGCACACCATGGACGCTCACTGAATACGTATTGGGTGACTGACTCAACAAATCCTAGAGGCCATCGCAGGGCACAGACCTCCTGTCTTTTTTTTCTTCAGAAGTATTCCACACTTTATGCTGTTCCTTGAGCCTCCTTAAGCTTCTGGTGATGAGACAAAAGCTTATTACATTTCAATCTATTCTCTTTCTACCTTTAAATATTGGCATTTTACTGTAAGAAAAGCAGACTTTATATTTGACTCATATAAAATTTATTTTTAAAAATAAAAAACCCTAAGAATTCAAAGAAAGAGTAATCAGCCACCAGGACTTCTTTGTTTTCGTGACGTGTGTCCCCCGGGCCCATGCCAGGCATTCTTCAACTCTCTCATCTCTAACACAACTGAAGCTCCGCTCCCCACATGGCTGCTCTTGCAGTAAAATGACAGTTGACTCCCAACTTTCCTGAGTCTTCAGCTTTGCTCTTACATTCAACAAGATAAAGAAGCATTAGACCAGGGACCCAGAGTTCTTGAGCTGCTTTCTCCTCACCTGTATGTCTCCTAAGCCCTCGTAGGAGCAGCTTCAGTCATGGAGGGCACCATGCTCAGGGTGTCCACAGCTCCCAGGTCATCAGCAACCATCTCTGTCTCTGTGCAAAGCTGAAGAGTGAGGATCCTTCCAAGACAAGTCACTAGAACACTGCCTGTGTGGGGGAAGAAGGTGGACTGAGGAAGGAAGAGCCTTCCTGGCATTCAAGGCTTCTGACCCCAACCTTTGCCTCTGTCCAGAGGGCTGGGGTCTCCAAGCCACCGTGACCGCGTGCTCAGATGGGCAGTTTCAATGCTGCTGCCTCCCCTGCCCCACAGCTCCTCATCCTTCCTTCCCTCCAGGCCTTTCACACGGGGGAAGGGGGTGTTTTCCTTGATGCCTGTTGAAGCCTGACCTCAAAGCCAAGCCTCAACCCCCTTCTTCAAAAAGCCTTCCCTGGCCTTCCTGAGGCCTCCCCCGCACCCCTCACCACAGTGAGTTTCATTGTCTGTCAGTGAGATTGCACGCCTATGACACTTCTGTTTTCACAGTTTCCCTCCACAGAGCAGTGGGTAAGTCACAGAATGAGTGTCCCATCACTTAACAGCTATGGAACCTTAGCCATAAAAAAGGTCTTCATGAACTTTAGTTTCCACATCGGCCAAAAGGATAATACCTAACACATGGGATTCTTGTGAAGGTTAAATTGGAATAATTCCTCTAGGCAGATGGCCTCTGAAAGTGTGCAGTAAGATTTACAAGGATGTCAATGGCAGTATTGTTTTAGTTTTTGTTTTTTTTTGTTTGTTTGTTTGTTTGAGATGGAGTCTTGCTCTGTCATCCAGGCTGGAGTGCAGTGGTGCTATCTTGGCTCACTGCAAACTCCGCCTTCTGGGTTCAAGCAATTCTCCTGCCTCGGCCTGCTGAGTAGCTGGAATTACAGGCATCTGCCACCACTCCCGGCTAATTTTTTCTTTTTCTTTCTTTCTTTCTTTCTTTCTTTCTTTCTTTCTTTCTTTCTTTCTTTCTTTCTTTCTTTCTTTCTTTCTTTCTTTTTTTTTTTTTTTTTTGAGATGGTCTTGCTCTATCACCAGGCTGGAGTGCAGTGGCGTGATCTCGGCTCACTGCAACCTCTGCCTCTCGAGTTTAAGCGATTCTGTTGCCTCAGCCTCCCTAGTACCTGGGACTATAGGCACCCACCACACCGAGCTAATTTTTGTATTTTTAGTAGAGATGGAGTTTCACCATGTTGGCTGGGATGACCTCGATATCCTGACCTGGTGATCTGGCAGCCTCGGCCTCCCAAAGTATTGGGATTACAGGCGTGAGCCACTGCGCCCGGCCAATTTTTGTATTTTTAGTAGAGACAGGTTTTCACCATGTTGGCCAGGTTAGTCTCGTGCTTTTGACCTCTTGATGCACCCACCTTGGCCTCCCAAAGTGCTGAGATTATAAGCATGAGCCACCATGCCAGCCAGTATTGTTTTTAAGAGCCAAAAATTCAGGAAAACTTTTTAAATGCCACCAAAACAAAATTGATTAAATAGATTTTGATTACATCCTAAAGTGAAATATTATGCAGCTATTAAAAAGAATAATGTTCCTCCTCATTCTTCCTCGTGGTCCAAATTGGACTGCATTTCTTAATAGATTCAGAAGATAATGGTAGTCTTCAAGATAGACAAACAGTAGGGATTTCCAAATTTCAAGCTCACTGTGAGAAATCCTAAGCTCCTATATACTATATATGAATGAAGCATTTTGCTCAGAGTTATCAGTTGACAATTTTTCTTCTAAGAAAGAGACGGGGGGCACAGGGCTCGGTAGCTTACACCTGTAATCCCAGCACTCTGGGAGGCTGAGGCGGGCAGATCACCTGAGGTCAGGAGTTTGAGACCAGCCTGGCCAACATGATGAAACCCTGTCTCTACTAAAAATACAAAAATTAGCCGGGCGTGGTGGTGGGCGCCTGTAATCCCAGCTACTCAGTAAGCTGAGGCAGGAGAATTGCTTGAACCCAGTAGGCAGCCGAGATTGCACCACTACACTCCAGCCTGGGTGACAGAGCGAAACTCCATCAAAAAAATAAAAATAAAAAAATGAGGCTAGGCTAGCGCACTGTCTGTTGGTCTGTTGGATCCATAGTTTTCAGACTTTGTACTGGGTGCTTGAGAATTGCCGGGATCCCCTGGGAACCTGAGAGAATTCCACCATGAGGCTCCTCAACCTACTTACACTGACCTCATCTGCAAAATTCCTTCTGAAGCCTGTTCTTTTACCTTCAACCTTGGAGTTGTTCCATAATTTTCACCCTCTGTATTTCCCCCAAATACATTCAAGGGCTTCTCTTCACACAAGTGTCTGCCATTTATTGGTGGAGCATTTGCTGTGCTCTAACAGGGACTTAAGATAGGAATAATAATGGAAGTATAGGACCAGAGCCTGCTGCATTGTGCAGAGCCATTCAATGCCAGCCTGCCGCAGAGAGGCATCATTGTGTCTGATCAGGGGGAAATGATTATTTTTTGCCTTGTCTTCCACTGTCGCCTATGAAAGCCTCCTAGAACGTCTCCCTCCTCCCCACAAACATACCTCACACATCTGACTCACTCCTCTTACTGTGTTTCAGGCTTTGGGAACTCAGTCCATTCAAATTCCACATAAAAACTGATGAACCAGGGCCGAAGTGAGGACTGGACTGTGAGTGAGGAGCCTCTGATCCGGGCCTCTGGCTCTGCAGGAGCTCATGGAGCTGAAGTGGCAATGCTTCCAGCTCTGCCCACTGGACAGACCGGAATGCAAATCTGAACCCTCTACCACTCCGTTTGCTCATTTACAGAATGGGTGTGGTATCACCCATCTCTTTGGCTGCTTATGAGAATTAAGAGAAATGAGGCATGTAAAGTCCCTGGAGCATAGGAAGTCCTCCCAAGAAGTAATTTCTCGAGCTGCTGGAAAAACATATCCTAAGCCTGAATGAACTTTGAGCGGTCAGGTGGTAAATTTTGTCAATAAATTATTACAGAATAAAAGCATATGCATGTACATTGCTATAAAGCATATCAGGGATTTCAAATATTAAAGCCTTTAAACTTCTAAAAACTGCTGCAACATTCCTAAGAAGATAACCATAGGATTAGAAACTGAACTTAAAGATCATCATAGTCAACATAAAAGAACACCATTTGTATATGATGTTTCATATAAAGTGTCTCTTAAGAAGGGAACTAATTCTAAAATTATCTTTTGTAATTTATCAGTGTAAGCATATGGTGATAGAATACATAAACAAACATTTAAAATTATGTACAAAGCAGGAAGTCCTTTCTTTTTTTGTATGATCTTCATCAATTTCAGGGAATTTCAGAGGACACATTAAAATGACATTGGATGAACTTGCCTTTACAATTAAATTCAGAATTATGCAAAACCAATTGATATGAAGACATAAAACCTCTTAGAAAATTTGTTCCACAAAAATTATCATCTTTAGTTTTACTAAAAACTTTTCAGAAATGTATCCCAATACTGTCACAAACAATTTTTAACAGCTCCAATAAGAACTAAACTAGCAAAAGAAAATCGTTTTCAAAAATTATTTGTGATCTTACATTTGCCGAGTGACTGACTTTGCTTTGAAGTATGTCAATTGGAAATTAAGTTGCTAAAAGTAAAATTTCTGATGACCTAATAAATGAATTTGCAAAAATATAAGCCTGAAAAATTTATCATCAATTAAGGTATTATACCGATAAATTGTTATTTGTTGTATTGTATAAATTATGACACAAAAATATTCTCTTAATTTTAAATTTATATTGTTGAATATCATTATTACCTTAATGTATTACAAATAACATTATTTCTAAAGGATAAGGCTTTATATTTTAGTGCCTTTAACTACACTTTTTCTGCTTTTATATTGGGACAAAATACACATAGTATACAATGTTTCATTAGTGATATTTTGTATGTTTTTTCTGCTTTTTGTATAAGGGACCCAGCAAATAATGTAGCTAGTCCAGCATGTCTTCACGGATTGCCCACCCCCTTGTCCTCTTCAACCTCTAATACAAAGGGCCAAGCGTTAAAATTTCATTGCTCTTGAATTTCAACCAGGAAGTGGAAACTGAAATTTCTAGGTAATGAGGACTTACGCAAGATGTAGGTCCAGGAAATATCAGAATCAGATGCCAGCCCCAGAGCCATGCTTGTCTGGAGGAGCACACCTGTCTTGTTCGCAGTGGGGATGAGATGGTCTGTCTGAGATTTGAGGCTGAGCTAGCAGCATCTGTAGACTCCTGTGAGCAAGGCTGCCAAGTTTGGCCCTGGTGAACCCCTTGGCCTCTCCTTCACAAAGCCTCCTGCTACCATCTGCACGTCCCCAACCCCTCCTTCACCTAGAACAGTCCTGTCCCCAGGCGTTCCCTTCTGCTGTTAGTGAGGCTGAAGCTAACATTCTGAGCCTCTGAGGGTGATGATGACAGCAGCTACGTCCTTGGGTCATGAGTGTGATGGCTGCAGAGGACCTTGCGAGGGCGGGGCTGAGTGGTTTTCGAGCCTGTTTCCTAAGCACCTTACATACTAGGGGGGATTCCATGGTCAGAGTAATTAAGGAAGGGTGGATAACACGGTGCTTCCAAAGGATTTGTTCACAGAGCAGCACATTAAATGTCCTGAGAAATTCCAGTAAGACACCCAGGCCTTCCCAATCTTATTTGGCTACAAGGCCTTAGAACTCCTAACAGTTCCTGGGACTAGGGCTCCACAGAACACCCTTTAAAATATCCATTTTTTGTTCACTGCTCTAATTTTAAGGATGGGGAGCCAAGATTCAGAGAGGGAACAGGAACACACTTAAGATCATAAAGTGAGATCCAGGAAGATAATGCACATTTTTATTCCCCAATTTTAGGTTGGTCTTTTAAGAGATTCAAAGAAAGGAGCCTCTAATGGTGACAATGTAAGGCTGATAACTCTGGAGTCCCTGTTGTGTGCGTGTATAGGTTGCATGTGTATGTGTGTGCATGTGTGTATATGTTTTGTGCGTGTACGTGTGTGTCTCTGTGTTGTGTGTGCACGTATCAGTGTGTGTGTGTGTTGGTGTGCATGTGTGTATTGGTATGTGTGTGTATGTGTTGTGTGTATGTGTATCTGAATGTGTGTATGTGTGTGTTGTGTGTAATGCACATATGTGCATGGGTATATGTGTGTGTATATGTATATGTATGTGTGTGTTGTGTGTGTGTCTGTATGGGTGTGTATGTGTTTACAGATGTGTGTAATGTGTGTGATGTGTGTAATGTGTGTGTATATGTGTGATGTGTGTGGATGTGTGTATATATGTGTGTGGATGTGTGTGGTGTATGAGTGTGTACGGGTGTATGGGTGTGTATAGGTATGTGTCGATGGATGTGTGAGTGTGTATATTTGTGTATGTATGTGTTTATGTTTGTGTGGGTGTATGTGTGTGCATGTGTGTGTGTTGTGCTTTTGTGTGTATCTGGGCGTATGGGTGTGTGCATGGGTGTATGTATTTGTCTATAGATTTGTTTGTGGGTGTGTGTATGTGTATGGGTGTGTGTGTATATACATTTGTGCATGTATTTGTGTGTGTTGGGTGTATGGGTGTGTATATGTATATTATGTGTTTATGAATGTGTGTGTATGTGCATGTATGGGTGGGTGTGTGTTTCTGTGTGTGTGTACTTGGATGAAACTTTATCTATATCTCTGCGGTGGAATGGGAGCTGGAATGCTTCCTACTGAGCTGCCCTCTCTATTCCATATTCACAGCAGGACTAAACAGCAAGAGAAACCAATGAAAATATAATCCACTAATGCATCCAGTCTGGAATGGGCAGTGGATGGAGGTCAGGAACTTCTGTGGTGCCAGTCCCAGCTCTCAGGCTTTTTCAGCAGCTCTGAGGAGGTCTCAGGCATAGGTTCCAGAATCAGAAGGCTTCAGGAATGAGTCATTCTGGATAGTCATGTTTTGCTGGTTAGTGAGAATTTGTTTCCTTTAAAATCAAAATTCTTCAAAATACATTAATCATTTTGGAAGGAAAGTTTTTCATATTTTATAGTTTGCATTCTTTCTTGCACAGTAAGGAAATACACTCGGGCGTATTTTGAAGGTAGTTTTGAATTTTTGTTTTTGCTCTCTCATGCCTGATGCACAGACCCTCAGACACTGTCAGAGCCTGCCTTTTGGGACATAGAGGTCAATTTGCCCCTGTAGTAAGCAGACTGAAGCTTCTACATTTTACACCTGTGTAACTGCTTTACTTTATATGTTTTCCTGGTTTCCCTGCGCCTCAAATCTGCAGTCTCATTTTCGCTCCTTCCTCTGCTTCCCACATCACCATATTTAATTTCCTGCCAGACCTGCATGTGTGAGCTACCTGATCTGGGACAGTTATTTGATCTCTTAGAAACTCCTTTCTTCGTGGTAAATGGCAGTAGTATTGCTTGCCCAACAGCGCCGCCATGTTGGGTAAGACGCTGTGAGTACCTTAGCCTCCTGCCCTCTTCTTCCAGGCTCTGCTGGAGCCCTACTGAAGGAGCCTCTTGGGCTTGATGCTTGCGCTCTCTCTCTCTCCCTCTCTCTCTCTCGTGAGCTACTCTTGTACTGTTGTGTGATGCTTCCTTCTAGCAAATCACTGTATTGCTGAATAACACCCCATATACAGCTGCAAGAAACTCTTGCTTTATGATTTATTTATTTATTTTATTTTTATTTTTTGAGACAGAGTTTTGCTCTTGTAGCCCAGGCTGGAAGTGCAATGGCGCCATCTCTGCTCACTGCAACCCCCGCCTCCCGGGTTCAAGCATTTCTCCTGCCTCAGCCTCCTGAGTAGCTGGGATTACAGGCACCCACCACCATGCCCAGCTAATTTTTGTATTTTTAGTAGAGACTGGGTTTCACCATGTTGGCCAGGTTGGTCTTGAACTCCTGACCTCAGTGATTTGCCAGCCTCAGCCTTCCAAAGTGCCCGTATTACAGACATGAGCCACCACGCCCAGCCTGTTTTATGAGTTTTTAAGCTCTTGCTTGATTTTAACCAGTTAGAGAATAAGGTATTTTCAATTAGAGAATAAGAGAAAAATTTTGCTGTTGCTGTTGTTGCTGTTTTTCCTATCTGGCCTCTTGGTACTGGGCTGCAGGGAAGAGAATGTTCTTAGTGTCTGCTTGGCTGGAATTCTATTGAGTGAGATGGCAGTCATGAGGCTGATGGTGATGATTCCACTCCTCCCTCCTTCAGAGCCCATGGGAGGACCGCACTTCCCCATCCCTCTTTGAAGTGTGTTGCAGCATATGACATGCTTTGGCCAGTGAAATGCGAGTGGAAGTGATGTGTGTTACTTCCTGACCCAGGTCCTAATTGCCCATGTGGTTGGTCCCTGACTGTGCCAATCATGGAGAGAGATGGGTGGAAGTGGTGCCTGGGCTGCCCCAATCCATGAGTGGCCACAGGAATAGAGTTCCCTGAAAGCTTGTGCTTAAGACACAGAGCATTAGCAAGAAATAGTCTTCTTTTATAATTAGCCACTAACATTCAGGGATATTTGTTACTCCAGCATAACCTAGTATGCCCTGACTGATACAGCAAGTAAGTAAATAACATAGTTCTCTCCCAAGAGGCTTTATTAGCATCCTGTGAAGTGCTTTTTTCCTCTGACTTCTCATTTCCTCTTCAAGGCCAGGACACCAAGCAACTAGTCTCAATAACACATTCATTTTTTTTGTGGATAGCTCTGGAGGAGAAATCTACAGCCCTGTCCAGCTGTGCTCTCTGTTTCTGTCCCTGTTGCCCTGGTTTAGACTCAGTTGAACATTTCCCCATTGTGTTCTAGGCCTGTGTGATGGTGCATCTCCCCTCCCACTCCATCGCATTTTGAAGCACATGGAAACTTTTCCAAGATTATTTCAGCTTACCAGTTCCTGTCAGATTTTTCATTGTATATTTTTCTAATTAAGTTAATTGAATCAAAAAGTCTCTTCATATAAATAACAGACCTCTACTTTCTCTCACTGCTTGATGACTTTCAACCTCAAAGTCATTTTTTCCCTCTCTTTTATTTGACTTCAGGCACCGTTTGCTAAACACTTATAATTGTCCTAATATAAAAGCAATGCAACTGATTTCCACACTATGAAAACATTTGGAGCCTGCTGTATGTGTATATTTATATATTTGTAATTTTTAAAGCTCTAGCAAGAACCTTATCTTTTTTCCCTAAAATGCCTTTAACATTCTTAGTCTAGCTGAGTGAAGATAGCCACAATCCTGGCTCAGTATAGTCACTTGTAATTACCTTCAGGTGCAAAAGAGTTCTTAATGCTTCAAATTCTCTTTCCACTGTATTGAAGTAAATAGATGTAATTTATTATTGAAAGCGCTGCTGCTATGCCGATGTAGTGGGTGGGAGTTGACATTTGGGATATTGTGTAATGTATAATGAGTCTGAAATGAGTGGTTCTGATCCAGTCAGCATCACAGGCAATTTCCCTGGTAAGGAAAAATGCCTGCAAATTAAGTTGCATATCTTCACGAAGGCAGGGAATGGCATAAACTGTGGAAATATTGATTCTGATTCTGCTTTTCTTAGAAACTGCTCTGGATGTGTATTCAGAAACATGTTTTCTCTGAGACAGAACCCTATATTTTCAGCCAGAAAGATGTTTGAAAGGCATCTTTGGTAAGGATTGTTTTTCAGATGTTATGAAAATGAAATCAATGGGGCTAATTTCTCCTTGTCACTTTCTATGAATGTTGCATGAGGGGGCTACAGACCAGACACAAAATCAGGCTGAGGACCACTGTTCCCCGCCTTCCTTTCCTTTCCTCTGCAGCCCAGGCTGTGTAGAATGGCTTTGCCCAAAGGGAGATCCAAAGGTGGGACTCGCTCAGAAATGACAGGCTGGGAAGTTATTTTGTGGCCAAGAGGAGGGGAGAAAATAGCTGGGAAAGAGAAATGACATGCATGGGCTGCCAGGAGAAGATGGAATAGAGAGCCACCGCCTGTAAAACAGCAACGTTATGGAATTGGAAGGCACCAACCGCAAGATGAAGAAGTGCGTAAATTTACCTGGAAATCACATTGAAACGAGGCCAGTTTTTTATACCACCTCAGGAACTAGCAGGTGCTCTGTCTCTCCAGCCTTAGTGTCTCATTCTCCTTCTTACCCTTGCTGCCTCAATTGATTGCAGAAATTACATTCCAGACCATGAGTAAAGGATTCATTGTTGCTGCCAGAGGAGTCTTTTCTGCCTTCTGACAACACTGTTGGTTTGCACAAATTCACTTAAAAGTGTTAAAAATGTCAGTCGTCATTTTGCAGTGGTTTTGCTCCATTTTTTCCACATACCAGACAGGAAAACGGAGACACCAGGTGCCCTGCAAACTTCCCTTAGGGGGATGCCTGTTCTTCCCACCATGGATTCAATCTTTGGAACAAAATCACCAGCTTTGTAAGGCCTCAGGGTACATCAATTAATTACCCCTAGGAAGAGCCATACACAGTCAACTATCAAAGGGGGGTGAGATCTCAACACACTGAGGGATGTCGTCTATCACTCCCAGCACTGAATTCAGTTCTTACCCTCTCTCACCTGTGCTGTATTCAGAGGCACACCACTGCAGACCGCAGCACCTTGCATTTCTTCCCTCTGCTTTTCTATCTGATTTTAACAATGAGGTGTATTGTCAGGAGATGCAAGGGCAGAAAGAGAAAGAAGTTCAGGCATGTCTTTTCCCTACTCCATTCCTGCTTTATAACTATGTTTCTGGCATTGGTTAATCCTTCCATGGCCACAGACCCTAGATGGAGCCTGATGGTTCTAGCTCTCAGTAGGCCCCAGTAATGCCATTCCTCCCCTCCTGTCTTCATTCCCAGGGGATGGAGAGCTTGTTGCTAGTCTTTGGATGTCCCAGCATCTCTTTCTAGTTTTCATTATCCCTACCTATAACTCTGTACTCTGTCCCTATATTGTAGTCTCTTCATTGAAACCATCTGGGGTGCCTTCCATTTCTTGATAGTAGCATGCAGTCTAAGTTCAATAGAGCTAAGGAGCCCTGAGGCTGAAGTAGCCAGGGAAATCTAAGAGAGATGGAGCTTGAACTGTGGCTTGGCGGAATTGTACCTATCTGGACTCTGAGTTTGGTTTTTACCACTTGCAACTGAACCACTTGTCTTAAGCAGAGGAATATTTGCAGAGGACTGTTTGGTTTATGCAACTAAAAATTTAGGGGCTTCAGGCATGTCTGAATCCAGGACCTCAAAAGAAATAAATCTCTTTCTATTTCTTAGCTCTGTTTTTATTATCATTATTATTGTGTCATTCCCTGGCAAGTTCTCTCTGACACAGAATTGACCATAGGAAGCTCCAGGCATAATTCATCCCATTAACACAGAGTCTCTGAAGGAGAGAGCAATGCTATCTCTTCTAACACCCAAGGCAACTTCTTCCATTGGTTTTGTTCAGGTCATACCCCTCCTTTATCCTTCCCCTACCCAGAAAAACCAGTCTCTAGAGGACTGGGGAATTCTCATTGGCTGATGTTTTCACACCTATGGCTAGGAAGTGAGGGCTTTTGGATTGAGTATGTCCTCATGCTGGAGAAGAACAACTTCCAGAAGGAAGGAATGTGAAAGACAAAAAGAGTCATCAGGTTAGGTGCAGTGGCTCATGCCTGTAATACTGACACTCTGGGAGGCGGGTGGATCACTTAAGCCCAGGAGTTTGAGACCAGCCTGGCCAACATGCTGAAACTCCATCTCTACTAAAAACACAAAAATTAGCCAGGTGGCATATACCTATGGTCCCACCTACTCAGGAAGTGGAGGCATGAGAATCACTTGAACCCAGGAGGTGGAGGCTGCAGTGAGCCAACATCATGTCACTGCACTTCAGCCTGGGTGGCAGAACGAGACTCTGTCTCAAAAATGAAAAGAATCATTGATATCCACTACAGATCTCAACATTTCACCCACCTAGTCTCAAAGCCAGCCAAGGCCCAGTGGGATAGTGGTTAAAAAGCCTCACCCCCTGAAAATAAGCTGATTCTGAACCCAAACATAGGCCTCTAAGTTGAATGGTAGGATTTGTATGAGATGTCATGACCTGGAAAGGCATTTTGCTGCATGAATCGCTTCTGTCCCTGGGACTATCTCTAAAACTTCTAGTCGATAGACCTGCTTGACACAGAGGCCCGCAATTCTACTCTGAAGGTCGAGGAATTGAAAGTAATGGCAGAAGATCAAGCATCTCTTCCACCCCCATCTTTTGTGATCACCCAGAGAAAAATGTTGCTAATAGCAGCCTCTTTGTTTCTCAAAGACCAACAAAGCTTGTGTTAGCATATGGCCTGTACTTATGGCCAAATGACTTTACCAAGCTTACACATCTTATCTTTATTTTAATAATTTTTGTTTTTAACTGATCATGCAGTGACTTCCAGGGAAGTAGACTATGACTTCCTGGAACATTTGCATTTTTGTACATTTAACTTATTGGTAGCTTTGAAAGCAGGGCAACTGCCTTAGAACTGCTCCCCCTACTGAAACAGATAGTGGCAGTTTCTGATGAATTTCACCTAAAAATTTTAAGATAGAAAACATGTGTAGGTGTCGTATTGTGGGGCGATGGGGAAATGGGGCACAGTGGCATGGATTTGAGAGGCTCAAGACTCTATTTCTAAGATGCCACAGCTTCAAAGGGCACTTTTCTAGGTACTCTTAGGAGACAGCAGGCCTCAGAACTCTATCTGTGTAGCTACTAGTTCAACATCTTGTTTCATGAGTTTGTGTCCAACTTTGAGTTTTTCTTAGTCAATTCACCATCATTATTGCACTCAACAAGATCATAATTCCACTTTGATCTAGTTCATGGTGTCTGTGTTTACCTTACAGACTGAATTTTTAGTGGATTCTCAACTTAGCTGCTGTATTTAAAGACTCATCTTGGCTGGATTACATCATAATTCTCAGGCTTCTTTGTTTTTCCAGAACTATGAACATTTATTGCCATCATGGGATTCCTTCACCAATAGGCCTTGAAATTCAGAAAAAGTTAAAGAAAGATTGGAGACTTGGTGGCATGTAGAACTTGAAATTCATGACCTTCAGGCCTGGTGCAGTAATTCCAG
This sequence comes from Macaca nemestrina, assembly GCF_043159975.1. NCBI lineage: Eukaryota > Metazoa > Chordata > Mammalia > Primates > Cercopithecidae > Macaca > Macaca nemestrina. Next base: position 38,259,459 of record NC_092144.1, read on the forward strand.
CACTTTGGGGAAATAAGGCAGGAAGATTGCTTGAGGTCAGGAGTTTGAGACCAGCCTCAGCAACATAGTGAGACCCCATCTCTACAAAAAATAAAAATAATTAGTCATAGAGGTGTGTGCCTGTAGTCCCAGCTACTTGGGAGGCTGAAGTGAGAGGATTACCTGAACCAAGGAGTTCAAAGCTTCAGTGAGCTAGGATCACACTACTGTACTCCAGCCTGGGTGACAGAGAAACACCCTGTCAAAAAAAAAAAAATCATGATCTTCAGAATTCCCAAGGATGGTTGGGAACTTGCTCCGAGAGATATGATTGCAATTTGCAATGCATCAGAGACTTGCCAAGGGATTGCTGCACACTGGCTCTAGGCCAGCCCCACACCAAGCCCTTGAGAGGGAAAACAAGATAGGCTTAGTCTATATTGGACACCAAGAGCTACTAGGAGCTCTCATTTTCCTTAATCTTCCCTGAACTCTTTGAGGCAGGGCCTGTTGTTACTTCTGGTTTACAAGAAGAAAACTGCGGCTTGGAGAGGTGAAGGAAATTGCCTGAGACTAATGAGCTGATAAGTGGGAATGCCAGAGTTTGAACCCAGGCTTTGTGACTCAGCATCTTGAGAGCCTACTACTGTATTTGACTTCTTGTTACAATCTAGTATCTAAAGCAATTTGTGAACAAGGCCATATCTTCCTAGTTGATGGAATGCCGACTATAGGTGTAAAAAGCTTTGATTAACCAGAACACTTGTCAAGTGGACACTCCTAGTTAATGAAGACCTTCTGTTAAGAAAAATGAGGGGGAGAAGGAGGAGAGCAGATAGTGGTGATAAGCATAATAGCTTTTTTGGTTTGAATATCTCCTCCAAAATTTATGCTGAAATTTAATTGTCATTGTGACAGTATTAGGGGTGAGTTCTTTAGGAGGTGATTAGGTCATGAGAGCAGAACCCTCCAGAATTGATGAATGCTGTTATCTTGCACGTGGTTTAGTTATTAGTGGGGTGGGCTCCTGGTAAAAGAAGAAAGCTCAGCCCTTTTCCCTCTCTCACTCCTACCCTTGCTTGCCTTTCTGGTTTCCTTCAAGTTATGATGCAGCACAAAGGCCCGCACCAGGTGTTGATGCCATGTTCTTGAACTTTCCAGCCTCTAGAACCATGAGCCAAAAAAAAGTCTTAAAAAAATAAATTATCCACTCTGTGGTATTCTATCAAGGCAAAGGGACTAAAACAGTAGTCAACCTCCGTAAGGACCTACTAGGCTAAATGATGGCCCTGCAGAGATGTCCATGCCCTCTGATCCCCAGAACCTGTGATTATGTTACCTTACCCAGGCAATGAAAACTTTGCTGATTTAAGTTAAGGATCTCGAGATAGAAGAGCTTCTCTGAATTACTTAAGTGGGGAAGATATAATCACAATGGCCCTCAAAAGAAGGAGGCAGGAGGATCAGAGTCCGTGAAGGAGATGAGATGATGCTGTGCCGCTTGCTGGCTTTGAAGATGGGGGAAGGGGTTGTGGGCCAAGGAATGACAAACAGAGGTAGGGAAACAGATCTCCCCTAGAGCCTCCAGAACAAGCCAGCCTTGTAGACACCTTGATGTTAGACTAATGACATGGATTTTGGACATCTGACCTCCATAACTAAGATAATACATGTGTGTTGTTTTAAACCAGGAAGTTTGAGATAATTTGTTACCACAGCAATAGAAACCAATACAATGTGCTATATATCAGTGCTTCTAAACCACAATGTGCAAACAAATCACCCAAGGTATTGTTAAAATGCAGGTTCCTGTACAGCAAGTCTGGAGTGGAACCTCAAAGTCATCATTTCTAACAAGCTTCTAGGGGTGCTGAAGATGCTACTGTATAAGTCATGCTTTCAGAAGCAGGGCTTTGCACAATAATATCTCCCTTAATTGTCATAACAACTATGAAGTAGCTTTTAATTTCCATTTTACAGTTGAGGAATTGAGACTACGACAGTTTAAATAACTGATCTAAGGCCAGAAAGATAGTAAATGGCAAAGCATGACATTGAATCCGGTTTAATCAGAGATCAAAACCAACATCCAAAATAACATGAACATCCAAAGAACACGAATAATGTAAATCAGGGAACAACATCATCATTTTCACGTGGACACTGGCAAACTTTCTCTTCTCTGGGATAAAAGTGGAGAAGGTTTGAGATGTGCATAGCAGTTATTGGTTGGTAGCAGCAGGCCATGATATGATTCACACATTTTCCTGCTCTCAGAGAAATGATCACTCCATTCACACATAAAAAGAGCCTGAGGCGCAGTGCTTTTAACTTACCTCCAGCAAAGGCAATGCTTAGTTTTTAATTGTGTGACTTCAAAGCCAACCTTTGTGTTTGAGGGATTAAATTAGTTATAAAGAATACTGTAGTTTTGTTTTGTTTTGTTTTTTCCACTCTGCAATGTTTTACAATGAGACCTTTTGGAATTCTTCTTCAGATTGTTAAGAAACAATAGTACGTATGTGGAAACTCTTCAGCTAGAAAGCCCTTATTTATTTATTTATTTATTTATTTATTTATTTATTTATTTATTTTTGCTACCATCTTCGGGAGCTTTGCACCATGCCTGGAACTTATGCTCACTGTAGTTTTCACTATAGTTACATCAAAAGTTCCTTGAAAGTAGAGTTGCATTCTCATATTCATATCATCTGTACCTGGGTTTTCCATACGTACAATTAAACATGAGCCATCGTTTGGGTTTAGAACATGCAGTAACTGTTTCTCCATATCTTTGCAGTCTTCTTTTGGAAACACCAGGTTGCGAACCTCTGCATTTGACAGCAGAAGTCCACAGTTTAAACCTTGGGTCTGTCACTTTCTTACTGAGTAGCCATAGCCATGAGGTTTCACTTCTCTGAGCCTCAGTATCCCCAGAGGCCAAACACAGAGGAGCAAAGGACCAGGGACATGTAAAAGTGCTTTGAAAGCTCTAAAGCAATAAAGAAGTTTGAGTTAAAACTCCCTCTAGTGTTTCATCTGCAGTAAGGCGGCATCAAATGTGTGTATAAAGGTTGACCTTTTCAGGCCGGGCACAGTGGCTCACGCCTGTAATCCCAGCACTTTGGGAGGCCAAGGCAGGCAGATCACGAGGTCAGCAGATCGAGACCATCCTGCTAACACAGTGAAACCCCGTCTCTACTAAAAAAATTACAAAAGATTAGCCGGGCATGGTAGCGGGTGCACGGAGTCCCAGCTACTCTGGAGACTGAGGCAGGAGAATTGCTTGAACCCGGGAGGCGGAGGTTGCAATGAGCCGTTATCACACCACCGCACAAGGTTGACCTTTTCCTGCTTGAGTTAGTGAAGCCCCATGAACACTCCTGGTTCTTTCTCTAACACCAGCATTTCTTACTAGGATCTCAGAGCTCCTGATATATTAGTTTTTCACAGTCCTGAATTGAAGGAGAAGTTGAGGGCAGCATTCCAGGGCAAAGTTAGGTCACCCAGATTTGCATCCTTCCACTGGTCTTTTCTAACCACGTGACCATTAAGAAAGTAACATGTGCTTTGAGCCTGGGTGCCGTCATCCACCTTATAAAGATAATATCAGTGCCAATCTTACCAGGCTATTTATATACAGTACACCATGGCTGGCACAGACAGCAGTCAGCAAATGGTACTTACCAATGGTGGATCCCAACAACATTGACTTGATTAATTGAGGTCTAACTTTGTTTCCGCATCTCTGTTGGATAGTTTCCTCATCTGGTCCACACTCAGCTTCCCTAAGAAAATTCAAGGTCCAGCATCTTCTGAAATTCTCTAGCACCTCATTTGCATAAACCAAGTGTAAGAATTATTTGGGCAGTGGGGGAAGACACAAAATGCTTACTTATATTTCTGCCTTAGTAGAACTGATGATGACAACAGGAAAACAGCCTTACTTTTTATTAATGCATAACAAATAATTAAAACATTGAAAACCAACCTTACAGGAAGTTTACAAATGTAGAAAAGAAATGAAGAGTACTCTGGAAACATAGGAGGTGATGTCCTAGTTTGTTTGTCTGAAACAAAAATGTTCTGTCTGTCTGCAATTCCCTATTAGCAAACCACGTGGAGAAAGATGACCAGGTGAGTTCTGACTATTGACTTCCTCCCGTTCCATTGAAAAGAAAGACATTTAGGTTTTTTGTTAATATTCACGATTGGACTTCTTATGGACTTGAAACCTCCCCAAGGGGATTAAAACCCCACCAACATTCCACATCTAAAGCAAACATTTGTTCTTCTATGAAGGGCTCTCAGAGGCATGTTTATTGTCGAGGTCAATATCTTCTGCCCTGACTTTCCCTTGCCAAAACATGCTTCCAAAGCATCAGATCTGACACTTTGTTGCAGCGTTTGCAATTTGACAGTTCTGCTGCTTTCATCCGTGGACAGCTAGCTTGCTAGTTTTATTTTGCACTTTGTCTTTTTTTTCCAATCAATAAAGCTGTATGAGCAGTGTTTAAGATACTACAGTAGATACTGAGGCTGCCAGATAGTACATGCTAATTAATTTTTAATTATGGCTTTAATTTTATATGATGCCATTTAATTTTATTAGATGTATTAAAGTGAAGCTGTCAGATCACAGGATCTACTGCTTGGGCCAGGGTGAGAAATGTCCCAGGGGCTGCATGCAGGTGTGTGACATCATTAAGAATGTCGTAAGTGGGTGTCTGCTGGAACGTGCATATTGTGCACATAAATGTCACATATGCCTGAGCGGATGAAGCAGCTTCATCTCAGGTAACCTGTGAAGTGCTGGAGCCACTTTGCTCAGTGCAGTTCAAAGACTGCCTGGGACACTGAGCTGTAATGTGGCCTTGGTTAACTATGGTGTTTTGCTTTCCTGAGACTCAGATTCTCCGTCAGTAAACTGATCAGCCTTTGCTTTTGCTTTTTGGAAAAAATAAAAAGCAATACACTAGCTATGATTGTTAGCATTAACCTCCCTGCCCCTAGAAATTGAAAGGAAAGAGGGAGGGAGGGAAAGAGGGAGACAGGGAAGGAGGGAAGAAGGAAAGGAAGGAGAATGAGCTCTAAAGGCCAGTGTTGGTGCTTTGCTCCATCTCCTGGGATTCCTTCCCTTGGCTTTCATTCACTTTATCTTCCAACAGCCCAAACACTGCCTTCAGGTTAGGGCCACTTTACCTTCAAGAGCAGAGGGTGTAAGTGTGTTTGTGCCACACCCACAAATTCCCAGGTGTAATTTATATCCCAGAGTCCTCCTCAGCATCAGGCTGCAGCTGTGACTTCAGAAGCACCATCTTTGCTGGGCTCCTCCTCTTTGAGTCCGCTCCCTGACGTCCTATGGGGTTCCCTAGAGCATATTTTTTTAGTAAATTCCCTGTATACAAATCCCTGACTCAATAAATGTGGGAAAGTGTGCCTAAGACAGGGAAAAAGAACTGGGAAGACAGATCAGGTCACAGGCCAAGAAAAACCTTTATCCAACCATGGCAGGAAAAGCAGAGACATTTTACACCAGACTTCTTCATTAATTGACGTGTGTGTGTGTGTGTGTGTGAGTGTGTAGATGTGCGTGTGTGTGCTGAATGCTGAACACTGTTCTCTCATTATAGCAGGCTTTAAAGCTCCCAACAAAGGAATCAAGAGGGATGGAATGGCACTGAGATAACATCCGACTGTCTGATAGAAATGGTGCTGTCAGAGGGAATCTGTATTCCTGTGCAAGAACTGCTTGCCTGGATTTCTAAGACTGGCCACAAAAATGCCTCATGGAGTCAACCATAAATCAAACAGAAAGGACTCACCTGCATAGAAAATAGAATATGTAGCTTCCTATAGTGAAACATAAATCAACTGGGCAGAGCAATGGCATAACATTGTATTGCATGTGCTTCAAAATGGCAGAGAAACGTGCAAAGTTACTTACTATCTTAATTTCTACCTTGCTTCATTTCCGTGAGGCAGAAGCAACACACTCTTCAGACACATGGAATTTGGAAAGACTTCTGTCAAGAGATCTTTGATAGTCATACTTATGGCTTCCTGAGAGACATCCATTCAAGGAGGCTTATTTTGCTGCCTTCTTTCTGCTGATCTCTTTTGATTCAGATGGGTGATTCATGCTGTCTCCTCCAGGAAGCCCTTGATCTTCTGGATAGAATGAATGACTCTCCTGCCATGTGCCGTCCCACTTTGATTGCATTTTTCTTGAGGCATCGTGTCCTTACACTACTAGCTGGGTACACGTTTGTCTCTTAAAATAAAACTCTTCTCAATGCATGCATTCATTTAACAGACAGTTACCAAGCACACTGAATGGTAAACATGCAGACCATTCATTCAGACACGCTACTCTGTCAGCTGTGTGTCCACGCACCTTCCAAGCACGGGGTTATCAGAGGTGAACAAGGCACTGAGGCTCCTGCCTGGGGAAACCTATACTGAGGGGAGAAAGTCAGTAAATGAAATAATTCCTGTGGGTGATAAGAGCCACAGCAGAAATGAAATAATGATGTGATAGGAAGTAGCTATGAGGAATTTAATTGCTTGACAAGTTCTTCTTGCCCACTGCACCCAGGAAACCATTCACCGAGACCGTGGTATTGCCGTAAAGAAAGCTTAGTAGACATGAAGCCAGCCACATGGAAGAGGGAGTTATCACTTAAATCATCCTCCCCAAAGCCTTGTGGAGGTTAGAGTTTCTCAATGATAGTGAGCAGGGGAGGGAAGGGGGAATGTTGATTGGTTGGGAATGCAATCATAGGGGTGTGAAAAACAGTCCTCATGCACTGAGTTCACCTCTGGGTGGGGCCACAGGACCAGTTGAGTCCTGAGTCAAGGGTCTAGGTGGAGTCAGTTGGTTGCCAAAACTGCAAAAGTCTGAAAAGGAATCTCAAAAGGCCAAACTTAGGTCCTTCAATAGTGATGTTATCTACAGGAGCAATTGGGTAGGTCACAAATGTAACCTCAGAAACAGTGGCTGGTTATTGTTACTATGCCTACATCTTAGCAGAATTCAGTGCCTCATAATCCTAATCTTGTGGGCTTTCACTTGTTTTAAAGGTGACTTCGTTTTAAGAAAGGTTATTATCATCCTTGCTTTAAACTATCAACTAAATTCCTTCCATGGTTAGCCTGGCGTATGCCCAGGAATGAGCGAGGACAGGCTGCAGATGAGAAGCAAGATGGAGTCAGCCATACTAAGTTTCTCTGATTGTCATATGCTTTGCAGAAGTGGTTACAGGAACTGGGGTTCAGAAACAGTTTAAGGAGGGGACATTTTAGCTGAGAATGAGGCAGCCACGAGAAGGGGGTGCAGGGGAGAGTGAGCCAGGGAGAGGGAAAACAATTGCAACTTCCTGGAACGGGGGAGGAACAGTATGGCTGAGGCCTGGGGGCTGGGTGAAAGTAGGCAGGAAATAAGGTCAGGAGGGTGGGCAGGGATCAGCCTGGCAGGACCTTGTGTCCCTGGGGAGCAGCTTAGCTTGCCTGTGCCAAATGACCAGACTGGACATCTTTTTTGTGTCCTTTGCATGATCTGTCCTTGAGAGATGACCAGAAAGATGTGGCCAAGTACCTGGATAGTTTCAAGTGCTGTCAGTTAACAGGTGAGGACATGTCAGAGAGTAGGCCACCCCTTCAAGCTGGCATCATTCCCTTGACTAAAGCTTTGAGTGGAGACCTATGATTTCCACAGTCAGAAGACACGCTAGACAAAGGGCGTCCATCCAGTCTCAGTCCAGGGTGTGTACTTTCCCCACAAGGCTCTCACTCCAGATCACACTCTCCAGACTCATATCCTAGCCTGATATTTTTTTTGTTGCTTCAACTCAGAAGTAGTGACTGCATCTTGCTGACTCCTATGCCAGGTGCACAGCAAACACTAAATCAGGAGGTGCAGACTCACATGCTCTGCGGGGCCAGGTAAGTGGCATGGACGAGCAGGACCTCAGCATCTGGGAGGAAGACCAAAGACCCAGGCAGCAGCAGGAGTCTTGCTGACCACTCGGACATGTCAACCCAGCACTGGCAAGACTTCTGACTTCTCATAGAAGCTGGAATCCCTGTGAGTATATACATTCCTTGGATTCATAAATATTGATAATTAGTTCACCTTCTTAACACTGTGTGTGTTAAATATGTCTATTCATCAAATAATAAGAACAAACAGAGTAGTAAGAAAATGCCGGGGGCGGAGCAAGATGGCCGAATAGGAACAGCTCCAGTCTCCAACTCCCAGCGCGAGCGACACAGAAGACCGGTGATTTCTGCATTTTCAACTGAGGTACTGGGTTCATCTCACTGGGGAGTGCCGGACGATCGGTGCTGGTCAGCTGCTGCAGCCCGACCAGCGAGAGCTGAAGCAGGGCGAGGCATTGCCTCACCTGGGAAGTGCAAGGGGGAAGGGAATCCCTTTTCCTAGCCAGGGGAACTGAGACACACAACACCTGGAAAATCGGGTAACTCTCACCCCAATACTGCGCTTTAAGCAAACAGGCACACCAGGAGATCATATCCCACACCTGGCCGGGAGGGTCCCACACCCACAGAGCCTCCCTCATTGCTAGCACAGCAGTCTGTGATCTACCAGCAAGGCAGCAGCGAGGCTGGGGGAGGGGCGCCCACCATTGCTGAGGCTTAAGTAGGTAAACAAAGCTGCTGGGAAGCTCGAACTGGGTGGAGCTCACAGCAGCTCAAGGAAACCTGCCTGTCTCTGTAGACTCCACCTCTGGGGACAGGGCACAGTAAACAATAACAAACGCAGCAGAAACCTCTGCAGACGCAAACGACTCTGTCTGACAGCTTTGAAGAGAGCAGTGGATCTCCCAACACGGAGGTTGAGATCTGAGAAGGGACAGACTCCCTGCTCAAGTGGGTCCCTGACCCCTGAGTAGCCTAACTGGGAGACATCCCCCACTAGGGGCAGTCTGACACCCCACACCTCACAGGGTGGAGTACACCCCTGAGAGGAAGCTTCCAAAGCAAGAATCAGACAGGTACACTCGCTGTTCAGAAATATTCTATCTTCTGCAGCCTCTGCTGCTGATACCCAGGCAAACAGGGTCTGGAGTGGACCTCAAGCAATCTCCAACAGACCTACAGCTGAGGGTCCTGACTGTTAGAAGGAAAACTATCAAACAGGAAGGACACCTACACCAAAACCCCATCAGTACATCACCATCATCAAAGACCAGAGGCAGATAAAACCACAAAGATGGGGAAAAAGCAGGGCAGAAAAGCTGGAAATTCCAAAAATAAGAGCGCATCTCCCCCGGCAAAGGAGCGCAGCTCATTGCCAGCAACGATCAAAGCTGGACGGAGAATGACTTTGACGAGATGACAGAAGAAGGCTTCAGTCCATCAAATTTCTCAGAGCTAAAGGAGGAATTACGTACCCAGTGCAAAGAAACTAAAAATCTTGAAAAAAAAGTGGAAGAATTGATGGCTAGAGTAATTAATGCAGAGAAGGTCATAAACGAAATGAAAGAGATGAAAACCATGACACGAGAAATACGTGACAAATGCACAAGCTTCAGTAACCGACTCGATCAACTGGAAGAAAGAGTATCAGCCATTGAGGATCAAATGAATGAAATGAAGCGAGAAGAGAAACCAAAAGAAAAAAGAAGAAAAAGAAATGAACAAAGCCTGCAAGAAGTATGGGATTATGTAAAAAGACCAAATCTACATCTGATTGGGGTGCCTGAAAGTGAGGGGGAAAATGGAACCAAGTTGAAAACACTCTTCAGGATATCATCCAGGAGAACTTCCCCAACCTAGAAGGGCAGGCCAACATTCAAATCCAGGAAATACACAGAACGCCACAAAGATACTCCTCGAGAAGAACAACTCCAAGACACATAATTGCCAGATTCACCAAAGTTGAAATGAAGGAAAAAATCTTAAGGGCAGCCAGAGAGAAAGGTCGGGTTACCCACAAAGGGAAGCCCATCAGACTAACAGCAGATCTCTCGGCAGAAACTCTCCAAGCCAGAAGAGAGTGGGGGCCAATATTCAACATTCTTAAAGAAAAGAATTTTAAACCCAGAATTTCATATCCAGCCAAACTAAGTTTCATAAGTGAAGGGGAAATAAAATCCTTTACAGATAAGCAAATGCTTAGAGATTTTGTCACCACTAGGCCTGCCTTACAAGAGACCCTGAAGGAAGCACTAAACATGGAAAGGAACAACCGGTACCAGCCATTGCAAAAACATGCCAAAATGTAAAGACCATCAAGGCTAGGAAGAAACTGCATCAACTAACGAGCAAAATAACCAGTTAATATCACAATGGCAGGATCAAGTTCACACATAACAATCTTAACCTTAAATGTAAATGGACTAAATGGTCCAATTAAAAGACACAGACTGGCAAACTGGATAAAGAGTCAAGACCCATCAGTCTGCTGTATTCAGGAGACCCATCTCACACGCAGAGACATACATAGGCTAAAAATAAAGGGATGGAGGAAGATTTACCAAGCAAATGGAGAACAAAAAAAAGCGGGGGTTGCAATACTAGTCTCTGATAAAACAGACTTTAAACCATCAAAGATCAAAAGAGACAAAGAAGGCCATTACATAATGGTAAAGGGATCAATTCAACAGGAAGAGCTAACTATCCTAAATATATATGCACCCAATACAGGAGCACCCAGATTCATCAAGCAAGTCCTTAGAGACTTACAAAGAGACTTAGACTCCCATACAATAATAATGGGAGACTTCAACACTCCACTGTCAACATTAGACAGATCAACGAGACAGAAAGTTAACAAGGATATCCAGGAATTGAACTCATCTCTGCAGCAAGCAGACCTAATAGACATCTATAGAACTCTCCACCCCAAATCAACAGAATATACATTCTTCTCAGCACCACATCATACTTACTCCAAAATTGACCACGTAATTGGAAGTAAAGCACTCCTCAGCAAATGTACAAGAACAGAAATTATAACAAACTGTCTCTCAGACCACAGTGCAATCAAACTAGAACTCAGGACTAAGAAACTCAATCAAAACCGCTCAACTACATGGAAACTGAACAACCTGCTCCTGAATGACTACTGGGTACATAACGAAATGAAGGCAGAAATAAAGATGTTCTTTGAAACCAATGAGAACAAAGATACAACATACCAGAATCTCTGGGACACATTTAAAGCAGTGTGTAGAGGGAAATTTATAGCACCAAATGCCCACAAGAGAAAGCAGGAAAGATCTAAAATTGACACTCTAACATCGCAATTAAAAGAACTAGAGAAGCAAGAGCAAACACATTCGAAAGCTAGCAGAAGGCAAGAAATAACTAAGATCAGAGCAGAACTGAAGGAGATAGAGACACAAAAAACCCTCCAAAAAATCAATGAATTCAGGAGTTGGTTTTTTGAAAAGATCAACAAAATTGACAGACCACTAGCAAGACTAATAAAGAAGAAAAGAGAGAAGAATCAAATCGACGCAATTAAAAATGATAAAGGGGATATCACCACCAACCCCACAGAAATACAAACTACCATCAGAGAATACTATAAACACCTCTACGCAAATAAACTGGAAAATCTAGAAGAAATGGATAATTTCCTGGACACTTACACTCTTCCAAGACTAAACCAGGAAGAAGTTGAATCCCTGAATAGACCAATAGCAGGCTCTGAAATTGAGGCAATAATTAATAGCCTACCAACCAAAAAAAGTCCAGGACCAGATGGATTCACAGCCGAATTCTACCAGAGGTACAAGGAGGAGCTGGTACCATTCCTTCTGAAACTATTCCAATCAATAGAAAAAGAGGGAATCCTCCCTAACTCATTTTATGAGGCCAACATCATCCTGATACCAAAGCCTGGCAGAGACACAACAAAAAAAGAGAATTTTAGACCAATATCCCTGATGAACATTGATGCAAAAATCCTCAATAAAATACTGGCAAACCGGATTCAGCAACACATCAAAAAGCTTACCCACCATGATCAAGTGGGCTTCATCCCTGGGATGCAAGGCTGGTTCAACATTCGCAAATCAATAAACATAATCCAGCATATAAACAGAACCAAAGACAAGAACCACATGATTATCTCAATAGATGCAGAAAAGGCTTTTGACAAAATTCAACAGCCCTTCATGCTAAAAACGCTCAAGAAATTCGGTATTGATGGAACGTACCTCAAAATAATAAGAGCTATTTATGACAAACCCACAGCCAATATCATACTGAATGGGCAAAAACTGGAAAAATTCCCTTTGAAAACTGGCACAAGACAGGGATGCCCTCTCTCACCACTCCTATTCAACATAGTGTTGGAAGTTCTGGCTAGGGCAATTAGGCAAGAGAAAGAAATCAAGGGTATTCAGTTAGGAAAAGAAGAAGTCAAATTGTCCCTGTTTACAGATGACATGATTGTATATTTAGAAAACCCCATTGTCTCAGCCCAAAATCTCCTTAAGCTGATAAGCAACTTCAGCAAAGTCTCAGGATACAAAATTAATGTGCAAAAATCACAAGCATTCTTATACACCAGTAACAGACAAACAGAGAGCCAAATCATGAATGATCTTCCATTCACAATTGCTTCAAAGAGAATAAAATACCTAGGAATCCAACTTACAAGGGATGTAAAGGATCTCTTCAAGGAGAACTACAAATCACTGCTCAGTGAAATCAAAGAGGACACAAACAAATGGAAGAACATACCATGCTCATGGATAGGAAGAATCAATATTGTGAAAATGGCCATACTGCCCAAGGTAATTTATAGATTCAATGCCATCCCCATCAAGCTACCAATGACTTTCTTCACAGAATTGGAAAAAACTACTTTAAAGTTCATATGGAACCAAAAAAGAGCCCGCATCTCCAAGACAATCCTATGTCAAAAGAACAAAGCTGGAGGCATCACGCTACCTGACTTCAAACTATACTACAAGGCTACAGTAACCAAAACAGCATGGTACTGGTACCAAAACAGAGATATAGACCAATGGAACAGAACAGAGTCCTCAGAAATAATACCACACATCTACAGCCATCTGATCTTTGACAAACCTGAGAGAAACAAGAAATGGGGAAAGGATTCCCTATTTAATAAATGGTGCTGGGAAAATTGGCTAGCCATAAGTAGAAAGCTGAAACTGGATCCTTTCCTTACTCCTTATACGAAAATTAATTCAAGATGGATTAGAGACTTAAATGTTAGACCTAATACCATAAAAATCCTAGAGGAAAACCTAGGTAGTACCATTCAGGACATAGGCATGGGCAAAGACTTCATGTCTAAAACACCAAAAGCAACAGCAGCAAAAGCCAAAATTGACAAATGGGATCTAATTAAACTAAAGAGCTTCTGCACAGCAAAAGAAACTACCATCAGAGTGAACAGGCAACCTACAGAATGGGAGAAAAAAATTTTTGCAATCTACTCATCTGACAAAGGGCTAATATCCAGAACCTACAAAGAACTCAAACAAATTTACAAGAAAAAAACAAACAACCCCATCAAAAAGTGGGCAAAGGAAATGAACAGACATTTCTCAAAAGAAGACATTCATACAGCCAACAGACACATGAAAAAATGCTCATCATCACTGGCCATCAGAGAAATGCAAATCAAAACCACAATGAGATACCATCTCACACCAGTTAGAATGGCGATCATTAAAAAGTCAGGAAACAACAGGTGCTGGAGAGGATGTGGAGAAATAGGAACACTTTTACACTGTTGGTGGGATTGTAAACTAGTTCAACCATTATGGAAAACAGTATGGCGATTCCTCAAGGATCTAGAACTAGATGTACCATATGACCCAGCCATCCCATTACTGGGTATATACCCAAAGGATTATAAATTATGCTGCTATAAAGACACATGCACACGTATGTTTATTGCAGCACTATTCACAATAGCAAAGACTTGGAATCAACCCAAATGTCCATCAGTGACAGATTGGATTAAGAAAATGTGGCACATATACACCATGGAATACTATGCAGCCATAAAAAAGGATGAGTTTGTGTCCTTTGTAGGGACATGGATGCAGCTGGAAACCATCATTCTTAGCAAACTATCACAAGAACAGAAAACCAAACACCGCATGTTCTCACTCATAGGTGGGAACTGAACAATGAGATCACTTGGGCTCAGGAAGGGGAACATCACACACTGGGGCCTATCAGGGGGAGGGGGTAGGGGGGAGGGATTGCATTGGGAGTTATACCTGATGTAAATGACGAGTTGATGGGTGCAGCACACCAACATGGCACAAGTATACATATGTAACAAACCTGCACGTTATGCACATGTACCCTACAACTTAAAGTATAATAATAATAAATAAATTTAAAAAAAAAGTGCCAGGCATTCTTGGAAGCATTTCCACATATAGCAACCTAAATAACCCTGACAACTCTCGGAGGAGGCACCAAGAGTGCCTGGCACTTTTTAATAACTTTGTTTTCATGTTACTCTGGTGTTACTTAGGGCATAACATTTTCACTAGACTTTCTGGAGAATATAGCCAGTTATGAGTGATCCAACCCTCTGCATCACTATCTAGACAAACTGGATGCCCTCTCACACATGCACTAGTCTGCATGGAGAAGTACTAAAGTTTTAGGCTTGGACTCATGTTCCTAATTTCCTCTTTCTAGTGTATTAAGAGATGACAGGCATTTTAATTTTCCAAAAGCAATGCTAGTATTCAGCAGCCACAGGCTACGTCTATCACACGGTAGAATAAATAGCAGAACTACAGTGGTAGGAGGTGTAAGTGAATTCCTATTGGACCTCTCCAATAAGTTGTCTTTTTTGTGCCCTGGGCACGTCTCTTGCTTCACCTTAGCATCTCCCCTTCTGTAGAAAACAACCCTGCAAGGTGGAGATGATTGTGCTCATTTGCGGATGAGAGGATGAGCTTTGGAGAGTGGCTTAGCTTACCCGAGGACACCAAGTTAGATCCTGTGACCCTCTCCACCGTACAACCCTTTTGAGATGTCTTTTTAGACTTTTACAGTTTTGGCAACCAACTGACCCTACCACCCACACCCCAGACCAATGACTCAACTGGTCCTGTGGCCCCACCCAGAGGTTAACTCAGTGCGTGAGGACTGTTTTTCACACCCCTGTGGTTTCATTTCCAAGTAATCAACATTCCTCCTTCCCTCCTCTGCTCATCCAACTATTCTTGTAAAACTCTAACCTCCAGTGCCCCATTCACGTGGCATCTGGGCTGTTTCAGCAAGGCAGCATAGGCCCTCATGAGCTCCATCATGCACCTGCAGAATGACCTTGGGTTGTACAGTGGTTAGGGATATAGGACTGGGAGGCTAACTCTAGGCTCTGCAACCTTTGTGTCCTTGGGTAAGCGAAGCCACTCTGCAAAGCTCATTTCCTCATCAGTAAATGAACATAAGCATCTCTACCTTGCAGGGATGTTTTCCATGGAAGGGGAGATGCTAAGGTGAGGCAAGAGAGGTGCCTGGGGCACAAAAACTGACAGTAGCCAGCCCTGCACTGGCAGAAGTCTAAGAGTGAGGGTCTCCTTACATTTCACGCCCAGGGCAGCACCCTTACCTTACCTCAGCAGGCCCTGAAAGTGGTGGATGGTGCAGGTGGAGGGCTTAGCACTCTGCTAGATTCCTAGGAAACACTTAATGATTGCTGGTTGCAGTTGGATGACCCTTAAGGATCTTATCTGCAAAACGAGAATGAGGCTGACAGTACAAAGCAACTGCCTCTGGGCTTGTGAGGACCACATGGAATATCTGAGATAAGGCCACTTGGCATGGTGCGTGGCACACAGTGGGAACCTGCAAAGGGCATTCCCAACCCCCTGGGAAGCCCTGAGCCTCCCGCCTCATGAACCAGGCCAGACCGTCATCGGGCACTGTGAGTGCCTGGAGTTGATGGCAGCCATGGCTCCTTTCACAGTGCGCTGCCAGTACTGAGGATGCTGTCTGGATGTGTCCTTCAGCCTGAAAAATAGCTCTGAGTGATAAACCTTACTGCCCGATTTCTTGCAGTTGACACACAATGCTGCCAAAACAGCAAATTTTGAAAGGAGAGAATTATACAGGGATGTGTTTCCTCCCTCAGAGCATTCTGGGAAACGCCATGGTACCACTGCTTACCTAACAGGTTAGGGCAAAAGGGAATACAGGTGGGGGACTTGGGGGAATGGCTGTGATCAGTGCTGCCAATTCCCAGCTGCCGGGCTGCACCTCACCCAAAACTGCACACCCAGTACGTGGTGCTGTGCCCCGGAGAAAATACCCACATACACCACAGACACCTTTCCCCATCCATTTGGCCCGTATTTCTGGAGTGTGAGCTCTGCGTCAGGCAGTGGGCTAGGAGCAGAAACAGAATGGTACGGCCCTCGTCCCTGGGCAGCTCACAGATGAGACCAGCACTTAAATCAAGGCAGCACACGATTCACTGCTAAGAGGGAGAGACAGACAGGTGTGCCGCACAGGCTCTCCCCTGCCAGAGTCTAAACTTCCCAAAGCAAATACCTACTCTCTACATCTGTGCTTGAGTAACCAGAGCTGAAGGCTCAATTGATGGCCAACAAAAATCTGTCAATTAAAAATACAGTGAGCAACAATGCAAGGGACTCCAAATTTAGAAACCGCAATGTAAACAGTCACCAGATAAAGAATCATTTATAGAAAGAACCTTTACAAGTTTCAAGTACTTGCCACATGGTCCCTGTAAATCCCTACCGCCCTCTCATGGTGTTTAAAAACAAAAGAGATGCTGGTGGCATCCATAGTCTTCCAGAGCCTGGAAACTGGCAAATCAAGTTGCCCTTCCATGTGGGGAGTCAAGGCCATGGCAAGATTTAGTGCAAATTCATACAAATTATCTTGCTGTGAGACAAAGAATTAGCCCTTCTCGGGAGAGCTGTGCCTCCTCAGGGGCTTTAAAAAACAAAAACAAAAACAAAAACAAAACAGTGGCCAGAATAGTGGTAGCAACCAAGACACTCTGGAGGTGACTGTGGCTCCAAAGTACAGTGGGGAGACCAGTGGGTGGGGAATGACCTTCTGGCTGGGTTGGGTCCAAGGCTGCTCATTTCCTAGGACTCCGTGCAGGTCATTCCAGCCACGAGCTTTGGGCACATTTCCAAAGCTGAAATCTCCATCGCGGCTTGGGAAAGAGGCCAGGCTCTTGGGCCTCCTCTGTCAAAACAAGGTTGTAAAATGAGTCTGCTGGTTTCATACTGGGATGAGAAGAGGAGCGTGCAGAAAGTGAAAAAACAAAAATTAAAGCGCTGAAGAACGTTGAAGAATTGAGCAATTACAAACATACGAATGGATGCATTAGGAATGACAGTCATAATTATTCCCTGAATTTATACAACCTAGACCACTTTGCATTTCACGCATATTATCTCATTAACTCTCATTTTAATAGTTTAAAATTGAGTTTGTGTGTGTGTGAGTTTTCCTGAAAGCTTCATAACCATGGTGGGTGATTTTCACAGTACCATGGAAGCCTTTGCATAGGTTTTATAAAGATTAGTCCTAATTCATGAAGCAAACAAACATCACAGAGGGAAAAACATTAGCCTACTGCTCCCTGTCCCCGGAAATCCATGTTGCCCCTTGGAGCTCCCACAGGCTCTGCTTGGACTTGCCTTCCCCAAACCCCCAACTTCCGCGCCAGGGCTGTGCGCCTCCTTCTCACATCCTCAGGAATCCCCGCAAGACCCATGCCTTGTCATTTATTTCTGAGCCTCTGTGGCCTAGTCCAATGCTCGTTAAATGTACACATGAATAGCTAATAAGCGAGCGAATATGAATGTAATGTATGCCGTGGTGAGTGAACACTAAGGTAATGAATTCTGTGGCAGAAGTGAGTGGATACTAACGTCGTGAATGCTGCCATATAATAAGAAATCTACTCGTGCTTTTTTCCAGTTCTCGTCTTAGAGTTCCTAAGACCCTTGAAAATTTCTGAGTGATAGGTGCATCTTTTCTTTTTCATAATCAGCCCCTTTCCATGACGCCTGAATTTATGCTAATGAAGGGACTTCCAGGGCACCTAGATCTTCTCAGGGTGGGGCTGGTCCCCAGAGAGGCCAAATGCGTTGAACCCTCAACCCCTTGAAGACCTCTGGGAAGGAGTAGGGGGCAGACTGGAGACTAAGCTCTGTAAAAAACTCTTCAGCAACAAGATTTGATGAACTTCTGGGTTGTTGAACACTTGGAGGTGCTGAGACGGGGGCACACCCAGAAAGGGCATGGAGGCTCCAACCCAAACCTTACCCTGTGACTCTCCTCCTCTGGCTGTCCATCTGTGTCCATTACGACATTCTTTATAATAAACCGGTAAACATGCTTCCGTGAGTTCTGTGAGCCGTCCCAGCAAATTAAGCAAACCCAAGGGAGTGGTGGGAATCCCAGCTTACAGCTAATGGGTCAGACGCAGAGATGGCAACTTACTACTTGCAATTGGTATCTGAAGTGGGAGCAGCCTTGTGAGACTGAGCCCTTAGACTGTGGGATCTGACTCTTAATTCCAGGTAGAAGGAGTCAGCATTGAATTAACATACAGGACACCCAGTTGGTGTTTGCTGGAGAATTGCTCGGTGTGTGGGAGGACGCCCATGCATGTGGCCACAGAAGTGGTCTGTGTTGAATGTGAGAGTAGAGGAAAAGAGAAGTTTGATTTTTCCTTGACAAATGCCCTTTCCATATTTTCTTCGTTAGGCAGTTGTTTTACCTTTGAGGTGCTTAAGTCATACACTCCCAGCTAGAATGTCTCCCAAGAGCAGTAACTTTGTGTCATGCTTTCCTGTCTGGCTCTTTCTGCATTTGATAAAGTGATTGACAGATACTAGGTGCTCAATAAACGTCTGTTAAGTTAACTCTGATTTTCTCATGGTTGGAACAGCTATCATCAGAGAACACTGAGAGAGACATGTTTAGGAGCCTCCATCCTCTGGTATACAAAAGAGGATCTTAGTGTAGGTTCCCCAGAAGCAGATCTTGAGATGAAGATTTGAGGGCAAGTAGTTTATTTAGATGAAGTTAGGAAGAAAAGGGAAAATCACCAATCAGGTGTATGCTATGGAGCCAGCCACCATCATGGGCGGGTTCCCATGGGGAACTCTGGGAGGGCACACAGAGTTTTCCCAGTTGAAGGGCCAGCAAGCTGGGATATTTCTCCACTGGCCCCTGTAGGTCATTTTCAGGCTGCTCCTAAGGGTGCTAATGCTCAATCACTTCAAACCTGGTAGGGTCCTAACAGCCAGGGAAAGGCTTCAGGTAAAAGAATGCAGGTCCTGGCTGTTGGAAGTCAGAGCAAAGAGCACCGGAATGAGGAGTCCTGTGGGAAGATGGGAGGACCCTGATGGCATCTGCTACAACTGCCTGTTAACTAGGACCCACGTGGTGCATGGGGCCCAGACCTTGACTGTGAGTCTAGGACTCCTGCTCAGGGTAAGAGCTCTCAGGATTTTGCCTCTCTCTTTCCTGCCCCAGGACAAACAGGGGACTCCTCATCTCTCTCTGGCTCCAGAGCTTCATGGCAGGAGTAAAAACTGTCTGCCAGGGCCCGGTGGTAGAAAGGGGAACACCAGCTCAGTATTCAGGGGTCCTGTTTGCGTCTCAGCTCTGCCTTTAATGAGCTGTATGGCTGGATCAATGGCTCACCCTCCCTGGGTAGAGACTGAAGGCAGTTGGTCCGGTTCATAAGAGCCCTTCCTTTTTGCCCTGGTCCTGGGCAGCAGACTGTATGGTTCCCCTCTCTGGATGGCCGTCTTTCTCCACGGATATTTTGTGTTATCATTATTATTAATGAAGCAAGGTCTTGCTCTGTTGCTCAGGCTGGAGTACAGTGGTGTGATCACTTGAGGTCAGGAGTTTGAGACCAACCTGGCCAACGTGGCAAAACCCCGTCTCTACTAAAAATGCAAAAATTAGCCAGGCATGGTGGTACATGCCTGTGGTCCCAGCTACTTGGGAGGCTGAGGCGGGAGGATCACTTCATCCCGGAAGGTGGAGGTCGCAGTGAGCCAAGATTGTGCTACTGCACTCCAGCCTGGGCAACAAAGTAAGACTCCATTTCAAAAAACAAATTACCCAGTCTCAGTTATTTTTTTATAGAAACAGGAGAACAAACTAATACCTTTAGGTTTTAAGATAAGCTGAAAATAAAATAACTCAAGTGGGATTCAAAGTAGTCTTTGGAAACTAAAGACAAAACTACCATTCGACCCAGCAACCCCACTACTGGGTATATACCCAAAGGGAAATAATTCATTTTATCAAAAAGACACCTGCATTCATGTGTTCACTGAAGCACTATTCACAATAACAAAAACATGGAATCAATCTACGGTAAACTGGATAAAGACAGTGCAGTGTGGGACATATATGCCATGGAGTACCCTGCAGCCATAAAAAAGAATGAGATTATGTCCTCTGCTGTAACATGGATGGAAATGGATGCCATTATCCTAAGTGAATTAACACAGGAACAGAAAGCCAAATATTACGTATTTTCACTTATAAGTGGGAGCTAAACATCGGTTACACATGGTCATAAAGATGAGAGCAACAGACACTGGGAACTACTAAATGGGGCAGGAAAAGAGGGGGGCTGAAAAATCATCCATTGAGTACCATGCTCACTATGTGGGTGACGGGATCATTTGTGGCACAAACCTCAGCATTGTGTAGTATACCCATGTAACAAACCTGCACCTGCACCCCTTAATCTAAAATAAAAGTTGAAATTATTTTTCTTAAATTAAAAATAAAATGGTCTTTGGCATTTGGGGCCTATTATATTAGTTTTTTATAATTTTTTTTTTTCATCTCTACTTTCTTAAACCAAAAAATAGAGATCTATCTGCTGGTTGCCAAAATCCTGTTAAATATAAGGATAAACCAATTTAAAGGAACATTTAATCACTTAAAACTAGAAACCACCCTAGATTAAAATAGCAGGAGGAAGGGAAGTCTGATCTGCATACTTCAGTGAGGGGCCTGACCTGCCATTTCTAAAGCACCACTTCCCCCGTCCCCACCACACCTCACTCTCAGGGACTTTTTCCTACAATTATTTGGTGGCTTCCTCAGTCTTCTGAAATGCTCCCTCCCTTAATATCTCAGGTCCTGGCTCGGGTAACAGCTTGGCAGTGAGGCCTTTCCTGACAAGTGTATATAAAACACACACACACAGAGGCACTCACAGGCGCTCACTCACACATGCACTCTCTCACACATACACACCCAACACGCACAGACATATGCACACTCACACACACGCATACATACACACTCAACACACTCACACTTAGAAATGCACAAGCACACACACAGTCACACACACGCACTCACACACGGTCTGTCTCTCACACACACACTTACACACATGCACTGTGTTCCCTGCCTGCCTCAAGGTTTTCCATGGTCTTTGTTTGGTTCCTCTCCCCGCAGGCTACACACTGCACATGGCCCAGTCTCAGGAATCAGGAACACTCTGGCACCCAAAGATGAGCTTTATTATTGTTGCCGGAGAATAGGTGTCTCAAGCCAGGAGACGGGGACCCATACTTTTCTGTATGGGGAACCCCGGAACCCTGGAAGCCCACCCTCCTCTGTGAGGGGAGGCATGGGGACCTGCCCTTTTCTGTGAGGGGGACCCCAAGGACACGACCTCCTCTATGTAGGAAGCCCTGAAAACTCACCATTATCAGTGAGGGGAACCCTGGGGACAAGCCCTCTTTTGTGAGGTAAGACCTGCGGACCCGCTCTTTACTGCAAGGGGAACCGCTGGGATCTGCCCTCCTCTGTGAAGGGAGCCTCAGAGACCCAATCTTTTCTGTGATGGGAGCCCTGGGGACCTGCCCTCCTCTGTGAAGGAAGCCCTAAGGACACACCCTTTACTGTGAGGGGAGCCCTAGGGACCTGCCCTCCTCTGTGAAGGAATCCCTAAGGACACACCCTTTACTGTGAGGGGAACCCTAGGGACCTGCCTTCCTCTGTGAAGGAAGCCCCTGGATCGGCCTTCTTTTGTGAGGGAAGCCCTAGGGATCCACCATCCTCTGTGAGGGGAACTGCAGAAACCTGCCCTCATCTGTGAGGGAAACTCTGAGGACCCGCCCTCCTCTGTCAGGGGAGGCCTGAGGACCCACGCATTTGTCTAAGGGGAAGCCCAAGACTTGACGTCTTCTGTGAAGAAAGGATTCACCATTTTCAGTGAGGGGAGCCCTGGAGACCAGCCGTCTTCCGTGAGGAAAGACCTGGGGACCCACCCTTTACTGGGAAAGGGACCCTGAAGACCCACCCACCTCTGTCAGGGGAGCCCTGGGGACCTGCTCTACGTTGTGAGTGGAACCCTGAGAACCCACCCTCCTCTGTGACAGGAGCCGTAGGGACCCACCAGTTTCTGTGAGGGGAACCCCAAGGACCTGACCCCCTTTGTGAAGAAAGCCCTAAGGACCCACCATTTTCTGTGAGAGGAACCCAGGGATAAGCTCTCTTTTGTGAGGAAAGACCTGGAGACCCACCCTTTTCTCTGAGGGAAATCCTGGGGACCCTCCCTCCTTTGTCTGGGGAACCCCAGAAATTCACCCTCTTCTGTGAGGGGAGCCCTGGGGACCTGTCCTTTTCTGTGAGGGGGAGCCCCTGGTTACCCGCCCTTCTCTGTCAGGTCCTCCTAGGGACCCGTTGTCCTCTGTGAGGGAAACCCCAGGACCTGGCCTTTTCTGTCAAGGGAACCCCAAGGACCTGCCCTTTTCTGTGAAGAGAACTTGGGAATGCGCCCTCATCTGTGATTGCCTCCGCCTGGCAATGAGCTTCCATAGAAGGGCAATTCCTCTTTGCCCTTCCTTATGACATGGCCCTCCCAGACGTTTTTAGGATTTACCCCATTTTTAGGATTTACCCTGGTCTTGTGCACGGCCCTTTCTATCTTGTCCTTCCCCTGGGCAGTCCCTCCTCAGTGACTCTCTGTCCCCCTTGAACTTTCCTGTCAGAATCTGCAGGGGTCAGCCGGGCGCGGTGGCTCACGCCTGTAATCCCAGCACTTTGGGAGGCCGAAGCGGGCGGATCACGAGGTCAGGAGATCGAGACCATCCTGGCTAACACGGTGAAAACCCGTCTCTACTAAAAATGCAAAAAATTAGCCGGGCGAGGCGGCGGGCGCCTGTAGTCCCAGCTACTCGGGAGGCTGAGACAGGAGAATGGCGTGAACCCGGGAGGCGGAGCTTGCAGTGAGCCGAGTTCGCACCATTGCACTCCAGCCTGGGCGACTAAGCGAGACTCTGTCTCAAAAAAAAAAAAAAAAAAAAAAAAAGAATCTGCAGGGGTCACAGAAGGGGTGGACACCATCCTGCCTAAGGCCAGGACCATGACCCTTGAGTCCAGGAGTCTTACAGCTGACAGTGGGGTCAAGGGGGAAAAAAACGAACAAAAAAAAAACACCTCAGGCTTGGAACTTCCCATCATGGAGTTGTTAAAACCGCACGGGGACTTCTGGTGACAAATCCAGGAAGCAGCAACAGTCCTTCAGAGCCAGCAGTTGGCACACTAAAGAAATCCCGGGATCTCTGAGTGGCCTGGTATGGATTCCCCCTGAAGCCCCCGTTTCTATGTTGGACCTGTTTAAACCTCCACACTGAAACTCGTTTTTGCACTGATCATTATCAATATGGAACACAGGTGTGGGCTGAGCTGGGCGGGTTAAGGAGAGCTGAAGGGAGGATATGCCCACATGAGAAAGGTCTCTGAGATTAGAACAAGCCCCTGGTCCACCAGGAAAGGAAACAGAAATGCCAGAAAGGCAGGAAAATCTGGATTTGGAGAGGACTTATGCCAGTTTCTAGATCTGGATTCGGAGAGGACCTATGCCAGTTTCTAGATCTGGATTCAGAGAGGACCTATGCCAGTTTCTAGATCTGGATTCGGAGAGGACCTATGCCAGTTTCTAGATCTGGATTCGGAGAGGACCTATGCCAGTTTCTAGATCTGGATTCGGAGAGGAACTATGCCAGTTTCTAGATCTGGATTCGGAGAGGAACTATGCCAGTTTCTAGATGTGGATTCGGAGAGGAACTATGCCAGTTTCTAGATCTGGATTCAGAGAGGAACTATGCCAGTTTCTAGATCCGGATTTAGAGAGGAACTATGCCAGTGTCTAGATGTGGATTCAGAGAGGACCTATGCCAGTTTCTAGATCTGGATTCAGAGAGGAACTATGCCAGTTTCTAGTTCTGGAGTCGGAGAGGAACTATGCCAGTTTCTAGATGTGGATTCAGGGAGGAACTATGCCAGTTTCTAGATCTGGATTCAGAGAAGAACTGTGCCAGTTTCTAGATCTGGAGTAGGATAGGACCTATTCCAGTTTTTAGATCTGGTTTCAGAGAGGAACTATGCTAGTTTCTAGATCTGGAGTTGGAGAGGACCTATGACAATTTCTAGATCTGGATTCAGAGAGGACCTAAGCCAGTTTCTAGATCTGGATTTGGAGAGGAATTATGCTAGTTTCCAGATAGACATGATGAAAACTGCAGGGTCTGCTTCTACATCTCTGGTGTTGGATCTCCACAAAACCTAGAACAGTGGTCTGGAACACTGGGATGGACATAGTCCCTCAGAGCTTAGGCTGGCAAGAACTGCACACACCAAATCGTCAATCGTCACTCCCAACTCAGGACTGGCAGGCACCACAGTCTCCAGTGCACAGGACAGTGCAAACACCACAGTCCCACACAGCCCAGGATGGTGCAGACACCACAGTCCCACACGGTCCAGGATGGTACAGAGGCCACAGTCCGACGAGGCCCAGGACGGTGCGGGCACCAGAGTCCCACAAGGCCCAGGATGGTACGGACGCCACAGTCCCACATGGCTCAGATGGTGTGGACATACCTTTCCCTTATTCTCCAGGACTGGGCAGACCCCACAGCACCTCACAGTCCAGGCCTGTGCACATGCTACATTCCCCACAGCCCAGGTCTATGCAGATGCTGCCTCTTCTCACAGCCAGGACCAGACAGACGCAGGAGTTCCTCTCAGTTCACGAGTGGGCAGACATTGTAGTGTCTTCCAACTCAAGACTAGGGCCAGAGGGATAAGGAAGTGGCTGAAAGAGGCCTTGTGATCAGAACTGCGAGTATTCAGAGTGTGCAACGTAATGACTGAAGATCAGTCAGAACCCTGTAGCTCTGCAGATGTCACTGTGGACAGAGGATGCCCAAAGGATAAAATTGAGTCTTGCAAAATTAAATAATACTCTAGGGAAAATTTCTGGATTAATTTTATCTGGAATTAATTATGATGATCATTTTTGCAAAGACTGTTACAGAAAAAATAGATTTTTATCCTTGTGCACATTTGGATTTTAAGAAATTAGAAGAGCCAGGCTTCGACATCGTCCTGGGCTCCATAATCCCCTTGCATCCATGTTAGAAGTTCCCATCTGGAGCACATGGGGAAGGGTACCCTGAATGTGCCTCTCTGCCACCCACTCTGGGGACTGTCCCCATTGCCAGGAAACTTTGGGTTCTTTACCCCTCCATATGCAAAGGAAAACCTTACACAGAAATCAGCCTTCTGTCCCCACACAGAAGCCTCGTCACAGGGCTTCCAGAGGCCCTCAGGCAGGTGGACGCTGGAGTTTCCCCTGGGCTGATCAGCAGCCCGCTTCCACCCCAAATCCAGTCCCCCGGCTGCCTGTGACAAGAGAGTCCTTCATGCTGAGTGCTGCTCTTGTCGCACGTTTTTCTCTCGGTGTTTAGACAGAGACCGTGGATTCAGGTTTGATTAAACAGTGTGGGCCCAGAAAAATCAATTAGCAAGCAGAGTGATCCACAGTAATCAGGATTAGTGCCATCTACTAAGCTCCCACGATGTGCGAGGTCCCCTATGAGGGCCTCACTGTATCATCTCCCTTCATCTTAATGAGATGAGATGGATATTATTATCTTTCTCACATTACAAATGAGTGAGAGGGTAGAGAGAGGTTAATGCAGAATTGCTAAGTATCTGATCAGGATTTGAAAGCAGGGGTTTGCAATTCTGTAGACCTTGCACTACACTTGTGGGGTGCAGCCAGGCATCCCTCACATCTTGGTGACCTCAGGGAGTTGCCAGGATTGGAGTCCAAGACCCACCCTTGTTGGGGTTGGGGGGCAGCTTGTGAGCAGCCTGGAATGAGCCCCACAATTGAACTGTGCACCTTCCTTCCCACAAGTGGGTAATTTGGTCTCCTTCCTTGTTCCAGCTTTTGCTTTTGTTTTTTAATTTGAAATAACAACATCCAGTTGGCAAAGCCTGTGGGGAGAACCATTTTATTACTTTTTCTAAATATAACGGGAAAAACTTGCTGACCCAGAGCTCTGTGGCAGGAACAAATTGTGCAGGGTCTGTTAAGAAGAGGATAGATGTGCACCTGGGACTCCAGAGAGGGGCTCCCAGGATGGGCTTCTGCCAGAGGCTGATGTCCACATTGTGTTCTCTTCCGATGCAATCATCACGTTAGAGGAAGCATGAGAATTTTTCATCAGCTGCGTTTAAACTTCATGATGCTACTTGCAAAGGAGGGGCTCTGAGTCCTGACTCACATCACACTTCCTCCAGGAAGCGCTCCCTGAGTTCCAGCTGCCCAAGTACCAGCGTTCTGCATTCAGAGGTTCGGTATACACTACCTCACACTGGCGCCGTCTTTAGCATCTAACTCTGTCTCTCCAAGTTGTTTCCCGGGGAGGCAGAAACTAGCTCTCACCTTCTTTTGCCCACCCCCTCAGCACCTAGCAGTGCCTGGCATGTTTCAGCCCTCAGCAGTCACTCGTTTGGTAGCAGTCATTTGTTTGGTAACAGTCACCTGAATCCCAAATCTTGCTCTGTAAATGGGAACGATAATACATATACACCCTTTAGGGCTGTTGGGAGGATGAGGGGCAAAGCACATAAAGCATTTATCACTTTGCCTGTATGTAGTAGGCAATTAATTAGTGTTGACTATTATAATGTGTTTCAGAAATGAATAGCTGCAAGCGGAGCTCAAGTTGTCTTCCCTCGGGGGGCGGGATTATGTCTCCTGGAACTCTACGGAGGTCAGTCGTCTGTGTTATCATTTAACTTTCTTATCGATCTGAATCCACCTGCTGATGAGATGTTCTGGTGATGCTGCCCTGGAAGGTGTAATTAAAATTAAAGCAAAACCAAAGAAATACATTAGAGAGGAGAGAAGCGAGGGCTGGGAGTGACAGGGAGGCAGGTTGGAAATGCAAACGAGGCTTTGCTAAAATAGTCTCCACGGCTGGGAGAAGGAAGAAACCACCCAGAATCTAAGGGTTTTCTAAGAGACGGTAACGGCAGTGAGGAGGGCCGCTGGGGAGGACTCACAGATCCAGGTGAGCTGGGTCTGTCAGGAGCCTTTGCTGTATCTAGTGGCCCAACTCGCTCATAGCATAGAAGGCAGGAGGGGGTGGGAGAGATGGAGGGGATGGCAGGAGATCCTAGAAGAGGTGGCTGTGTTGTGTTTTTCTATCTTCAAGGTCACATATATGGTCTCCCAGAAAATCGACACCAACCCCTCGCTTAGTCCACATACTCCAAGTAGGCTCTGGGGCCCTCTGATTCAAGGGGCCTGGAGCAATCAGCCTTTCAGATAGCCCTGGAGATGGTGATTACTTCGTGGCACATCTTGTAACCCAAGCAGGTCCCATGAGAATGTCCCCAGGGTGAGCACAGGTGCTACTGGGAGCAATGACTTTTTCCCCGTGGACTGGATGCTGTGGGGATCGGGGAACGGTGGCCTTTTAAATCCTTTATCCAAAAGCCGAAGCCCAAGAGTCAGGCTGGGAAACCGGGTCGAGAGATAGACATGAAGTTCCAGTGACTTTTTCTTTTCTGAATCCCTGGATCAAACCACACCTGACAGTCACATATGTGTTTGGTTTTCTAGTTTTATGAAACAGTAAATCTGCTTTGTTCTTGATCAGGCTGTAGTGAATTTACTTTGGACACTAAGTGTTCTGAGGCCCCAGGCCCCAGGAGGGATAGAGTAGATTGGTTTGCCTGACATCTGTTCCAGTCTTTTTCTAGTGGGTGTTCCTTTACTGCAGGGGTGGGAGAAGCAAAAGCTCCAACTCCAAGGCCCCTCCCAGCTATAGGGCTCTGTATCTGATTGAGGTTCCACCAACCAGGTGTTGTCCTATGAGACTTGACTTGCAGCCAAGTTACATGAAAGAGGGGAGGCAGCCACTTCGCTGGTTTGTGTGCAGCGGGTGCAGGGGTGCCGCTTGATGCCCGTATCACTGCCGAGCTGGTGGAACCTGGAGCTGGTGCTTAGGATAAGACATGATGATTCACCTCCTGCCTGATTATAGCAAACGCAGCATGCACGGTTCTGGATGGGCCAGTTCTGCAGTGAGGTCCTGGTTCCCAGTCCTACAGAGCCTGCCCCTGCAGGCCTTCCAGGGGTTTTGGAAGCACCTCATTTCCAGTATTCACCCCCTTTTCTTGAAATAGCTGGAGTGGTTTCTGATTCCTGCATCGGCATCCTGACTGATACAGCAGCAATTCTGCCGCTGGACATGGTGTTTGCCTTCCGTAGTCAGGTGTTAGTACGCCAGGCTCCGCGACCTAGGGCGTCTTACTGTTTCCAGGTGGCAGGAGGCTGGCAACTGCTCCCTGAACCCCCAGAAGTATAGATGGACTGTGTTTGTGATGTGTGGCTCCCAGCTGACCCAGATTTGGGGTGGAGGAAGGAGAGATAAGGAATGGAGGTGGGTGCAAAAGAATAAACTGACTGAACTTGAAAAGACAAAATGCTGCCATTAGCATGGACCATTCTCCCCGTGTGCCTCCTTGGGGTTTGGGAAGAACAGGAATTGAGCCGTTCTGAGTAGCCTCCACAGAGGCATCCTAAAGGCAGATGTATCCAGGGGTCCTTGGCCATGGTACAAGCCTGTCCCACTCCAGAGGAGGAAGACAGCAGGCTGGAGGTGGGTTTGGGCTGTTTCTCAGGAGTCACAATTTGGGATCACTGGTACAAAGCCAACTTCCTTACGATTTCACATGGAGTGATTGGCACCACCCATGCCCATATCAAACAGCTGAGAACACAGCCCCAGGTATGTCCCAGCTTTCTGGGTCTTCTCAGATATATGGGTTGTTCCTGAGATCACGAACAGGGCACTGTGTTCTCACAGGGTAGTTGGGCCCCGATATTTGACACTTCATTTACATTTGATTTCAAGCTCCAAATAAAATCCCTACATATAAAGGTTCTGCAGATTCACTGACTGGACGCACTCTTGACTCCCTGCTAGCGTGCCTTACTGTACAGTAGGACAATGGTCTCTGAGAGTGGGCTTTGAAACAGCAGGCTCAGCATCACCACGGAACTTTTTTTTTTTTTTTTTTTTTTTTTTTTTTTGAGACGGAGTCTCGCTCTGTCGCCCGGGCTGGAGTGCAGTGGCCGGATCTCAGCTCACTGCAAGCTCCGCCTCCCGGGTTTACGCCATTCTCCTGCCTCAGCCTCCCGAATAGCTGGGACTACAGGCGCCCGCCACCTCGCCCGGCTAGTTTTTTGTATTTTTTTTAGTAGAGACAGGGTTTCACCGTGTTAGCCAGGATGGTCTCGATCTCCTGACCTCGTGATCCGCCCACCTCGGCCTCCCAGAGTGCTGGGATTACAGGCTTGAGCCACCGCGCCCGGCCT
This sequence comes from Macaca nemestrina, assembly GCF_043159975.1. Lineage (NCBI taxonomy): Eukaryota > Metazoa > Chordata > Mammalia > Primates > Cercopithecidae > Macaca > Macaca nemestrina. The sequence goes on from NC_092144.1 coordinate 38,289,148, forward strand.
GGAACTTATTAAAAATGCAAATATACGCCGGGCGCAGTGGGTTATTCCTGTAATCCCTGCACTTTGGAAGGTCAAGGGAGGTGGGCCATTTGAGGCCAGAAGTTTGAGACCAGCCTAGGCAACATGGAAAACCCCCATCTCTACACAAAAATTTAAAAATAAGCCGGGTGTGGTGGTGGGCACCTGTAGTCCCAACTACTCGGAGGAATCACTTGAGCCCGGGAGGCAGAGGTTGCAGTGAGCCGAGATCATGCACTCTAGCCTGGGCGACAAAGTGACACCTTGTCTCAAAAAAAAAAAAAAAACAGCAGGTTCACAAGCCTCACCCCAAACCTTACGAAATGTTAGCTTTCTCATAGGGTTATTGCAGTGACTAAATTGAAACAAGATGTGTAACACATCTAGCCAAGAATCTGCAGTCACAGGGCTGACACTCTTCAGGTCTGTGTGTAAAGGTGCATGTGTGTGTATGTACATGTGTGTGTGCAAGTATTTACACACGTGGGTTAGTGTCTGTGTGTATGTGTGTGCATGTGTGCGTATCTGTGTGTGCAGTTATGTGAGTGTGTGTATTTAGGTCACTGCGCACACTGTCAGCTCTGTCTGCAATGGCTCTCTCTGTCCATGATGGACCTGTATTCATCTTTCAGATTTTTACTCAAGCATCCTTTGGTCTATTTGTCTCTGCACTCTTGTCTTGTCTTACTCCCCCCGGTACTAGCCCCTCTCCCAGAGCTTCCACCCTATCCACATTCGTTGTTTGCATGAGTAGAGTAATCCTTGTGGCTAGTCTGGGCCCCATTCACCCTTCTCCTGCTCATGGCATCCTGGTTTTATCTTGGGAAATGTCGTGGCCCCCAATCCTAAGCTGTGTGGTGCATTGGGACTGATCCTACAGCGTGTTGTCTGGGTTGATCAATCTTATCCTTCTTCATGGCCACAGTGATTGATTCACAAGTGAGCATGGGACATGCGTGGGTCCAAGGAGGGTTGGTCTCGAGATTTGGGCTTGAAATATTGGCCCATTTTTGGTTGGGATGGGAGAAATCCTGCCCAAGCACAAAGCCAATTTTGAATAAAGCAGAAGCAGGCAATGGAGACCAACTCCTGGCACTTTCTGAACGCCTGAATCTGTCAGTGACCACCTGTTAGACTCTGTAAGTGTATAGCTGTGTGAATTAACCAAGACCTTTTTTTTTTTTTTTGTAAATTTTAGGGGATTTTTGTTCTTATGTTGTTTTCCCACATCACTCTGATTGTGGTTTCCACCACTTGCAAAAGAAACAGTTGGGTTTTGTGACCCTGTTAAGGGACCTGGCCTTACCAATGCCTGGTTCCTGCAAAGTCCTTGGTCTATGGTAGATCCCCAGGAAATGCTGAATGATGGAACGAACGTCTACCAAAAGAGAAAGGCTGAGATCTTTTCCTTCAGCCTTTACTTCACCTCTTCAGCATGCATTCATACGGCACTGCCCATGCTCCAGGCCCCTCTCTGATGTGCAATTTGCCTGGCTGGCAAATTCCCCGGGCTACCTCAACCTGCACAGTATCTGTGACATCTCAGGGGATGAGCAGAAATGTCTGCACCCGAAGGCCAATCAAGGCCCCTCCACGACCCTCTGGGCTGAAAGCTGCTGAGCTCAGATGGCCGTGCCATGCAGCTGTCTGCTAACCATGCCCTACAGAGTGGAGCAGACACTTGTAAAAATGTCCCTCTGAAACTGGCTCTGTATGGCCCCAGCAGGAATTAATTTGCTATTGTAAATGAGATTAACCAACCTGTCTTCCAAAACTCGTTTGTCCATCAGATGGCGAGGTGACTGGTGGCCAACCTACCAGGGGACGTTTTGGAGAGGGGGGAGCTCTCCACAGAAAACGGCCTTCTCTGTCCATTAACTTCCTTTTGAATTAGGATTCCTCTTGCTCACAGCAAACGTTGGCTCAAGCTTTGGGGCAGCTGCAGGACTGCTGTTAGTTAGGGGTAGGAGGCCTGCCTGGGATGGGCTTCTGGCCGCTCTCTGAAGGGTGGAGGGCATGACCCGGATGTTCCTGCCTGAGGAAGGAACCTCAGCCACAGACTGGGCCTTTTCTCTTGCGGCTGGTCAGGGGACTTAGAAGCCCTCCCCGAGTCTCTGGAAATCTTGGATCTGAACTCTGGGCTCTGGGCCTCTAAGCCGTGCTTCCCGCTCCACTGTCGCCTGGTGGGGAATATGGGATGAGGGAGAAGACAGGGTGAGGCTGGGACAATGGGGAGAGCATCGGAGGAAAGGAGGCCAGTGATGTTTCAGACCTTTTCTAAAACCATAGGTTGAATTATTGATTTCTGGCCAGGTGTGGTGGCTCAGGCCTGTAATTCTAGCATTTTGATAGGCCAAGGAGGGAGGATCTCTTGAAGTCAAGAGTTTGAGACCAACCTAGGCAACATGGTGAGACCCAGTCTCCATTTAAAAGCAAAATAAAAAACTAAAGTGTTAATTTCCAAAGCCATGTGTCTCTCTCAAACTCACTGGAGCAAACAGCACCTGGAGACTCAGTGCGGGAGCACCTCTTCCCTCTACAGTTCCACAGACACCACTGCACTCCCAGCAGCATGGGCAGGAGCTTGCACCAGGAAAAGCTCAGGGATGTGCTGGCCCAGTCCTCTCTTTGACCCTTGAGGACCCAGGTCTAGGGGGGATTAAGAAATAGGCCATAGAAAAAAATAAATGCAAGAGCTGAAGTGGAACTAGAATCTCTGTCTCTGGACTCCTAGCTCAGTCACTTTCAAGCTATTATTTAGGATTATCATTGGACTGCCCTGGGCCTCCAGTTTTCAGGAGTTTTTCACCCCACCCAGAGTTTTAAGGCACTCCTTGTGAATTACACAAATCATGGATGTGGCCCCGCTAGCGCTAAGCAATAAGTTGTCCTGCATCGCCCCCTGGTGGGCTTTTGAGCTATAGTCATATTGAATTTCTAGGAAGGACTGAAGTGGTTAGACCCTACCTCTATGATGCCTTAATTCCTCCAAGACTGTAAGACGGTCGGCTCCATCCGCGCACTCCCTCTCTCCCGCCTGTGTGGAGCGCCCTTCTCCTTTCTCAAACTGGATTTGATTATTATCCCAACCCTAGTTGCCTTTCTCAGGCACTCAGTTGTCTTTCACTGAAACTCTCAGCAGAGTGTGGATCTAGGTGCACGGTGCTTCTGTTGGTCTCCATCCTAGCTGGGCTGCCTCCTGGGAAAAAGAACTTGACTGTTTGTTTAAAAAAATACATATATATACAGGCATGCAGTGTATAATAATCCCATCAGGGTAAGTGGGGTGTCCATCACCTCAAGCATTTACCTTTCATTGTGTTATAAGCAAAATACTCTTATTTTTAAATGTACAGTAAATGATTAACTGTAGTCACCCTATTGTGCTATCAAATACTAGATTTTATTCATTCTATCTATGTTTTTATACCCATTAACTATGCACACTCTCCCCTCCCCAACCCTTCCCAGCCCCTGTCACCATCCTTCTGCTCTCTATCTCTGTGAATTCAATTGTTCTACATTTTTAGCCCCAACAAATAAGTGAGAGCATGCAAACTTTGTCTTTCTGTGCCTGGCTTATTTCACTCCACATAATGACCTCCAGTTCCATCCGTGTGGTTACAGATGACAGGATCTCATTCTTTTTAATGGCTGAGTAGTAAGTACTCCATTGTGTCCATGGACCACATGTTTTTTTATCCATTCATCTGTTGGTGGCAGGTTGTTTCCAAATCTGGGCTCTTGGTGAACAGTGCTGCAATAAACATGGGAGTGCAGAGATCTCATCAATAGCCTGATTTTCTTTCTTTGGGGTCTATGCCCAGCAGTGGGATTGCTGGATCATATGGTAGCTCTATTTTTAGTTTTTTGAGGAACCTCCAAACTGTTCTCCATACTGATTGGAAGTTTGTTGTTTTAACCTTATCACTGGATACTTAGCACTGGACACAGTGCTAGGGGGTAGATAAGGCACTCGAATATTTCAAGGGAGGGAGCAAGGAAGGCAAGGAGGCCAGAACACTCGGCTTGGACATCCTTGAGCCCTCCCCACACCTGGTGTACAGCCTGGAAGAATAGCATTAAAGCATGGATGGACAAGCAGATGGATGAAGAAATGACTTTCTCCTGGGGCTCCCTCCTGTCAGACTCACTCTTCCAATCTCCAGTGGCACAGGCCCCCCTTCTAATCTCCAGTGTCCTGCCCTAGTGCCTGTCCAGGACTAAAGTGGCAATCCTGGGACCCCATTGCCTCTGGTTTCCTGATGTGTCTTTTGCATATATTTTTTAAGACAAAGGATCCCAGAGATTGGGTATCCTATTTTTTTGGTTTAAAACGGTCAGAGGTGTTTGAACCAGAGTGACTCCATCTTGAATACGGGCTGGATAAACAGACACCGAAATCTGCTGGGCTGTTCCCAGGAGATTAGGCATTCTTAGCCACATGAGGTTCATGGTTAAAGGAATAGTTGAATTCATGCTGAGCAAACAGACCCAAGACTTAAGACGCAGGAAATGTCCTAATGTCCCGATGTCTTAAGTACAAAAGCATTCTTAGTTTAAGAGTAAGTTTCGCTTTAAAGATACAGATTCTTGTGAAGATAGTAGTTACACAAAGATGAGCAATCCTTTGACACAGCCCTGGAGTGGAGCACATCCCCCATGGCTTTTGCTTTGTTATTCTATATATAAACAAGCACTTCAGGTAAGATGGATGCGTTCCTCCTCTTGCCTTTGGGAGCGCCCTGCTCTGTCTATGAAGTAGCCCTTGCTTTATTCCTATACTTTCTTAATAAACTGGCTTTTGCTTTTACTCTGTGGACTTGCCCCCAATTTTTTCTTGTGCAAGATCCAAGAACCCTCTCTTGGGGTCTGGATTGAAACCCCTTTCAAGTAACAAAACCACAGTGGCCCTGATTTTCTTAAAGAGAGTTCCTGAGAGTTCATAAGAAAAGATTTGAGTTCTGATTGTATCCAGATCAACCAGCCTGACCTGGACATGTTGACAATTGTCTGTGCCATTAGAGGGAAGTCTCCATCCAGGAGAGGTGGGAGAGAGCCAGTGCCCATTTGCCTTCTAAGCAAATGCATCAGAGCCTGTTCTAATAGGGAAAGAAAGTATAACTAATGAAATTAAATTCAGGGAAGGAAGATGAGCTCCACTAATGATTAATGTTCAACTTAATAGATCAGCAAGACACGCTGAGTTGAGAAGCTGCCCAGAGGGTTCCAGTCCGCTGCCCAAGCACAGGAGGAACAATGAGAGGAGCAACTTCGGTTCCCCACACCCGCGGCTTGTCTCTGGGGAAACACAGTTATTAATTGCTTTAAAATGTCAGTCGCTTTGCTTCAAAGTAGCCACTTCCCCTGCTGCTTTCTGATCGCCCCCTTGAAAATGACTTCCAGTGTGGACATTGACTCTAGCTTGTGTTTAAAACAGAATTTGGGGCTGGGCTCAGTGGCTCACGCCTCTTTGGAAGGCCAAGGCGGACAGGTCAGCTGAGGTTAGGAGTTCGAGACCAGCCTGGCCAACATGGTAAAACCTCATCTCTACTAAAAATACAAAAATTAGCTGAACACGATGGCGAGCGCCTGTAATCCCAGCTACTCAGGAGGCTGAGGCAGAAGAATCGCTTGAACCTGGGAGATGGAGGTTGCAATGAACCAAGATCACACCACTGCACTCCAGCCTGGGTGACAGAGGGAGACTCTGTCTCAAAAAACAAACTTGGGGGCCACCCACCTATCAATGCACTAGCCTTTTACATCTTTTTTTCTTTTAAAGACAGGGTCCCACTCTGTGACCTGGACTGAAGTGCAGTGGTGCAATCATGGCTCACCACAGCCTCCATTTCCTGGACTCAAGTGATCTTCCTGCCTCAGCCTCTCAAGTAGCTGGGACCACAGGCCCAACACCAAGCCTGCCCAACACAAGCCTTTTATAAAGTGACAAATCAGCTCAGTTCAACACGTGGGTGGGATCCTGCTGTTCTGCCCCTGCCCTGCCCCTGTGCCTGCACCCTCAGAAGGCAAATACTCACAGGGAACAGACTCACCCAGAACAGTGTGAGGCAGGGTCCTCGGGGGCTTCCAGAGAAGAAGACAGCTGGAAGGGGCCTCAGCGGAGACAGTGCCTGTGGGCCAATGGTGGCCGCACTGTCTTCCTTCATGAAGGGACAGGCTCTGGGCTCAGAGCCAATGTGCCAGCTGGGGCTGGGATCTTCTGCTCTCGCTTTACTAGGCACCAGTGACAGATAGGAAAGGACCACTCCCCCAGGGTTCCTCTTTGGGACACCTGGCCTCCTTCCCTCTCCATCCCTTCCCTCCTGGGATTTCATGGAGCCCCCACTGTGTGCTGGGCCCTGTGGCCGCTAAGGTCACCAGGCTCCAAGCCCTGCTCTTGCAAGAGATCCAGACAAGCTGCCTGGGAAGTGGACAGTGGGAGGCGACACACCAGGAGAACTGGAGCAGGCAGGCGCCATGGTGCAGTGCGGGGAGGGGTGGACATCTGTGTGACAACAAAATCCTCCCTCTGTTTTGAACCTCGCTGTATTGAACTCTGCAGTCTTTAAAATAATGTAATCTCTAGGACTCTGCGGCTTCCCAAATCCTATTGACCTGTGATTCGGATAAGAACTGATCTCATTTGTGTCTGAATGAGTGAATGTTGTCTGTGCAAGCAGCTGACTTCAGGGCTAGGCTGGTATCCAGCATCACAAGAGCAAAGGCATGCTTTGTGGTTACAGATTGGCACTGGAGCGGCCCTCCCTCCCTAGCTTGTGGGGCCCTCGAGGGTCCAGGGGCGAGGAGAGCCAGTGCCGGCAGCCTGCCTCAGTGCATGTTTTCTGAGCACCTCATGACCTTGCTGGGAGTGTGTCTGATCAGCCGTTTCCCTTGGGACTAAAGATTTGGTCATGGCAGCAGGAGAGAATTCCATCAGTGGACAGCTCTATTTTTAAGGCTCCGGCTTTGTTTTCTCTTTCCCGAGAGGCAGTCCCTGCAGCAGGCTTGAGCCTGTCTCACTGACAGCCTGCCCGCATGTTAAGCAGGCACCGGACACTTGCTGGAAGGCAGGGAATTGCAGTGAAAGAGGACGGAGGTGAGAAGCTGTGCTCCTTGGGGTGAAGGCAGCTTCTGTGCTCCTGGAATCTACCGTCAAGCCAAGGTGATGCCTGCTTGCATGCTTCCTGAGGGGTGTGTGTGCGCGCGCGTTACGTGTGCACGCATATTCTATGATGATAGCATCCTGTTTGCTTATCCCTGCCTGAAGCATCCCTTCCTGCAACCCCACTAATCAGCTCATTCGCTCACCTTCCCATAGGAATGTATCTCTTTGCCCATCCCTTTGCCTGGGACAGCTTGCCCATTTCCAGCCCTCCTCTCTTTCCTTCTCTTTTCTGCAAAAACTCGTGGGATGCTACATGAGTCTGTTTTATGTTGCCATAAAGAAATATCTGATCTCTACTAAAAAAATACAAAAAACTAGCCGGGCGAGGTGGCGGGCGCCTGTAGTCCCAGCTACTTGGGAGGCTGAGGCAGGAGAATGGCGTAAACCCGGGAGGCGGAGCTTGCAGTGAGCTGAGATCCGGCCACTGCACTCCAGCCTGGGCGACAGAGCGAGACTCCGTCTCAACAACAACAACAAAAAAAGAAATATCTGAGACTGGGCAATTTATATACAAAAAGAAAGTATAAGTGGCTCATGGTTCTGCAGGGTGTACCGTAAGCGTGGTGCCTTCATCTGCTTCTGGGGAGGCCTCAGGAAGCTTTTACTCATGGCAGAAGGGAAGGGAAACTGGCATCTCACATGGCGAGACAGGGAGCAAGAGAGGTGCCCGGCTCTTTTATTTTATGATTTATTGTATTTTTTGTGTGATTATTTTTAACTTTTATTTTAGGATCAGGAGCACATGTGCAAGTTAGTTATATAGGTAAACTGCGTGTCATGGAAGTTTGATGTAGATTATTTCATCACTCAGATAATGAGCATAGTACCCTATGGACATTCTTCCTGATCCTCTCTCTCCTCCCACCTTCTGCCCTCAAGCAGGCCTCGGTGTCTGTTGTTCCCCTCTTTGTGCCCATTGGTTCTTATCCTTTAGCTCCCATATATAAGGAAGAACATGTGGGGTTTTGTTTTCTATTTCTGCACTAATTCACATTGGATAATGGCCTCCAGCTCCATCCATGTTCCTGCAAAAGACATGATCTCATTTTTTATGGCTGCATAATATTCCATGGTGCATATGTACCATGTTTTCTTTATTCAGTCCACTGTTGATGGGCACCTGGGTTGATTCTATGTCTTTGCTATTGTGAATAGTGCTGCGGTGAACATATGTGTGCATTTGTCTTTATGGTAGAATGATTTATTTTCCTTTGGGAATATACCCAGTAATGGGATTTCCGGGTCAAATGGTAATTCTGTTTAAGTTCGTTGAGGAATTGCCGCACTGCTTTCCACAACGGCTGAGTTAGTTCATCCTTCCACCAACAGTGTACAGGAATTCCCTTTTCCATGCAATCTTGCGCCAGGCTCTTTTAAACTACCAGCTCTTACATGAACTCATTGCTGCCGAGAGGGCACCACGCCATTCATGAGGGACACGCCCCCATGACCCAAACATCTCCCACCAGGCCCCACCTCCAACATTGGGATCAAATTTCGACATGACATTTGGAAAGGACAAATATCCAAACCATGTCAAGGACCCTTTAACCTAATAGCTCAATCTCAGCTCTCCTGTAAGCTGGCCCTGTGGTTTTTGCACACGTGCTTCATCAGTCCAGGGCTCCTTTCTCCTTTGTGATAATGTGACCTCTCATAGGAGACATGCTGCCTGCCCAGAGCCCCATCAGAGGCTTAGCTGCTCTTGCTGTCCAGTCTCTCCAGAGACATTGCAACCCTCCTCTTACGTACCTGCTGCTCATGCCCTGAGTGATAGACGGTGTTGTGTGGGCAGTGCTCCTGTTACACACCTGCCATTTGTGCCCTGAAGAATAGGTGGCATTGTGTAGGCAATGCTCCTGGTTTCTGCTACAGAATTGCCTCCTGCCATTTTGGTCCATTTTGACCTTCCCTGCCCCCACAGTTTTTACCTCTCTAGGACTGGTGCAGGGGAGCCTGGCTGGAGGACAGCCAGGTAGACGTTAATTCTTGGTCTGTTCACCCCTTGGGAAATGCTCCTTCCAGCAGCGCCTCTAGGAGAACTTCCCCTAATGCATAGGGTCCCACTCTTTAGGCTTTCCTACCGCCTACTCCTGGACACAATGGTTGATCCACACGCGAGCACTGGAGCCATTTGGGACAATCATGGAATCCCCCGGCGATGTTTTGAATGGAGTTGATGGTGAAAAACACAGTCTCTGTGCTGTCAATAAATATCCTCCTGTTCTGGCTGGAGCCATCCTGGGAGAATAGGGCTGTCATGCGGGGAGGCAGATAGTGGGCTCCTGGTGATGCCTGAACCTTGAGCACTTCTCCACTGCCATTTGCTTCTGTTGGCACATCCACATCCCTCTTGTACCACAGCAACCAGGAGGAGGCGGGGCAAAGACCCTGAGAGGGAGGTGAAGTGGGGCATAGTTGAAAAAACAACATGATTTGGTAACACACTTCAGCATTGAGCCCAAGGGAAGGTGGATTTTGAAAAAAAACATATAAGAACATGACCTTTGCCACTGCTCTTGTAGAAATGGAAGAACAGGAGAACGGGGCCGAGTGAGAGGTCACCTTATCCATGGGTAGTGCCTGCAAGGCGTCTCTGCAACATTGACCCGGGGCTCTCCCCACTGTGGGTGTGTTCCCTGTGGGTTCAGGGTTAGTGAAAAAGAAAACAGCAAAGCAAGGTCATGTTAACTGGAAAATGTGATTATCTTAGAAAAGACAAGACACCACGAGGGCTTCTCCAGCTCCCCTCCAAAGAAGACACATTTATTCAGATTTGCCTGGATCCCACAAAGCCCCTTTTTGTAAAGGTTAACAGGAAGAAAAGTCTTTGATGCACCTTAGTTCTGGATTCCAGAATAGTTTTGACATTTGGGCTATATGGCACGTCTGGATGTTTTTCTACTTCCTCAGACTTCCTGGATCGAAATCAAGCTTCTCGCCTTTAAAGATCTCAAATATCTAACTTTCACCAGCCAATGGTAATAGGGCGTTTTCAGGGTCTAAGACAAAAATAAACAAACCCTGAAAGTAAACAAGATAAAGGCGGTAGCAGGGACACCCCTACAATCATTGTGCAGGCACAGTCACAAAGCAGAGGCCCCTGTGGGGTCCAGGCCCACAGCACTGCAAAGTGACCCCAAAGTGGCACGTCTCGATGGAATCGAGGTTTCCGTGACCAGGCTGAGGGTACACCCCGAAAGAAGAGACACAAGTCCCAGTAGGATCTGTGGCCTGTGTTTTTTCTAAAGAGAGTTTCACGAGCTTCAATATTTAAAGGGGAAAGATCAAGTGGGAGGGGAAGAAAAAATGAAAAAAAAAAAGGAAGGAAGGTAGGCAATGAGGGCAGTGTTACCTTCTTGAAAAGCCTGGATCTGTGCTCAGTGAACATGCATTTCGCACGTGAAAGGGAAGGCACGGGGTGGCGGCGGGGGGGCGGGGCAGTCAATGATGCTTTTGTCTGAAGCCCAGTAAATCCACATTTTACATAAACAAGCATGTGAAATGACAGTTATCTGGGAACAAAAGGAAGGTAGTTTTTGCATGACTGGGTTCCCAAGCTTAACCTTCCCTTTGGCTTGGTGAGTTTCAGGTCCTGAGATTAGGTTTTTCTTTCACAGCATTAGAAAAGGAAGATGGATTTCAACGTATTTAGATAAGGCAAGCTGATCTAATTCCACCCATACTACACTTCTCTCTGCTGTCTTGGTCTGGTAGCTACACTCAGCAACATTTTCTTTTGCTTGTGCAAATACTTGAATATTAAAGTATTGAAAATTTAAATACAAGTGTCAGGTATTCACTTGAGCATAAATTAATATCTGAATATCTGGAGGTGGACATAGGTTGTAGGGTTAAGGGAAATTCTACTGTATTCTCATATCCCTGGTCACCTTCAAAGTTCATTCAAAGTTATTTATTTATTTATTTATTTTGAGACAGAGTCTCGCTCTGTCACCCAGACTGGAGTGTAATGGCGCGATCTCAGCTCACTGCAACCTGTGACTCCTGGTTTCAAGTGATTCTCCTGCCTCAGCCTCCCAAGTAACTGGGATTACAGGCACGCACCACCATGCCCAGCTAATTTTTTTTGTATTTTAATAGAGATGAGATTTTGCCATGTTGGCCAGGCTGGTCTCAAACTCCTGGTATCAAGTGATCCACCCACCTCGGCCTCCCAAAGTGCTGGGATTACGGGTGTGAGCCACTTAATGTAATTTAAATAGTAGTTTCTATAATACTGATTCATGGGAATAACCCCATTTTACTGATGGGAAAACCGAGGCCCTGAGATGCTGAAGCTATCTACAAGTGGTGATCTGACTCCTATAACAGTGCTCCTTGTTCATTTAAAAACATAATAGGCACCTTTTCTGTGAAGAAGGTGGAAAAATGCTTTGAAAGGGCTTTCAAATCTACTACGTAAAGTGCCTTGGAGAAAAGGCCGCTAGAATACAATGTGAAATGCAGTGAGTTTTGTATTTAAATTGACTCAAAGGTTTATACTTGTCAAGGTGGGGAAATAGCAAGTCAATGACTGTACTGCACACAGAAATTACACAACTTCTGAAAATAAATTGTGTTGCTCTAATGGATTTTACCTATGAATTAAAAATTGAAAATTCAATTTTCTCTTTGGCCAGCTGTGAGCTTTTGCCTGATAGAAACTGAGTTCCAGCTCACACAGAACCCCACGGCTCCCTCAGGACCCTGGGCAGAGTCCAGCTCACGGAGGAACCCCTGTCTCCCTCAGGACCTGGGCAGAGTTCCGGCTCACACAGGACCCCTGGCTCCCTCAGGATGCTGAGCGCAGAGTCCCGGCTCACACAGGACCCCTGGCTCCCTCAGGACGCTGGGCAGAGTCCCGGCTCACACAGGACCCCTGGCTCCCTCAGGACGCTGGGCAGAGTCCCGGCTCACACAGGACACCCCTGCTCTCTCAGGACCCTGGACAGAGTCTTAGCTCACACAGGACCCCTGGCTCCCTCAGGACACTGGGCACAGAGTCCCAGTTCAACATGACCCCCGTCTCTCCCACACCTGCTGACTGATGAATTCCTGTGTGTTTTGTATCCATGACCCAAATCAGGTAAAAGTTGCATAGAGAAATGGGAGGCGGTGAGCACAAGGATCGTGTGACGCCCTGCTGTGGGTGTGGGACCTGCGGCCTCAGGGGCATGTGGGCTGGCAGCCGCTGTCTCCATGCCGGGTATGTAGGTACTGCCATCACCTTGGGGTCAGCATCTAGGGCCCTACTGGAGTTCACACTCAGCTCTGTTTGGCATCAGATTCTGTCTGGGATGTACAGCAGAAATCAGAGATGTGGGTTGGAAGTGGGGCTCAGAGATCAGAGACAGATATGGCCAACTGAAAATTAGGCTAGGCTCCAGCTCTGGCTGAAGATGAGTGGAAAAGTCAGAGGCGCAGCAGCTGTTCCCCAGCTGCGAACAGCTGGTGGAACAGGGGAATCCGATGGAAAGAGGCTGCACGGTGCTCACCTGAGTGGCCAGGCCTCCAGGCCCGGTGAGGGGAACAACGAGGTGAGCAGGTCAGAGGTGCTCCTGGTTTTCCCATCAGCACCGGCCAGTGTCTGGGGGATGCCCGGGAGGGGCAGCAGAAGCCCTGGGTCCCTGCTACCCATGGAGTCTAGAGGGCCAGGCCTTTGCCCTGGGATCGGGGAGCCAGAGCATCATAGACACCTCCCGTCTCATGCTGTCCCTGAGCCCCGGGGCATCACTCAGAGACTCCCTCATGGCAAGGGCACTCTATCCCGTGCAAGCCAGGAGCCACGGGAAGATTCGATTAGGAGACTGTGGGTGCCTTCGCAGGCTTTTAGGAAACTCTGATGGACTCATAAGGCCTCTCTTTCCTGGCACTGGTCAGGGGCACTGAAGTGTGTGGCTGGTGTATGCCATATCTATCTTGTCTTCCAGGGGAACTCCCTGGATCAGAGTTAGGCAGGGACACACCACCTGTTTCTGGGATCCCCAGTCACTGCCACTGGAATCTAAGGGGACTCACCCAAACCCACCCACATCACAAAGTGATGTTCCAAATGCGTTTTTCCAGCAGAGCACACAGAGACCCTCTTCAATAACTGCTTAATAGCTGTCATAGGTCTTATTCGTGTTTTCTAAGATAGAGTCCCATTGAGAAGGCCGGCTGAGCTCCCGCGTGTCTGGCATCTGGCTCGGCAGAAGGGATTTCCACGTCTGCTTGCAGGCCAGGGCCCAGTCTGGCTCTGGATGGAATGCTGGCCTTGCACAAAGGAAGGGAGCCACAGAAGGTGGGATTCGGTGGCTGAGTCCCCCAGGGATGGAAGACACAGGATGTGGAATGCAGGTGTCCTCTGGGCAGGGGCAGGGAACACGGAAGAGGGTGGTCTCAGGCTGTGCAGAAGGAAAGGTGGCAGCAGCTGCCCCTAGGCTTTCTGGGTGAAACCCTTGGCTTTAGAAAGCCCCATCTCTTGAGGGGCATTTGGGGTGAGGCAGGGTGGAGAGGCCTTGGAGTAATGATGTCAGGGCATGTGAAGGAAGAGAAGTGGTTCTCTGTGCTGGGTTTTGGCAGAGAAGACTCGGAAAGGATTTGGATTAATACATTTTAAACAATGAGTTTTCAAAGGTTGTTCCAGGCAGTCTCTGTAGAAGCCTCTCGTGGGAGGAAGACATCTCCAACCACATTTCAGGAGCCAGCCCTGCAGCTTTATCCATGCCAACAGCTGAAAAGCACCAAGCAGCAAATGTGCAAAGAAGTGTGTGGAGATGCTGTGGGGATTCAGGCCTTCAGCCTCGCCCTCCAGGAGATGACCACACTGGAAAGTTCTGCTCCACCGAGCTTTTGTAGGCATTGTCAGAGAGCAGAGCGGTTCCACACCCTGCATTGCAACGGGGGCTTAATGCAGTGGCTGTGACTGTTCCCTCCACTGGGGAGCTCAGCGCAGAACTCCCTGCTACAAGGCTCTGTCTCTAAGCACCCGCCTCCCCGGAACAAGTCATCACGACAACCAAGAGAGCTTGCAACCAAGACTACACAGCCCTCAACCTTGTAAGGAAAAAAAGTGACAGGTATTAAATGGTGGCTATTTGAGGAAATAATAATAAATATATTTGGCAGAGTGAGGCTACTTGAATCTTGATGGCTGAGACTCTGTCGGCCTTCCCATTATGAAACCCATTTTTCAGGGTTTATAACTTGAAAGTAAAAATGTGCTCCAGGCAGAAGAAACCTGGCACACAAGGTCTTTGTCCAGAAAGAGGGAACTGAACAGATTAGTTCAGATCAATTTGAGATTGTAAAGAAAAACTGTCCTGAGTACGCAGATGGGTCTGGCACTGGAACAAATCACCCAATTTTGTTTGTAAGCAAGTTAACAGTAGGGGAATGTTCATGGAAATATTGCCCAGAAAGTACCTGCCTGATGTTTAACTGGAAGTGCCTATAGGTGGGTCAGATTCTGGGGGCAAAGAACATTGGCCCAGTGGCTGCAGGAGAGTAGAGGAGAGGGCACCTTTCCCCCTAGAAAGAGCTCAGATAGCATCTGAGGCTCTAGGAACTGTGCCTGGTTTCCTGACCTTTCTGAGGGAATTCATCGAACCTGCCGTCTAAAGGCTGTTCAGTGCTGACTGTCCTCCCGATGTCATAAGTCAAATTCCTGCTTCTAGGTCATGCAGGTCCCAAAAGAATTACTTTGCCTAATAAATGAGGACCCAAATGGGGAATGCTGGTTCTCCATCATCGGATGGCTCCGCTCCATTTCCCAAAGCCTTTAACAAACAAGGTAACTAGATTCCTGTCCAAATGCAATGTTCAAGGTCTAGAAAATAATCAAATGAAATGAAATCTCATCCTGGGCAGCAACGAAGAGCCTTTAGACCATCAGTATTGCTAGTAGGCCGTGGTGTCTTCCTGACAGAACTGTGGATTCAGCAGTGGGCACGCATGCATTTGCATCGATTATTTATCATTCCAGGGTGAAGATAAGTGAGCTGCGGCAGCGCTCATGCTTCCTGGGAATTCTCAGTTCCAGGCCCGCGGTCCAAACTCTTAGCTGGGTTTGGTTGGGAACCTCCACAGTTGAAGCATCCCATGGACCAGCTTAGCAGTTTAAAAACATTCTTCTATTTTATTATTTTTGTATTTTTTTAGTGAGTAGTGAGTAGGGACGGGCTTTACCTTGTTGGCCAGGCGCTCTCGAACTACTAACTTCAAGTGATCAGCCTGCTTTGGCCTCCCAAAGTGCTGGGATTACAGGCGTGAGCTGCCGCACCTGGCCTAAAATAATTCTATTTTTTTTTCCTGTGGGAAATTTAGAAAGTATAGAAAAAAATAGATAGGAAAAATTAAATACCCATGCTGCATCATCTGTCCATAACTATAGCTAGCCAGTGTTAACATTTTAAACTTCCATCCAATCATTCATTTCTCGGTGATACAGAGCCATATGCTTCACAAAAGTGAGATTCTATTGTATATTTTTACATTCTGATTTATGTACTTAGCACTGTATTAGGTGCATTTATCTGTCTCCATAGATATTCTTAGAAAAATACCATTTAAAAATTAAGTCCATAATCGTCCCTTGTATGGATTTTAAATATTATCTTTATGGACATATTGTTGTTCTTATTTTTTGCTATTACAAAAAAATGCCTTGATGGACATCTTTAAACATAAATACTTTTATGCTTCTGATTATTTCTTTAAAATATGCTCCTGGAAGCTCCTAAAAATGACTGCATCAAAGAATGAACCTATTACAAATTGTTCTGATACAAAGTAAGACACCCGCCCCACCGCATACAGCATAAAATGCTTCTGCTTTCCTGAAGGCAGAGGGTTTCCAAAACAAAGCTGAAATTCTTGGATAGGTTAATATGGCCATGCCTCTTTTTGCTTTTTTTTTTTTTTTCTGTTGTGGAGGTAAAAATACCAAAATAATATTAGTCCACTTTTCTGTGTTGGTTGGTAATATTTCTTCATTATTCCTCCTTCCCTCCCTCTCCTAGTTTTGGTACATTGAGAGCAGTTCACAGCCCCACCCTCCTGCCTTTGACCATGACCATATAACTTGCTTGGCCAATGTGACATGAACAGACATGTGCCAGAAGCTTTAAATGTATGTGTGGAGTTTCTGCCCATCCTTTTTCCCTCCCGCCCTCCGCCATGATGAGAGCATGCCCAGCTCGTCACTGGGCCCAGAATGAAGAGCTGTATGGAACACACCTAAGCCCAAATGTCACTCTGGAGCCCAGCCAGCCAAGCAGTAGCTGATGAGCAGTAGCTCATCCATGAATGAGGTCTAAATGAATGTAATTTCAGCCACAGAAATTTGGGAGATGTTTGTTACCTAGTATTATCACAACAAAACCTGATTTGAAGAGCTTTGTTTGTCAGACGAGGAATATGAAGCTTAGAAAGATAAAGCAATTTGACCAAAGTTACCCAGGAATCAATGGAAGAGTCCTGTTGAAACTCAAGTCTGCCCTAGTTCTCGAGGCAGTATTGCAACGTGGTTGGTGCACACAAGCACGGCCTTATAATTAGGGGTTTCCACTGATGCCTATGGCAGCTGTAGGCCTGAGATTCTGCCCCACTTAGGAAGACAGTAGCTATCGTAGACGAGGTGATGGACTGGGCTAGAGCAGGGCCTGGGGAAGGCGGCAGCAAAATAGCCAGTGTGAAATGACTGGCCTGTTTGAGTCACTTATTACAATGAATAATTCATTTAGAATTTGAGAAAACGAATGTCAGAATGTAGTGCTTCACACACATGTGGATTCATATGTATGAACATGAGCTGGGGAGTCACACCGGTCAGTGTTAAATTCCAGTTCCCTTGCTCCCTAGTTTTCTGACTTATAAGTTATTGGAACATCTGTGTATTTCGCTTCCTCCTCTGTAACATGAGATGACAGGAGTGTTTTCCTCATACAAATGATGTGATGATTAAATAAAATAATACTTATAAATACATGGAAAAGTGCCTGGCATATAGTAGGCACTCAATAAATATTAACTCCTGCCTCAGCCTACCGAGTGGCGGGGACTACAGGCGCCTGCCACCACACCCGGCTAATTTTTTGTATTTTTAGTAGAGACGGGGTTTCACTGTGTTAGCCAGGATGGTGTCGATCTCCCGACCTCGTGATCCACCTGCCTCAGCCTCCCAAAGTGCTGGGATTACAGGTGTGAGCCACCACACCTGGCCCAAAGTCAGGCAATAATTTATACTACAAGAAGGAAATAAAAACCTCAAGGGGTGGTAATGACAATGATTGTCTGAAACAGACAGGCCTGGATCACCCACGGGATGTGAGGAGAGCCAGGTGACCAGCACTGGCCCTCTCGCTTCTGGGCAGCCTCTCCTTCTCATTCGGCTCCTGGTTCCTCACCCCTTTTCCACTGTCCCGCCTTTCTTCCCTCCCCCACCCTTTCTCCTCACGTCCCTTTCCCCTGCTGTAACTTTTGCTGGTATTAGCCATAATGTGACCTGAAAGGTTTCCTTTTTTTAGGTATACCTCATTTAATAAGTAGGTGATGAGCGAAATGGTAAAAAACAAACAAACAAACAACAACAACAACAAAACTAATTACTAGTTTTAGTATCTGCCCTTCATAGCCCATTGAACTTGCTCTAAAGCACTGGCCACCTTAGCTTACTTTTTCTGCTAATTGAACCAATTAACAGTCCATGGTTAAGATATGAGAGTTTCTGAACATAAAATCAGCCCTGATTATTTGGAGTTGTGTTCCTTTGATCATTAGTAAGGTTGGATGTGCATATTGGCAAGGGGTGCAGTTGAGGACTTTGCCCACAAGCAAGATGTTTAAAATCGTATTTCAATCTCATCTCCAATTTCGTCTTTATCAAAATCCTCTGATTATAATCCAGTTGCACAAAGCATGAGACTGATGTGCGTTAGGAATCCCATTGGCCCTGAAATCTCTAAAGCCTCTTTCTCTTTGGACTCCACACGTGAACACATGCCATTTGTATGTTTCTAATATTGAGTGTCAGCTCCTTCAAAACCAGTAGGCAAATAAATGAACAGAAAAGAAAAGATATATATCTGGGCCTGGAGATTATAGGTGATATGAATTTATGGCTGTGGCCAGATTGCCGGAGTCATCTAGGATTTAGCACAGTCGTCAGCAGAAGGTTAGCTCGCAGGGAGCCTTCTGGATTCTGGGATCCAGCCAAAGGCCAGCAAGACAACTGGGGAACAGAGGTGGAAAAATTGGCTAGCTTCTGCTGATCGGTCAGATGCTCGGCCCCACCGAAAGTTAGTTTTGTTACTTTGAATGGATGATGCTGCTTCCTGCTGACTGAGCTCAGCCTGGTGCCTTTCTCCTCCTCCCTGCAAACTCAATTAACTGCTGGAGGTTGAGGCCTGGGCCTCTCCTTGGACCAAACCCGCATGTGCTCCTGTTGATACATGAAACAGGAGAAGTGGGGTGGAGGTGCAGAAGGTAAAGGGTCCTAGACGTCAAGTGGAAACTTGGCGCCACTAACCTTCTTTTTTTTTTTTTTTTTCCTGCCACATCGACCAAAGCCAGGACATTCTTTTCCTTGTGGAATCTGCTTTTCCAATGGAGTTTCCTATACGACTAAACACTTTGATTTTATATATATATATAGTTTGTTTGTTTTGTTTTGTTTTGTTTTTGATGGAGTCTCGCTCTGTTGCCCAGGCTGGAGTGCAGTGGCACGGTCTCGGCTCACTGAAATCTCCACCTCCTAGGTTCAAGTAATTCTCCTGCCTCAGCCTCCCGAGTAGCTGGGATTACAGGTGCCTGCCATCACACTCGGCTAATTTTTTGTATTTTTAGTAGAGTTGGGGTTTTGCCATGTTGGCCAGGCTGGTCTCTAACTCCTTACCTCAGGTGATCCACCCACCTCGGCCTCCCAAAGTGTTGGGATTGCAGGCATGAGCCACCGTGCCCGACCCAATTAACCTTCTTATCAAGAGGAAAGGAAAATCTCCCAGTCAGTTGCCATCCTCTTGAAACCTGGAGGTGTCTGCTCTGTGTAACCATTTCCCCTGCCTGTACCTATTATAGTGCTTACTGTACAACGAGTCCCCAATCATTGTTTACTTTTATCCTTTTCCAGGACTGATAAGTGTGTTGTGTTCAATAATACTTAGAAAGAATTAAATAATCACATAATCTCTGAGTGAAGAGGGACTTCGGAGGCAGCTATTGCCTGTCTTCCGTGATGTATTTAACTGGCCTCTAATGCAGTTAATTCCACTGATGGGCAGTCGTGATGCTCAGATGCTTTTTATTATACTGACTGGAAACGAACCTATTTTTTAGCAGAGTGAGGGGAGAAGGAGTCCCAGGCCTTGTAGCCATATCCTTTACCCCCTGCTCTATCTTCTCTCATTGCAGATGAGTCCTTGGCTCAGCAGAATGGGCCTAGGTGGAGCTTGAAATTAATGAAGAGATGCTGCTTCCAGCTTTTTGAGCAAGGAGAAGTTTGGCCTCTGTTATTACACCTTGAGGTCAGCGGGTATTTCAAGTCTGAGTAGCTATAAAAGTGAGCTGATGTAGTAACACTACCAAAGCAATGTTTTCTCTAAATATTTCAGACCCCCCATTATAAATCATTTATTATGATTACCCTTTTGGTATCATGGAATGAGATGATGAGCTTTTCTTAATGAACTATTTCATAGACATATTTTTTCCATTTATCTTGGTGTTGGATGCTAGGTGACCTAAATGGCAAATGAGGAAATACTTGTGCAAATCCTGAAATGCACACATCTCCCCATGCCAGAGTGCAGAAGCAGACAGGACTTTCCCTGGCAGCAATAGGAGCCTGGTCCTGAGTAGGGCCTCTCCAGCCTGACTACACCATAGCAGTCAGGTGATATCGGACTTGGGGTGTGCCATGTTCCCAGAACCCCTTTGTCAAGGAGTTCGGTGGGAGCTGGAGGAAGCATCCACATCTTTAAAAGCCAACCTTAACTGGTGAGAAGAAAAGTGATAAACATTCAAACACAATTTGAACTTTTAACTTAGCCTTTTGAGTTCATCTATATCCATTTCCAGAAAAGGTCATGGGCTGAGGTGGTGCTTCACTGAAATAAATGCACTTTGGAGTTGACAGTAACCCGGCAAGTCCAGGGACCCTGAAGAGACCCCTCCCCACACTTGTAATCATCAAACATGCCACATCTTAGAAATTGGATCCACAGGCTTATGGCAACTTGACGCAAAATGTATCTCAGGTCCGGCTGATCTGATTTAAATATCTTAGTGTTAGACAATCTCTACTTGACATTGTGAAGACGCATGTAATGGAACCAAGATTAAAATATCAAGATGACAAGAAGGATTGTACCATGAAGATAGTAAAAGTCACATGCATTCTGGGGTTACACATTCAATTTAAAATAGTTGTATTCCCTGTTCCTAGGGTCCTTGTAACTCTCTTGTCTGCTATATTTATATTAAATAAGTAATTTTAAATGAGTCAAAGTGTCTTGCTCCTCGGCCCACTATAGAATGTCAGTGTTCCTTTTTAACATTTCTACTTCTTAGATCCTGCCTTCACTGCAATGGGAATTCATATAGGGTTGGAGTAGGTTGTTCTTCTCACCAAGTTCCCAGGCCCACATAAAATGGCAGCTTCATGTTTCACTGGACCCAGCTCTACAGAAAGCAGTGGACAAAAAAAGGTCTGTGATGGACTTAGGACCCAAGGAGGCAAAACAGAGTTTGACTTTTCCCTTGGGGCTCTGCAAATGTCAAAGAGGGCCACACACGGGGCCAAATGACATGCATATTGCACCTGGGTGATGCTGCCCCAGCTTCTCCCCACCATGGATGGGATCAACAAATGTTTCCCAGCTGAGAGGCAGTCACAGCACCAGGATGATCACGAAGTTGCCCAGTTGGATACAGACTATCCAGAAACTGGAGGATAACCTCACCCGCTCTCAGTTACCAGTAGGGTCAATAGTAAGCCAGAAGTGACAGCCTTCTTTCCACCGCCTTTTACTTTGTTTCCCCATGTCACAGTCAGCTATACCTTCCTTAGCTGTAACTCTGATCATGGCCCCTTCTGTTTCAGACCTTTCACTTTGTCCCTGGAATGGACTGGAGCATCCGCTTCTCGTCCTCTGAGGTCCCACGTGCGCTGCACCCACCCTTCCTCAGCCTCCCCATCACACGGTGCTCTCCAAGCCCATGGGCTGGGCCTGCTCCCAGGGCCTCCACGTGCCACCCTCTGCCCAGCTGCAGCGTTTCCACGTGTCTTAGCCCGTTCTGTGCTGCGTTAACAGAATACCTGAGACTGGGTGGTTTATAAATAATGGAAATGTATTTCTTACCGTTCTAGAGGCTGGAAAATCTAAGATCAAAATGCCAGCAGGTTTGGTGTCTGGCGAGGGCCCACTCTCCACTTCCAAGATGATGCCTTGAACACTGCATCCTCTAGCGTGGAGGAAACACAGTTCCTCACATGGTAGAAGAACAAAAGCAGAAAGAGAGAGTCCGCTCTCAAAAGCCCTTTTATTTAAGGTATTAAACCCACCTATGGGGGAAGAGCCTTCATGGCCTTACCACCTCTTAAAGGCTTCACCTCCCAAGACCATTACATTGGCAATTACATTTCAACATAAGTTTTGGAAATGTACATTTGGAAAGAAACATTCAAAACATAGAAACATGTGTTGCCCTCTCGGCCTGGAACCAGGTCCTCATTCTTGTCTTTGTCATTACGGATCAACCTTCAGGCCTCCACTTAAGCAAGTTCTGAAGTCAGTGAATACTTCTGCAGCATGGAAGTGCCAGGACCCTCGTTGGCCCCTGATGGCCAAATAGCCTCACTCTCCATTAGAAGAGAAAGCCTCACTCTCCATTAGAAGGCCAGGAGAGCAAAATCGGGGATTGCTTTAAAAACAAACAGTGTGGCAATAAAGAATTTCAGAAGAAAATAAAGAATTTACCACTGCTCCATCATGAATGCTCATAACAGGCTGGGGAGTAGGCACTACAGTTATCACAGCCCCTTTTTGATAGAGAAGGGAAATTGTCCAGAATTATGCAAAGCGTAAGTGGCCAAGTCAGCATGTGAACTCGGGCCCCTACTTTCCTGTGCTGTCTCTCATGCCTTCTGCAGGGAAGTGTCCTTGGATAACCTTCACCCATCTTCATATCTCTCCCCTCCACCTAGACCAGGACTACACGCTGTAATAGACCCAGCTCCTGTTGCTTCATAATGCACAGACTGCAATGTCTTAATCATCATGACAATGACCGTTTCCAGTGCTTCTCACCTGCTGAGTGGTTAAGTTCTTGTGGGCAGAGCCTTGTCTGTTCTCCCCGCTGTGTGTGTCTCGTCACTTGGCAGAGCCTCTGCCCTGCAGTCACTGACTGGGCTAGCATTTTTTCTACCACTGGGTGAGCATCTCAGCTGTCCGGCTAGCTGGGGGCGGGCTGAGGGAGTGCTACTTCCAGATGTCTTGTCTGAACGTTTTTTTTTTCTTTTTCTTGAGACAGGGTTTCACTCTGTTACCCAAGCTGGAATGCAGTGGTACAATTACGGCTCACTGCAGCCTAGATCTCCCAGGCTCAAGTGATTCTCCCACCTCAGCCTCCCAAGTACCCGGGACCCAGGGCCTGCCCCAAGGGCCTCAACCTTTTCTAGCTAATTTTTGTAATTTTTGTGTGTGTGTGTGGAAACAGGGTTTTCCCATGTTTGCAAGGTTGGTCTCGAACTCCTGGCCTTAAGCAATCTGCCTTCCTCAGCCTCTCAAAGTATTGGGATTACAGGCTGAGCCATGAGCTACCACCCCCAGCCTTGTCTGCACTTTTGAATGGCTCCCTTGACAGGGTTCTGTGCATGATGGCAGTGGGGCACAGAAGACAGGACTCCTGCCTTAGAGGTTATCTGGGAGTATGGAGTATGGGAAGAGAGGTGCTAATCCCACACAGTGGGCATGAGCGGCACCAGCTCTGCTCAGAGGGCCTCCCTGTGCACATCTAACTGCTGAGTCTTCTCTCTGAGGATCACACAGATGTGAGCAGAGCAGTGAGGAGGCACAGGAAAAAAGGGAAAACTGGGTTCCTTCTGAGATTCTTTATTGCTACACTGTTTGTTTTTAAAACAATCCCTGATTTTGCTCTCCTGGCCTTCTAATGGAGAGTGAGGCTGTTTTGCCACAATATGGGCTATCGGGGGACAAATAAGCCATTTCTGTTTGCTGACACTGAAAAAAGCTTCCCTGCTGAGGAGGTGCTAATGCAGCTGGCAGCAGCTCTGTGATGGGCATGGTGGGTAAGCTATTAGGCTGCCAGGAGCAGGCAGCAATCTCCCTGTGTAGACATTTCAGAGAAGGCCTTCCAGAGGCCCTGGGTTCAAATCCCAGTTCCACCTCTTCCTAGCTCTGTGAGCTGAGGGCGAATCTCTATGTCCTCACAGACAAATTGTGGGAAATGACATTTTTCCCTGTTCCTTTTACAGGTAGGTGTGGTGGTTTGAATGTTTGTGTTCCTTTCAAAATTCATGCTAAAATTTAATAGCCAGTGTAACAGGATTAAAAGTTGGGATGCCCAGAAGGGTGTGATTAAGTCATGAGTGTGGAGCCGTCGTGGATGGGATTAGATGTCCTTATAAAAGGGACTGATAGAAGGAGTCTGTCCCCTTTGCATTTCTGCCCTCTGCCATGTGAGGACACAGCATTCCTCCATTCAGAATGATGCAGCAGTCAGGAGGGCCCCTTCGAGGCAGACACTAGGCAGCCAACCTGCCAGGCTGTGGTCTTGGACTTCCCAGCCTCTAGAACCATGAGAAATAAATGTATATTTTTTAAACAAATTACCCAGTCTGTGGTATTTTGTTATAGCAGTTTATGAACTAGATGGCAAGTTAACTGAGTCTGAACTTGGGAAACAGTTTAACACATGGTTCACTCATTTTCTTACTAAGTTTCATCCACTAGGCTGAGTATTGAAGATATGCTTGGTAGACATGAGGCAAATCTTACTCTAAGACAGTCTCCTTCTAGGACAGTTCAGATACCTACGAGGCCAGATCCTTCTTTTCACCCTTGCATAAGCCCTTTTGAGCAACTTGCTGGGTCCCAACTCCAATTCCTTTCTCCTGTGGGAGACATCTGGCATTTTCACTGGTGAGCATCCATCCTCCCTCTGCAATACTTTCTTTCTTGAACTAGTGAAACTAAGGAAACATTACATTTTTTACGTCTCCAATTCATGTGCACAAACATGGCATCCATGGTGAAGGATACATTATGGGTGCTTTTCTAAATTATTTCACATGACTGGTAACACATGGAGAAGACTGCTGGGCCCACGGTGGGCCTCCCTGCTTACCTAGACTGAGCCACTCAAAGCAGAGCTCCACTTCCCTGCATCATTATAACAACCTTTTAACTGATCCTTGGGCAAGTAACAGAGTCAGGTCCTTCAAACTGGCAGAAATCACTGGAAAGTGTTCTGTCTCTTCTACTGGAGGCTTCTTAGCTGGTGAATTGGAGACCTGGTACTGCTGGATGCCATCATGTGACCAGAGCCAGCCTGAGAAAGAAGCCACAGAAGGAAGCAGAGGGAGAGGTGGAGATATGGCATTTGGGGTCCTGGTGTTAGACCCGCCTCTCAACTTCACAGCTACATGAGCACCTAGATTGCCTTGTTTGATTAGGTAGTTTCAGGTTGATGTTTAACTTTTAACCCAAAGTGTTCTAACACATCTTTTTCACTCATTCCTTTGTTGCTTAATTAGTAAGTTTTACTCTCTCCAAGAGTCTATCCTGGATGTATGTGAAAGTCAGGGAGGATGAAGACCCTGCCCTGCCCTTGGGGAACTTGTTTTCTAGTGGATAAGGCATGGTCAGGCCCCAATCAGCATAGCAGAAAGCACCATGAGTAAGTGTCCTGGGACTAATGTAGAAAATAATGAATCTGGGAGGCCAAACATGTGAATGGATGAGAGCCTTTCAGACTGCGGAGTGAAGGAGGGCCTGTGCAGGAGATCACAGTGGAGCAGAGGCTCCTTCCAGAGCCCTCAGCTGGGCCAATTCAGTGCCTGTGCACTGCTCAACTGAGATGTTACCACATCCTCCTTCTCCCAGCCCTGGGACCCAGGAACCCAACACCCAGTAGTTCCAGGAATCTGATGGCAATCAGCTAGGCAAGCAATTACTCAGTTCCATAAACAGGCAGCATCAAAAAGAAGATTCAGGCTAGGCACGGTGGCTCACGCCTATAATCCCAGCACTTTGGAGTGGGCAAGGCAGGCAGATTGCTTGAGCCCAGGAGTTTGAGACCAGCCTGGGCAACTTGGTAAAATTCCATCTCCACAAAAATTAGCCGGGCATGGTGGCTCATGTGTGAAGATTCAGTTTTAGAACAGCAAGTTAAACTTCGATGGTAGTTCTGGATGTTTGCCTCCCACTTCTGCTCCAATAGGAATGTAGTCAAGATTGCATGGGGCAGACTTTTAATTAGACAGTAAGCTATCTGAGGACAGGGCCAGTTCCTTCTCCTTTCTCTCCTGTGTGCCTAACATTAGGACATATACATGTGCATGCGCTAAAAATATTTAATAAAGATTCGCTGACTCATTTTCTAAAAACTCCTTTGTGATATTTCTCAAAATATTATAAACCAGAGAAATATCGTAAATCAGAGATATGAAATGAAAAAGAAAATACTCTTTCAGTGTATTTCCAGATGTGGATTGTTAGAATAGAGATAGTATAGCATATTGGCTCAATCTGGTGCCAGATGTTCTGGGTTTAAATTCTCACTTCTTTGTTTACTTGATATGTGACCTTAGGCAAGTTACTGCATCTCTCTGAGCCTACGTTTCCCCCTTGCTAGCATGGGGACAGTCAATAGGCCCTGTCTGGTGGAATTGCAGTGTGGATCATGAGGCAATGCGCAAAGTGCTGAGAGCAGTGTCTGGTCCATGATAACCATTGCTCATGCGCCAGTTGTTGCTGTCATTATTGCTATTGAAAGAGAGAGGGAGAGTGTGTTATTAAAGATGGAGCCCAGGAGCACCAAGATTCCATGTTCTAAATAACAGCTCTCATTGACTGAGGGATGCTTTAATTCATAGAATGAAACTAGGAAGTCTCTCTGATCAACCTTTTACAGTGAGAAAACTGAGGCACAGAGAGGGAAAGTGTCTTACCCAAAGACACACAGCAAAATAGCAGTTGACCCTAAGAAAATGCCAGAGCTCCTCATTTCCAGTCTAGAATTATTTCTGCTTCTGTTCTTCTTCTTCTTTTTTTCCTGAGATGGAGTCTCAATCTGTCACTCAGGCTGGAGTGCCGTGGTGTGATCTCGGCTCATTGCAACCTCTGTCTCCCTGGTTCAGGCAATTCTCCTGCCTCAGCCTCCCCAGTAGTTGGGATTATAGGTGTGTACCATCACACCAAACTAATTTTTTGTATTTTTAGTAGAGACAAGGTTTCACCATCTGGGCCAGGCTGGTCTCGAACGCCCGACCTCAGGTGATCTGCCTCCCAAAGTGCTGGGATTAAACGCCTGAGCCACCGTGCCCGGCCCCTGCTTCTATTCTTAGCTCTTGTGTCTGACTATTGACCAAATGTGTGTAGATGCAAAAACCACACCTCCCACTGGAAATCTGGACCTAAATCCCACAGCGGGCTCTTTCCCTAGGAGGGTGACATGCGCAAGAGACAGACCAAGAAAAGCACCAGGGCTGCAGCAGGCGAGGGAGAAATTTCCAGCAGCAGATAAATCTGCCCGTTGCTGAGGGTCATTCCCACGTTCCCTTGGAAAATGTGCACTTCGTGTTTATGCAGCTTTGAGGCAATTATTTCACAAGAAAGAAAATCTCTTGATCACATTACTTAATGTTCTCTAAGTGAATATTTGGTATTTAGCGGCTAAGCAAATTTACTTTTCTATAATGAACAGAGTGGATGATTGAAAAACATTTAATATACTGAGGTGTGGGTACTGCTGTCTAAAGGATTACTTAACTCACAGTTTAAACTCTCATTCTTTTTTTGAAAGGCAAACAGATTTCCTTTATACTGGAGAGTTTGGGATTAACTGTTTTGTTCCCATTAAAATCTGACTAAATACATGAATCGGGTGTTCTTGCTTATGGGCTCTAGGGGGATATATGGATATACTTTTGTCAATATTGAATAGCCTTAGCATTTTGCCAGGATTTCCCATTGGTACATACCTGCTGGATGGAGAGTCAGTTGGTAAGTGCTATTGATTCAGACAAAAACCTAGACTGCTAGAATTGCATTCAGGTTATACGAGTTTTCAACATTGAGCCTACATAAATGCATATTAACATTATATTCATGGAAAGCAACAGATTCTCTTCACAACTTCACAACCATGATTCTCTTCACAACTAATAAATAAAGAATTTATTCAAAGAAGATCTTGAACAAGCAGGAAGGTGAGGGAACAGGGACAGGACAGCAGTGAGACTCTCAGCCATCAAAAGTTTATGGACTTTCTGTGAGATTCACGTACAGTGACTTTAAGTCCTTGTGTCTCTTTGTTTCAAATTTCAAATTCATGGGAGAGAAAGTTGGAGTGGCCCAGCTAGAAGCAGGTACTTGCCAATGAATTGATGAGCTAAGACCAGAGAGGCAGTGCCATGCAACAGTGTAATCGCTGGGGCCATTTCAAGGAGGGGAGTTGATTGTGAGTTAGGCAGCAATCCCCAACATGCATTCATTGAGCCAGGATGGAAATGTGACCAAAAACCAAGTTGTTTTCTTTCTTTGACAGACACTGTCATTGTCTCATCAACGCCTCCCGCCCATCACCCCTCTGCACTCCCTATTCCAGGCAAGCCCATGACTCCCTGCTTGCTTCTTTCCTTGGAGATCAACATTTAGATTTCTCACCTCCCAGATGCAAAGACCCCAAGTGGTTTCTACATCATGTCCCATAATTCCCCAGGGCAGTGAAGCCCCCACTTCCTTAGTAGTCCCCAGCAGTAACCTGCTCCTTAGTGCCTTTCCTTTCTTCTTCCACTTCCCCATCCCCTACGGGTGCTGTCTGGGATCACATCCCAAGCAAACCACCTGCCCGCTAATCCTTGTTTCAGGATCTGCTCCTGGGAGAGTCCAGCCTAAGACACATTCTCTCTGGAGGCAAACACCAATGTACTTAAAACTGATGGCTGCTCTCTTTTAATGGACTTAACAGTAGCCTCACTGGAGAGGAAGTCTGGCTGTACCCTGGTTTTCCAGCTTCAGCATGACTAGGGAAGGGTCTGGCGGTGAAGAAATGCCCATGCGCCATGCCTGGCCAGGGAGAGGGTCACAATTTTTCTGATTTGGAAAAAGGCCGACTGCGCTGCTCACAGCCAGCTTTTCAGCTTAGCATCAGCTTGGCGGGTTGTTTTGGGTCTGTGGATGTGGAGTTGCCTCTCCAACTGCATAATGAGCTGCTTGAAGCCAGGGATCATATCTTCCCTTCGGTTTGTTTCTCCCACTGGACAAAACAGAGGGCGGATGCACTGAAGGTGCTCACAAGAGATGTGTTGCTTGATTAAAGAACAGAAAGAGGAACAGGCATAATCATTTCATTTTCTACAGGCCAGGGATGGGGGCTTTGCTCTTCGAGTGTGGTGATGGTCCATGGAGCTTTGAGTGGGCTGTTGCAGGCACCATCAGAGACCGTCCCTTTTCCCTTTAGCACTCACTGTTTGTGTGCAAACCAAAGGCTTCTTTCTGCAAATACCAGTGGTTCCACACTTAATCTTGTGCACAGGGCAGACGACAAGAGGCAGGGAGTAAATGCACCTTGAAACAGCTCTCCATCAGCCACCACTGGGATATGGCGAGTGAACACTCCAGCTTCCTTGCCTCGCGGCTAAAACAATTCTAAAATGTGTTTCACAGCATGCACCAAATCCGACAGGATTAAACTCCAGTTTCCCGCAAGGCAAACTGCTCTAACACACCCTGCACTGGTTTTCTTTCCTCTCCGTCTCCCAGCTCCCTGCTCTTCTCTCAGTGCTCCCTGGAGTCGCTCCTGGCCCCCACATCTTCATCACGAGGTCTGCTCGTGATGAAGATAAAGGGAAACTGGTTTCTGCAGGAGTGGAAAGTTCTTTCAGAGTCCAGGAAATAATTAAGGGAGACTTAGTGTCAATGTCCGTTTACTTTAGGTTAAATTCTTTTCCTATGTGGACCAACTTCTGATAGAAGCCTCTCCTTTTTTGTTGTTGATTTTGTTTGTTTCTCGTCTTCCAGTACGTGCATGCTTCCCTTCATGCAGAACATTATTTTGCAAGATAGACAGTATTTCCCCAGGCTGGTATAAATTATTATCGAACAATGAAGCCCCTTCTCTAGTCATCATTCCGGTGCCACCTGGCTAGGCTCAGATAAATGGCCTATTCTGGAGGTGCAGGAAACCGGAAGAATCATGACGTTATCCCAGGAATATGGCAGCCCGGTGCCCAGGGGATGGAGTATCTATAAGTGTGGCCCTGTGGAAGCTCCTGCAGGAGAGGGCTTTGCCATGATTAAAATCCATCCTATTGCCGAGACTGGGAAACACTGTAGGCACAGGACCAGTGGCCCAGGTCTGGGTTTAGATGATAACATTTTCCTCATGGCCTCTTTCCAAGTACCTAAGTTTCATGATGAACAAGCCATCCAGAATCCAGTTAGTGGGGGAACGAGTGGCTTATGTTTCCTAATTTTACATTTAGTCTGTTGGTATTAAAACTCATACTGAACTGGGCATTGCTGCTATTAACCTCTTTCTCAAGTTGGGATTAGATCAGTTTTCAAATGGAGACTCTATTTGGAGATGGTCTTGGATATGTTTAGGTTATTTTACAGCCACGAAGCCTCAAATGGCTTCACTTAACAGGAGTTCTTAAACTTTGGAGGTAACTTTGAGATTTGATAAAAGGCTGGTAGGCTTCCCCCAGACCAATATCATTAGGTCCACACTCAACATTTTGCATACAGATATGGTGGGTAGACCCTCAGAGCCCATCCATTGAATCACTAGGGACCTCTGGATCTCCAGCAAAGATAGCTGTTGGTTGTGACTGGTTAGTGACTGTGGCAATCTTGGGGGTGAAGCTCCAGCCTGAGTCATCCTTCTGATGATCGGGACACATAGTCTGTCTGATGATAAGCATTGCATGTATGAGGATACTGTGTGAAGAATGCCATACACTGGTCTATAGGAAAATCCATCATGAAGTGTTTGGGGATAGATACTACACTTGAACAGAGCATCTAATGCATCTTCATTCTGATCACATGGACTGCTTAAAAACGTTAAATTCAAGAAATGGAATTTTAAATTTAATAGCTGTAGGTATTAACGTTTCCTAAGTTAGAAGGATGTTGGTACCACCAATTGCATTTAATTGTCTTCTGCAGTTGCTGTTACAATTTATGTTTATTTTTCTTCAAAAGTGATAATGTAATACAATAGTAAGTTGTATATACCTTGAATACATTGGACAGTATAGATTGTTATATAAAATAACATTAAATTGATCTATAACCCCCATTCGGAGGCTAACACTTCAGATAGTTTGATATGTTTCTTCTCATTTCCTCTGCATGTATCTATATAGTTTTATTACTTTGCTTAATATATTATTTGTTTTTACCTATCATCAGATGTCATTTTTAAAGTCATCTTTGAAGATTAAGTGAATTCTCTGACTGGATTGTTGGAGCTTTGGAAGTTCACAATTTCTCACTCTTTTTTTTTTTTTTTTTTTTTTGAGACTGAGTTTCGCTCTGTCACCTGGGCTCACTGCAACCTCCGCCTCCAGGGTTCAAGCAATTCCCCCACCTCAGCCTCCCAAGTAGCTGGGATTACAGGCACTGGCCATCATGCCCAGCTAATGTTTGTATTTTTTTTTTTTTTTTTGTAGAGACAGGGTTTCACCATGTTGGTCAGGCTGGTCTCAAACTCCTGACCTCAGGTGATCCACACTCCCTCGGCCTCCCAAAGTGCTGTGATTACAGGCTTGAGCCACCGCACCTGGCCACAATTTCCCACTTTTTCTATTACCCTTGATACTCAAACTCTTTTCAGTTCCTCCACGATGCTCTGACATGATCCTAAGCTTCCTGAGGTCACCTCCCAAGAAAATCACCTGCCCTCAAATCCTGGGCAATCCAGTGGCTGATCAGAGAATGTATTTTTTCCCCCCCAAACAAACATGGTCTTTCCCTGGAAAGACTGCTGGTGAGTAATTTTCTCTTGCTCCTTGCAAATGCTCTGTTTCATTTAATCTTCACAGCAGCCCAGGGAGGCAGGTGCCACTTTCCCCATGTGGCAAGTGAGGAAGCTGAGCTCAGAGGGGTCACTGCCTTTCCCACGGCCACATGCGGAGTGAGCGGGATTTGCTCTCAGCTCCGCCTTGGCTGAGTCCTGTCTTCTCACCAGCGCTTCTTGAGTGCCCTGGCCTGGGTGCGCCACCGCCACCCTCTGTGAGTCCGTGGGTAGTCGATGTCTTTCCTCAGGGCTCTCCTTTCTCAGTGCCCCATCCACGTGGAAGTTTTAGAAACCCTGGGCCACCTTAAACGAAGAGCAGCTGGCTGACTGCTCCCTGCCAGGAGGGCAAATCCCATCTTCTGAGTTGAGATGGACAATTATGTAAAATGAATTCTGGGTGCACCCAGTTGTCTAATTAATGACACATTACCTATGTGGGAGAAAATGGGTCTTTTAGGGCTCAGAGCGCTCAGACTCTACATCTCTCCTCCTGGGCCTCCTTGATGAAACTAAATGGAGTAGGCGGGGGAAATTGACATTTTAGAAGCCAGTTTTCATTCTTGGACTGAAAGAAACTGTTTCAGTGCCTATTTACCTGGGCTGCAACACACACACATGCACAAACACACACACACACACATACAGATGATATGAGCCCCTGAGTTTGCTGTCATCTAGGAGGCCACAGTCCAGAGCAACAGCATTGAAAGCAGCTACCCATTTCAACATTGCAGCCGACGAGAGTGAAATCGGGGAACACATTCCAGGTCCAGGCAATGAAGGAGAAAAAGTGCCAGCTTTTGCCACAGTCATTACTTACACAGGTTTACCACCTGTAATATATTTCCCAATGCTGTGTTTCTCTGACACTGGCTCTGCCTACACCCACAAAGCAAGATAAGAGAGAAGGTCATGACCGGACACAGTGGCTCACAACTATAATCTCGACACTTTGAGAGGCTGAGGCGGGAGGATGCCTTGAGCCCAAGAGTTAGACAATATAACAAGACCCCATCTCTACAAGATATTTAAAAATTATCTGGACATAGTGGCATGCGTCTGTAGTCTCAGTTACTTGAGAGGCTGAGGTGGGAAGATCCCTTGAGCTGGGGAGGTTGAGGCTGCAGTGAGCCAAGATTACACCATTGCACTACAGCCTGGGTGACAAAGTGAGACCTTGTCTGTATTTAATAAAGAAAAAAGGAAAGCAGAGCCTTGGACATGGCTTGGCCTAGTTCACACCTGTCTCTTTGCTATCTCCTAAGGACCCACAGCCAGGGGGCCTTGAACTGTGAACTCGTGAGGGTTGGACCGAGACCTCAGGCTTCTGCTGCTTTACTGTGAATACAACTTGCATTACTAGATTATGCTCCAGGCATTGTTACAACTACTTGCAGATATCAACTCATTTAATCCTCACTGATGTCCACATCCTGCTTTATAAATGAGGAGACAGCCATGGGTAGGTTAAGTAGTGTGCTGGGGTCACATTATCTGGGCGTGGTGGGGTCATCAGTGAGCATCTTGCTCTGACTTGGAAAGGAAGTAAGGCGTTTCCTGAGGTTTCTCTTGCTCCATCTTCACCCTCCCTCACCGCTCACCTCTCCAGGGCTCCAATTTACCAACAGATGCCCTCAGGGCACAGCTTGGGAGTCATTCAGACAAATGGTGGCCTGCTCAACTGAGAAATGGGTAGAAACACCCAATATATGCTGAATACCAGCTCTATGCAGATATTGAGCTAGATGCTTCTCTCAACACGGCTTATGTAGCCCTGCTAAAAACACAGCGGGAAGGGGAAAGAATGAAAGTAATGCATATTGAGCATGCCACGCATTCCACCTTATATAAGCGAACTAATCCCTTAACCTATGCTAGGGTTGGTAAACCACGACCTACGGGCCATGTCTGGCCTGTCACCTGTCATGTGAGTAAAGCTTCATTGGAATCCAGCCACAGCTGCTCAGTTATGGTTGTCTATGACTGCTTTCACACTGCAGTATGGAATAGAGACCTCACAGACAGCAAAACCTGAAACATTGACTGTTTGGCTCTTTACAATAAAATGACCCCTGATTTATGCAGTCCTTATAACAACTTCGCAAGGTGGGCATAATTTTGGAGATGGGAAAACTGAAATTCTGGGAATTCGAAGGGTTAGTTTGAGACCACCCAGACCATGGTAAAACCGTGACTTACACCTGTGAGTGGTTGCTTCTCTTGCTGAATGATAGGGTGACACGGCAGCCAGTGTCTCTCAGGGAGTTGGGGGGATGGCCCTGCTGTGTTCCAGGGAGAGAGAGGGACCCTGGAGCTGCTGCACTCTGCTCTTCCTGCTCCCTCAGCTCGGATGGCTCGGCCACTGTGGCTTGTCTTGCTATCTCCAAGAGCACAGCTGCCCTTCCCCGTAGCTGGCTTGCTAAGACCATCTGACGCGGGAACAGCAATACATTCTATCACATTCAGCGCAAGAAATGACATGCCACACAATTGCTTCAGGAATGACCAAGAAGAAAAGAGTGATTACATTTTTGGCCTCCACTTTTTTTCCTCCCTGGAGATGATGGCATTGATTTCAAGTTATCTCCCTAAACGGCTCATTTGTGGGAACTTCCCCAGGCTGATCTGAAGAAGGGCGATGATTGCAGGCAGAAGCGAGTCCTTGCCCTGCAGCAAGATCTCACACCTCACTTACTGAAGCGGGTCGCAGGGAGTCCCAGCATCTCTGAGACCATGGGCACGAAGCTCAACTCCTCCATCACCTGCCCCTCTTGCCGGACACAGGAAAATTCCCCAAATGGGCTTCTTTCTCCGCTGTCTCTGATTCAGCTTTAATCAGCTGAGCGTTGTAATCAGTTATGATATGATTTGTTACTAAAAATAGCACCACAGTATAGAAGTGTAGACATTTACAAATTGTTTACTTTCCTTTCTTTTTTTCTTTTGAACTTTTGCTGAAGTATAACATGGGTACAGAAAAATCCACACATTGCAAGGCTAAAGCTTGAGGAATTTTCACAGACTTAGCATATCTGCATAAGCAGCATTCAGACTAAGGAACGGGACATGCCCCACCCCATGAAGCCTGTCTGGGCTCCCTCTCTGGCCTCCACCCACATGGGGAACGGCTGTGCTGACTTTCTTTTGCTGCTCTTTATCTTCATGGATCTGGAGTCATTAGAGCTTCCATGTCTGGCTTTTTCCCCTTGACATAATGTTGGTGAGATTCAGCCAGATTTTGGGACACAGTCATGAAGCATTTATTTGCATTGTGTTCTAGTGTGAATACATTAGTTTGTGTCTCCATTCTCTGGTTGATGGGCATTTGAGTAGTTTCCAGATTTTGTCCTTATAAATCATGTTGCCAATAAATTAATTATGCAACCTTTTGTTACACATAAGTACACATTTCTATCAGGCATATATCTAAGAATGTAATGGCTGGGTCACGGTATAGGCATAAGTGTGGCTTTAGGAGATATTGATGAATGGTTTTTTAAAGTGGTTGCACCAATACACACTCCCACCAGCACGGCATGGGAGTGTAGTGTGTTCCACATTCTCACTAACACTTGGCAATTTCAGTCCTTTAAAATTATTATTTTAGAAAGATTCAAGGTCTTTCTCATAATAATACCTTTCATGCTACTTTTATCTATCTAATTTTTAGAAGAAAAGAAAGTCGGATTTAGCGAAAGTTCTCCAGGGTATGCACTGTTTTG
Organism: Macaca nemestrina; assembly: GCF_043159975.1. Taxonomy (NCBI): domain Eukaryota; kingdom Metazoa; phylum Chordata; class Mammalia; order Primates; family Cercopithecidae; genus Macaca; species Macaca nemestrina. Next base: position 38,324,308 of record NC_092144.1, read on the forward strand.
GGAAGCACTCTCCCACACCCAGATATGGCCCCCGGTGCAGATCTATTTGTTCCTATTGACAAAGTAACAAGTCACAGCAGTATTCTCCCTCCGACCTTTGAACGTCACCAAAACACGGCTGCCTGCAAGTGTCCCTGTTGTGAACGCCAGCCCCAAGCTCCTCATCAGCCTCCTGCCTTGCATCTTCCTTCCAGACACCCTGGCCTAGGACAGACACAAGCTGAGTGGCTACCTCCCTGCCTCCCCGCCCCAGTGCTTCACACTTGTGCCCCTTCACAGCTGGTGTCATGATTGCCTTCCAGCTGTGTGCTGATTTATCTGCGCTGTCTACATAAAGTCTGCATTATCATAGGTGTGGTATGTTGGATTCCCATTTTTCTAGGATACAGGAAAACAAGCGTGCAGCCTCTGACGTGTCTGTGTCATATCAGATGCCATCTCTGGGCTGCCCACGTGGCCCCTGGCCACGGAGCTGTCACCACTTCCTCCACAGGTTGGGGCCTTCTAATACAGCTGTTCTGGGCCCTCGGTGGCTCGCAAGCCCACCCTAAGAGCATCTCGCCCCCTCCTGCTGTGCGTATCTCTGGCTCCTACCCTGGGGTTTCCCTGTTGCTGTGGAAGTGTGAGATGCTGAGAAGTCCACCCACAGTGCCCACACCAGCCCTCAGGGATGGGGTGTTGGGATGTTACACCCCATAGAATGAAATTTGGATGAGTGGGAAAGAGGGGCTTATGGCTGAATCCTTCCCCTCCTATCCCACTCCCCAGCCTCTATGCTGTGTTGGGGCCCAGCAGTTCCCCTGGCCTCCCTAAAGACATGCTAAGATATTGAGCAGTCCACTTGTAACAAAGCCTCACCCTTCTCATGATATTCTCACCAAACACGAGCAAGGCAGACACAGCTCCCCTCTGCCTGCCTCACTCTGCTTTCCTGGGACCGCACTCGACAGCAAACTGTCAGCAAAGTCAGCTTCTGCCTCATGTTCTGTTTTCTAAGGAACCCAGGCTACAACAAGTGCACTGCCTGAAATCATCTTTTGGCCCACCAGGGTACATACCACCCTTCACCAAGTGCACCCGTGGCCTTTTCCATTGCCTCACGGTATTACCCCATCAAGGCTGCCACCCTGGGGGCCACCGTTCCCAGACCTGCAGCTCCTCTCTTCCATGTTCCTGAGGTGGCTCTCGAGCCTCCTTCCCTCCAGCCTGGAAGGGACCCACCTCAGTGTCCCTGTGGTCCCGACCCTGCACTTCCCTAGGGGCCTCAGCCCTTTCTTTCTTGTGTGTAGATAGTCACAGTCCATGCCAACCTCCTCTGATAGATGTGGTCCTCTCTATGGCAGGGACTCTTTGAGCCTCATTGCTTTCTGCTCCGCAGACATTGGTAGAGGAAGAAATGAGTTACCAAGAGGAGAAAAGTGTTCACATGTGTATAACAAGGGGCCAAGTGATTTAAAACCGCATCCGCCTATCCAGGAAGATGGGTTCTCTCAACTGGATTAGAATGCGATGGATGTTGATCTGCCCAGATGAGCCTAAGCCAATCTTGAGAGCAGCTGTCTCAGACCAGGCTGCCCCGGGAGCAGACCTCAAACAAGGGAGGAGTATAGTTGGTTTACCTGGAAGGTGATCCCCGGAAGTACCATTAGGGTTCTGGGAACAGGAGAAACAGGGACAAGGAGCTAATTGGAATTGAGTTGTCAGCATGTTTGGGTTAGGGCATGGGCCCCTGGCCTGAATCCCACTGGAGAATGTTGAGAGTCAGTGTGGAACACAGCACAGGATGGTCACAGCCAAGGAGTGAGGATTCTCGGGGTATCCACCTGTCGGCTTTCCTCCAGCACTGGTGAGGGCTGCTTCTGACATGTGCAAGAATGGTCAGAAACAAAAGCCCCTGGGAGTTGGAGCTGCCGATGTTGACTGTCGGCAGACTCTGGCTTCATGGAGGTGCAGTGGGACACCAACAATCTCTGCCTCATTAGGGCTGCATCTCCATCATTGCCATCTCATGGTGCACACAGAGTCCAGCAAAGGAGAACCCTAGCTCTCAGAAGCCTTGCTGCATACCCAAGAGAACCACTGTAGGTATCCAGGGTGCAAACACTTCTCTGCTTGATGCTGAACTAGGTCGCCTTAGGAGCAGCCCGGCGTGAAACCCCCTCCTTTGCTGAGACAGGCTCACACGTTCTTCCACTGCACATGCCCGCTGCCTTTTCTTCAGCTCCAGGGAGCATGCTCTGGGCACCAAGGCCTAACTTCTCAGCCTCAGCTGACAGAAGGCATATGTGGTTTTGCTAATTTCTAAAGAAGAAAAACTACCCCGCTTCCCTTGGAGCCCTAATAGCACCAAGGCCTGGCGAGATGAAGGCCCCCTGTCTCTCTGCAGATCTGCCATCCCCTGCTGGGCTGTGCAGTGACAGTGGCAGTTGGGCAAATCTCCTCCTTGCTGTTCTGAAACAGAAATTCATTCTGTCTCCAGGCCAAGCACTCAGCTCACTCACCCAGACTGAACACCAAGCCCCGCTGCAAGAGCTCAGAAGTCAGAATTGCATTTAGCTTAAGGTGTCAAAGCCCTGCCCTGAGCCTTGGAACACTTCAATTTCCTCCTCTCAGGAGAGAGCACCAGGGAAAGAAGAAGGGTCCCCAGAGGTCGGAAACTGGGGCTGATCTGAGCTCTCAGGGAAACAGGCTTGAGAGTCTGGAGTTTGTGTAGGATGTTTCAGGAAAGCAGTTCCTGCGTGCACAGCTTCCGGGGTTGCCTGGCATTTCATATGACAATCACCGTGTTGGGGCTGAAATGATGTCCCTGCCCCTTCTTAACTATAGGCAGCCAGGAGGACCATGCTGACCAGGTTATGCCAGACATTACCTGTAGAATAGACTAATGCGTTTTTCTCAGGGTTGTACTGGGCCCTACCCTCAGGCTAAAGAGGTTTCAGAAATGACGATCAGATGGCTTAGGCCCAGGGTTGGAGACACATGACACAGGTGCAGCTACCACCTTGCTCTTCCCCAGGGCAGACATCACTACTCAGTCTTGAGCCCGGAAATGGCCTTTCCAGCTCACCCTTCCGGGCAACCATGAGCATAAGTCAGGTTACGCACACAAGCTCAGCTGGGTCCCTGGTGTGTTTCTCATTGAAACTGGCACCTGCAGTGGGCGCCACAGGACCTGCACAGTGCCCCTGCCCTGCACAGCCTCTTTCCCACGTATGCCACACATGTGTATTCATGAGAATTCACTCTCTGGTTCATTGGATAAATGCAGTTTATTAAACAGTTACTGTGTGCCAGGGATTGTGCTCAAATGATAAGGATTCAAAGGAAGTAAACACAAGACCGGAGCTGCTCCATGGGAGAAACCTGCACAGACCAGCCTCATGACTGGAGCTGCAGAAAGTGCTCTATCTACAGGCCCAGGACACCCCAGGCATGTCACAGCCACCCTCTGAGCAAGCAGAAGCCCAGAGGAAGAGAGAGGGCAGGGCATGAGTGCAGAGAGGAGAAAGGAGAAAGCCAGCAGAGATGGATTGAGCCAAATCATGTGTTCTTCATGACATCTCGTTTCCCAGCCACTTCCAAGGCAAGCTCCAAGATCTTCAAGGAGGAAAAGGACAAACTGGCCCTTGTTGGGAGAAGTGAGCAGGCTGGCCACACCTGTCTCCTCAGCCCACCCTCACTCTTGGGGGAGCAGCACAAGTCTATTCATACATGGGGTGATGTGATCTCTGGATCAAGGGCCAACACCTGCACAAGGGCAGCCATCCAGAGGCCGGCACCCTAGGAAGGGGCCCCCACCAGGGGCTCTGACCAACTCAGGGAGGAGCTGATCCATCCGCAGTTCTGGGGCCTGCACCTGAGCTTACAAAAAGGACCTGCCAGCTGGAGGATGACAGGCATATACCAGCCATGAGAGAGGAAGAGTGAGCAGCTGCACCCAAAACGAGGCCGCTCCTGAAGGTCTTGAGCACTCCAGTGGGCCTGTGTCCTCCTAATTACCTTCTTACTTTCTTCTTCTTCTCCTTCTCCTTCTCCTTCTCCTTCTTCTTCTTCTTCTTCTCCTTCTCCTTCTTCTTCTTTTTTGACAGAGTCTTGCTCTGTCACCAGGCTAGCGTGCAGTGGTGCGATCTTGGCTCACTGCAACCTCTGCCTCCGGGTTCAAGTGATTCCCTTGTCTCAGCCTCCCAAGTAGCTGGGACTACAGGTATGCACCACCATCCCCGGCTAATTTTTTGTATTTTAGTAGGGTTTTACCACGTTGGCCAAGGTGGTCTTGATCTCCTGACCTCGTGATCTGCCCGCCTTGGCCTCCCAAAGTGCTGGGATTACAGGTGTGAGCCACTGCACCCAGTCATTTTCTTCTTAAAGAGTCTCACTCACTGTTGCCATAGGACTCTCCCAGTCACTAGGATGATGAGCCCAGGAACCAATTCACAGGGGTCACTGCTGAAGGATCCACGACTTTTACTCAGGACAGGAGGGTGGCAACCTGGCACCTAGCAAAGGAAACAAATGAGATGAATGGAGAGAAAAGGAGGGGTCAGTGCATAAACTGCACACTGGGCTGGGCTCTCTACACCCATCCCCTCACAGTATTCTGAAAATAGGCTTGCTAAGTGGGCGTAGATAAGTGCTATTCCTTTACTTCGAGAAATGAGGCTTAGAGAGCCACATCATTTATTCATGCTCTGTGGCTGATCTGGGATGCAAATTCAGCAGATGGCTTCAGATCAGAAGGAACCCAGCTGCTGTGGTTCAATGCTCTCCCAGAGTCCCTGAAACCAAGCCTCGTGTCTAGAAGATGCTCTGTAAATGTCCAAGCAAAGGAAGAAGGAAGAAGAGGCAAGCGCTTTGGGTAGAGAAAAGCCAGAGGGAAGGAAGAGCAGACAGCCCAGAACCTGGGGTCTGTTCTCATGGCAAGAGTGGGTTCCCAGGGAGCTTTACCTTGTCCTGTGGAGAGGCCCGCCATCGGGGCTCCCCCCACATTCCTTGCCCCTGTCACCCTCTGGAGCACACCCACTCTGTGTGTGCCCACTCCCCTCAGCCTCCCCTGGTCTCTGTGCCAGCTGCCCTGACTGACCTTGTCCGCCTGCACTGAGGGCTGAAAATGCCTCAGGAGTTGCATCTCCCCCAGGATCAGCCCCCACTAACAATGGGTGGGGAGGTGTAAATGTCCCCTTGCTTCTTTTTAATTGTTTTCTTTTTTCATTGTTGTTTGTTTTTGTTTGCTTTTGTTTGCTTGTTCTTGAGACAGGGTCTCACACTGTCACCCAGGCTAGAGTGCAGTGGCGTTATCACAGCTCATTGCAGCCTTGGCCTCCTGGGCTGAAGTAATCCCCCATTTCAGCCTCTCCAACTACAGGTGCATGTCGCCAGCCTGGCTAATTTAAAAAAAAATTTTTTGGTAGAGACAGGGTCTTGCCATATTGCCCAGGCTGGTCTCAAACTCCTGTCCTCAAGTGATCCTATTAGTCATTTCTGAATAAATTGTGTTCACACAGATTCACATTTTCAGCTCTTTTTTCTAGGAAATCCATCCTAAGATGAGAATCTCATCAGAAACTTCCCTTCCAGGCCTGAAGCCTTCCAGTAACCTCTTTGTGGACATGTCAGAGCTTTGGTAGGGTCTGAGGCTCACGTTCAAATCCTGAGCAAGGTCCTAAAGATTCCTGCTCAGCCGGATTCAGTCTTCACCCTTTGGGATGTGAGTACCAGAGGTAACTCTTGAAGTTTTAAAGGATTTTGCTCAAAATCTTTTTAGGGAGTTGCCAAAATGCCCAACCAAAGCACCTTATTACCTGCCTTGGAAAATTCCAGTCAGGGAGGTTTGGGATAAAGTAGACATCAAATAGAACTTTTATGAGTAGAAGAATTATAACAGAATTCAGCATTGATTTTGCCCTTCCAGAATGCCAGACACTGTGAAGTTCTATTTGTGAGCTACCATTTATTCCTCCTGCAACCCTGTGAAGAACGAATGATATTTCTCTTCCCTTTCACAAATGAGGAGGAGACTGGAGTCAAAGCCTTAAGAAATCCATGTTAGCACACTTAGAGTCCAGTGACAGACAGAGGCTGGGGACTGGCATGGTCTCTTTTCCTGGAGTGGGCAGTGGCCAATTAGCAAGACCTGGAAGAAGTTAGCAAATTCTCCCAGAAGTGGCTGGTCTGGATGCCCTGCCTTTCAGGCCAGGCTGAAGCAAGAGGCAGAAGCACTGGTTGATGAGGAGTCAGGGACTGCCATTCACCAACCAGTGCAAAACTCCGTGTGCTCAGAAGTCCCTCCTGGGACCTGACCTTCCACCTCCGTAAGGACAGAAACAATTTGGTAAGGTACCTTGGAGAAGGCTGGATTTGCTTACTTGAAACCAGTAGAGCAATTCCAGTTTGAGCAAAGAGGACCACCTGAGTGGGGTGAGGAATAAATGCGAGCCAGCACCGAGTGAGCGCCAACAGCATGCAGGAGGCTCAGGTAACTCTATTTCCTGGCACTGACTGTATGCCAGGTGTCATGCTCTGTCCTTTCTCTCATCTAATCCTCGGGGTGGCCCTAAGGGGAGGTTCTGCTCTCGTCCCTGTTGGAGTGTCAGAAAGGGTTAGGGAAGGCGAGGCCCTTGCCCAAGGTCACGGGCTCCTAAGTGGAGGTTGTGGGATGGGACCTCAGCTGCCCCTGACTGGACTCTCAGCCACTGTGCTGCACCAGGTGTGACAGTTTACCGGGAGCCCACAGAACCTCAGTTGGGGAAGGGGCTGTCTCGGGGTGGGGACTGTGATGCCCTTGACCCTGTCTGCAGAGAAGAGGAAGGCGGGAGAGGCGTGACTCATCCTCTGCTGGTGTGACCGGACTCACAGGCAGCCTTGCCTCTCCAGCTCTCTTGGGACGGGCCACTGTCATGGTGTTAGGATTGCCACTTTCCCGTCCTCATCACTGCTGCTATTAATAACACACGAATAATTCAAGCAGTAAACTTTGAGGCACCGGCTCCTCTCTGGCCTTGGGGAAGCTGCCAAAGATAGCTCAGGCCCGGCAGCCCCACAGCATGGGGAGAGCAAGAGAAGTGCGTGAGGGAAGCACTTGTCCCTCCAGGCTGGGCTCTCTCGGTGCCTCCAGACCACTCAGGGCCTCCTTTCCTCCAGGGCAAGGCCCCTTGTGCCGTCAGCCCGTGGGCAGGAGAAACAGCGCTGGGTGGCATTGATGTCTGTGTTAAAGCCTAGAAGAGGAGCTCCCTTCCTTTTTCTTGCCATACGGCATCTATCTGGGGAGCAATGCTTGGTCTTGGAGGGATCTCTGGGGATGCCCTTCCTCACAAGGTGGGCATAGAAGACCAGGTGTTCACCAGAGAAGGAAAGCTCTGGCAGCAATCCTGGGTGGTGCTGGGTGGTCCCTGTGGCTGCTCCTGGCCAGCTCTGAGAGAAAGCATTTAGCAGAAATGGTGCCTCTTCCACCCAGAATGTTGTGGGGGCTCCAGGATGGGCTAAATCTCCAACTCGACCACTGCTAGACCAAGAGGCCCTCCAAAGAGGCGTGGGTTTTTTGTGCTCCCAGTGAGCAGTCTGTTGCTGGGTGACGAGCCAGCTGGGCTTCCAGGACTACTCCAGGTTGTATCCCTGACAGTTCCACATTTTAGGAGACTTCTCTGACTCAGACAAAGCAGGATGGGGAGCCCAGAGCCAGTGGGGACTCAGGAATGAGACGTCCAGAAAAGAGCTGCTCTTCAAGAAAGATTTTAACTTTAATTAATTAATTTATTTATTCATTCATTTTTTCAAGACAGTCTTTCTTTGTTGCCCAGACTGGAGTGCAGTGGTGCAATCTCGGCTCACTGCAACCTCTGCCTCCTGGGTTCAAGCGGTTCTCCAGTCTCAGCCTCCCGAGTAGCTGGGATTATAAGCCCATGCCACCACGCCAGGTTAATTTTTGTATTTTTAGTAGAGATCAGGTTTCACCATGTTGGCCAGGCTGGTCCCGAACTCCTGACCTCGTGATCTGCCGACCTCGGCCTCCTAAAGTGCTGGGATTGCAGGCATGAGCCACCATGCCCAGCAGATTTTAATTTTAAATCTTGAAACACGACGAACCCCGGCCATCCTCTATGCCTGTGGGGTGCATGAGGTGGATCCTCACACACTGCGCCAGGAGCATGATTGATACGCAACAGGCAGCTTAGAAATGTCTGATCATTTCACCCAGAAACTTTCTCCTGCGGCCTCTTAAGAAGTTATCAGAAACTGTGGCACAAATCTTATTATTACAATGTTCTCCTCTTCCTCACATATATAAAAATAAAAATTAAAATTAAAAACCAGGGAAACAGATCACCGATCAAAATACACACTGATTAAAATCATTGTCCTTTGGCAGGCTCACTGGCTGATGCCTGGAGTCCCAGCACTTTGGAAGGCAGAGGTAGGAGGATCGCTTGAGCCAGGAGTTTGAGACCAGTCTGGGCAACATAGCAAGACCCTGTCTTTACAAAAAACATGTTTAAATAGCTGGGTGTGGTGGTGTGCACCTGTAGTCGCTGTTACTTGGGAGGCTGAGGTAGGAGAGTCTCTTGAGCCTAGGAGTTTGAGGCTGCAATGAGTCATGATCTCATCACTGTACTCCAGCTTGGGTGACAGAGCAAGACCTTATCTCAAAAATAAGGGAAGAAATAGATCTAAGTCTTTCATTCACGGGCAATATTTTCCAGCAAAGAATTACCTTGTTTTGTATGCCTGTATCTTTTCTTTTTCCAGTCACTGAATCAACTGTACATATAGTATAATCCTAAATTTGTAAACAAATGTTAAAAATATGCATATACACATGTTTATATGTCAGAAAAAAGACTAGAACAAAATATACAAAAAAGAGATGACTTTGACATTTTAAGAGACATCACACCTTTTTTTTTTTTTTTTTTTTTTTTTTTTTTTTTTTTTTTTTTTTTGAGATGGAGTTTCACTCTGTCGCCTGGGCTGGAGTACAGTGGTGCAATCTCGGCTCACTGCAACCTCCGCCTCCCAGGTTCAAGCGATTCTCCTGCCTCAGCCTACAGGCACCCACCACCACACCCCAGCTAATTTTTGTATTTTTAGTAGAGACAAGGTTTCACCATGTTGGCCAGGCTGGTCTCAAATTCCTGACCTCAGGTGATCCGCCTGCCTCGGCCTCACAAAGTGCTGGGATCACAGGTGTGAGCCACTGTGCCCAGTCCCTTTTTCTGTTTCGTAATGTAAGCAATATTGAAATTCCAGTAGGAAAACATTCTTTTTAAAGTTAAATAATTTCAAGCTAAAGAAAACTGAGAACAATAACGAATATCAATACCACCAAAAATTTCTAAAATAATGACAGTTTCTGGAGTGCTATGGCTCATGTGAGGGTGGGAGGAGAAGAAGCAGGCGCTATTATCTCCAATTTACAAAGGAAGAAACCCAGAGGCCATGTGGCTGCCTCTGTGGACAGCTCACAGGTGAGACCTACCTCATGGGCTGACCTCAGGCCTCCTGGCATCTAGGTGCCTGCTTTCTGAAATCTGAGTTGCCTTTTTAGACTTTGAGGGCAGTCGCTCCTTCTCTAAAAATCAACTGGAATCTCCCCTGAGTGATACCGGGTCGAGTTTGCCTAGCGCAGTCCTAATTTTTGCCTATTTTTCTGGCATACTTATTAGTAGTACCCTTTTTACTCTCAGAAATAGTCCAACGTGGAAAATAAAATGCCTGGCCTCCTTTTCAAGGCATATTAACCTCTTCAAGTTTCCATCGGAATTTCACAAAGCCACCCTCCTGGGGCCAGGCATGGAGGCCCGCGAGCTTCCGCCCCACGCCTGGTGGATGCAGTTTCCACCTTCGCGCTTTGTTTGTCATTCTGAACAGCTCTGCTCCCATCAGCTGGGGCTCTGTGAATCAGAGACGCTGCAAAGAGCAGCACTCCCAGGAGCTCAGATAAAATGTGACTGGGGGCAACTCCTCCCAGCCACAGACAGCTGCTCTGTAGGGAGGCTCAGCAGCGCCCAGCAAAGTGCCTGCTGTGCACTGAAAGATCCTCAATGGGCCCTGATTTTCCCTTTGTCCTTTCAGCAGTCACACATTCAACACATTGTTGAGGAGCAGCTAAGTGCCAGTCTTGGGCACAGATTAAGGGACAAGAAAGAAAATGCCGCTGTGCTTATGGTACTAATATTCTAGTGGGGATGCAGGCAACGCACAAGAAATACACATGAATAAATACAAAAATAGACAGGTGCTCTGATAACACAGAACGGTGGTAGGTAAGCTTCAAATGGTGCAGTCAGGGAAGTACCCTGGGGAGGGAATTCTCTGGTGAACTCCAAAAGAGAGGAAAAGGTGGGCCTGGAAAGATCTGGGCTGGAAGAGAGCCCCACCCTCTCAAGAATGTCAAGGGCAAAGGCCCTGGGGTGGGAACGGCTTCTGGACATTTGAGGAGGATGGAAAGGAAGCTGGGTGGCTGGTCTGTGGAGCGAGGGGCTGGTGAGTCAGGCCAGGCGGCGCACAAGGGGAATTGTAAGGATTTGGGACTCAGTTCTGAGTGCAGTTAAGAAATATTTGAGCTGCTGAGTGATAAGCCTTGGCGTCATCCACGCAGCGTTAAGTCTGCAGGTGTGCAGATCTCAAGAGTGGTGGGGGCTTTCCTCCACCCAGATTTCAGAGGATGCTCTGGAAAGCCTGGGTCCCAGGCAGAAACCTGCTGCAACGGTGGAGCCCCTCACAGAAAGCCCCTTCTAGGGCAATTCCAAACAGAAAGGTGGGGTCACAGAGTCCCCACTAGGGTAATGCCTAGTGGAGCCATGTGAGGGGGGCCACTTCAGGGACCCCAAGACTGTAGAGCAGCCAGCTTGCAGCATCTCCTGGGAAAGATTCTAGCCCATGGGCACAGAAGCATGGAGTCCAGCAAAGCCATGACAGGGTGCAGAGTGCTGCCCGAGGCCTTGGGGGCCCAAAACTCCCAATGTACATGGGATGCTGGACTGGGAGTGAAAAGAGGTGATTGTCCAGCTTCGAGATTTACTGTCTGCCCTGCTGGGTTTCAGACTTGCTTGGGCTTGTCACTCCCTTCTTCTTGCCTTTTGGGGTGGGAATGCCTGCCCTATTCCCGTCCCAGCATTGTATCTTGGAAGCAGATGCCTTGTTTGATTTCACAGGCTCACGGTAGGAGGATTTGCGTCAGGATGAATTGCACCTTGAGTCTTGCACACATCAGATTCAGAAGGGACTCCGGACTTAGGACTTTCAAGTTGATGATGGAACAAGTTAGGACTTTTAGGCCGGCTGCCATGGCTCATACCTATAACCCCAGCACTTTGGGAAGCCAAGGTGGGAGGATCACTTCAGCCTAGGGGTTCAGCATCAATTTGGGCAGCAGAGTGAGACCCTGTCTCTACCAAAAAAAAAAAAATAGTGGGGTGTAGTGACATGTTTCTGTAATCCCAGCTGCTTAGGAGCCCAAGGGAGGAGGATCGCTTGAGCCCAGGTGTTTGAGGTTTCAATGAGCTATGATTGTGACACTGCATTCTAGCCTGGGCAACAGAGTGAGAACACTTTTTTTGCTTGTTTGCTTGCTTTTGTTTGTTTTGTTTTGTTTTGGCTTTGGAAGTACTGGGATGGAATGAATCTATTTTGTATGTGAGAAGGACATGAGCTGTTGGGGGCCGGGGCAGAAGGCTGTCATTTGAATGCCCCCTCCGAGTCTCAGGCGCACACATAATCCTCACTGTAACCGTGCTGAGAGGCAGGACCTCTGAGCGGCAGTTAGGACTAGATGAGGTTATCAGGGTAGAGCCCCTGTGAGGGGTCTGGGGCTTTATAAGACGAGGAAGAGAAGTCTAAGCTGGCACACTCAGTCCTCTCACCGTGTGAAGGCCTGTGCCACCTCAGGACTCTGCAGAGAGGCCCCACCAGCACGAAGATCCTCCCCAGAGGCCGCCCCTCCGCCTTGGACTTCCCAGCTTCCAGAAATAGAAGAAACACATCTCTTTTCTTTATTCAAAGAAAGAAATATTTGCAGTGCTGAGTGCCACGAGCAGGTCCCCTGGTTCTTCTGGGGAGGACACACAGAAGGAGAGAAGGTGTGAGTGTGGCAGAAGATGACGGGGGGAAGAATGCAGGGGCTGGGGGTGTCTTACGCAAGAGGGGGTGCAGTCTAGATAGAGAAGTGTGGTGTCAAGGCTAAGTTTGAAATCTGAATACAGTTTGCACATTAAAACAAAAAAGACAGGGCTGTCTAGTCTGCTGGAAATTGGGAGGGAGAAGCAGAAAAAAAATAACCAAGGAGTACATTTCACCGTTAGTTCAAGTGAATGGTAGATGGTGTGCCATTCTCTGAGATGTGATAAGAAGGGAGGTAAAAGTTTGGGGGTTGGGGAGTCCTGGCACTGAGGGAGGGATTACAGAAGCTGTGTTTCAGACATGGTATTCTGAGATGCCTCTAAAACATCTGAGTAGAGATGTCAAAGAGACAGTCGGGTATGCAAAGCTGGAGCTCACTGCCGAGGTTTTGGTTAGAGGCATAAATGTGAAAAGCATTTGCATATATTGAAGGCAAGATGGCAAAACTCCTTAAGAATAAGAAAGTAGTCACTAGTGTCAAAAATTTGCAGAGGGAATGAAATATAAGGCCATTTTTATTTTTGTCCATAGATTTGGCCAAAGTAAAGGTGATTGGTGATATTGATGAAGCAGTTTTCATGGAGCTGTAGGGTAAAGTTCACATTGTGGACACGGAGAGCCCTTTATCAGCATGGCGGCCAGCTAAATAAATAAAAATTATGTCTAAGGCCTATTCCAAAACAAACTCCCAATAATGCTGGATAAAATGCATAAAACAAACCAAGTTTTCAAATGCATAAATTAGCACACAACAATAAGACAAATACTCTGAAAATAAAACCAGGACAGAAACTAAAACTAAAGTTATAACCATGACCTGCCAGTCTCCCCAGCCAGGGAGCTTGGGTTTTCATGGCTTCAGGGAGATGAAGCCATGGGCCTGACAGAGCTGGGCAGTTGGAGTGAAGATTTTCTCCTCCCCACCCTACAGAAAGCCAGGAGCTCTGGAGGGCTGCCTCCCCCATGCAAGAATGGCTAGAAACACTGAGGCCACCACACAGAGAGAGAATAGAGAAGCCTATCCTCTTTGACTTAGGCTCCAGGACATGGTTCCATTTTAAAGTGGTATCCACTATATGGTTAAGGAAAATGGCCACTGGACCCCAGCCGCAACACCATGTAATATATATGGCTTCTTTCTTGGTTCCTCCCTTCTCTATCAGATCTCCCCTGGCAACACAGAATTATTGTCTCTGAATCACATGAGACCTTTCCACTCTCCAAAGCTATGGAGAAAGCTACCTCAAATGTCAATGTCCGCATATCCAGTGTCAGAGTCCAGGCTCACCCCTCCTTCAAGGCGTCCAGCTGAACAAACAGCCTTTCACGCCAATACTTTCATCCCAAACCAGGGCATTGTGAATATAATTTTTGAAAAAGCAAGCCAAGCCCAAACAAACTCTATGTTTATACCTTCCTCCTTTTTTGGTTAACCTCTACTAATGGACCCAATAGTGTTACTTCTGCGTGAGAATCTGAGTTTATAATGAAATAGTTATGCTATGCTCACAGTCTTTCTAGTCTTTGTAGTTCTAAATTATGAATCCCGGAGGAGCTTGGCTGGGAGATAATCTATATAACAGACAGCACACTCCATCAGAATTTCTCCTATAAAACAACCAAGAACACAGTGTTCTTACTGAGTGATTTTGCTATGCCTGGCTCCCTCTCCCCTATAGTGGGGACTCTAGCACAAAGATTCTTGGAACCTTGAAAAATGGCCACACAGGGAGCCTGGCTACCAGTTTATCTGTTGTACCGTGGTTGCAGCTATGCACAGTGCTTAGGCTCAGGCCCCGTTCATACTAAGAATTCCTTTATTCCATCATATAGGGTATCAAGAGCGCATTTAAGTTTATTTTATTCATTTACAATTTGTATTCTACTTATTTATTTTGAGATGAAGTCTCGTTCTGTTGCCCAGGTTGGAGTGCAGTGGCATGATCTCGGCTCACTGTAGCCTCCACCTCCCAGATTCAAGCAATTATCCTGCCTCAGCCTTTCGAATAGCTGGGATTACAGGCGTTCGCCACCATGCCAGGCTAATTTTTGTATTTTTAATAGAGACAGAGTTTCATCATACTGGGCAGGCTGGTCTCGAACACCTGACCTCATGATCTGCCTGCCTTGGCCTCCCAAAGTGCTGGGATAACAAGTGTAAGCCACCATACTCGACCTGTATTCTACTTATTTTTTAAAAGATGCGATTAAGTAGAAATTACATAAATGTATTAAATGTGCTTTTAATCTCTCAAAGTAATGACATATGCTATGTATACTATATATATATATGTCATTGGTATAAGAGATTAAATATATTTAAAAGCAGAATACAGTTGAGAGATTGAAATCATTTCTGTAATTGTACACTAAATATAACACAGGACTTCCTGATAGCCAAAGCAAAATCAGAAACAAGTTCAGTTGCCTGGCTCTTTTTTTATCTTATCAAAGGAAGCATACCTGTTGTTTAAAAGAAAGACTTGATAATAATTATGAAAAAATTAACATCACCAGAGAAAATAAAGCAATTTTTAAAGGTAGTACTTGTTAAAGATAAAGGCATTTTTATGTATATAAAATGTGTTATTTTTGTGTATGTTGCTTATGCCTGGAACTGCAATGACAATCTTCCAGTTGTGTTGATGAATTGTTCCAGTCACATTTTGTAGCTTCAGGTTTCCAGTGGGAGAATGCGAATATTCATTTATTTATGACTTCCTTGGAACACTGCTAAAATAAAAATTATCTGTTGAAAAGAGAGTAAACAGCAAAGAGAAAAAGGAAATCACAAATAAAATTATCATCAAATTTTAGAAGACAATAGTTTTAAGGGACAAGTTCATGAATGAAATGGACAGAGAAAGCCGCATTTTAGAAAAGCGACTGGACTGTAGAGGAGATGAAAGCCAGTCTGTCCTCCAGCCCCCCAGACAAGACTGGGCTCAGGGTCCTTCAGGAGTGGCTGGAATCAAGAGAATTCTTAGAAGTCTGCAACAGTACACCAGCAGGTCACCATCCCCACCCACTGGTCCCCAGAGGAGGACACTCAGTAGGACAGCTTGCTTCTAGCAAAGTCCAACACGGCTTTTCTCTAAAAACATTGAAAAGATACGTGGTGGATGCAAAGGCATTTGGGGTGGACAATGGCAGCCCAGAGTGACACCCTCCTCAGTCTGGCAAGGAGAGGGATGGACAGTGGCCTGACACTAGACTCTAACGTTCTCCCCAACCCTACACAGAGCTCCTAGTCAGACACTGTGTAAGTGCGGGGCCGCCCAGGCATCACCAACTGTAGGAGGAGAATTGGCAAGCAGGAAGGGAAGGATCAAAATGCACAAATAGAAAACATGACCCCAGAGAGAATAGTCAATTAAAGGAATAGGAAAGAATTTAAAAGAAAAGAGAACATGATTCCTAATATACTCAACAAGATTCAAAACATGTATTAACTATGAAACAAAGAGAATAACTGAAATTGGTAAATCAAATACAGATGATGAGAAGGAATGAAAAATATGGGAAGTAAAGTTGGAAGAATCTTCCAGAATAAAGATCAAAAAGTAAAAAATAAATAAATAGGGAGAGAGAACTGTGCAGAATATCCCATATCTAATAAAAACCCCAGAAGAAAAGAGACAATGGATGGGAGAAAATGATCAAATAAACATCAGAAAAGACTTTTCTAGAGCTGAAACACTTGATTTTCAGATTGAAGGCAGGAGGATCATTTAGCCTGGGAGCTGGAAGTTGCAGTGAGCTATGATTGTGCCACTGCACTCCAGGCTGGGCAGCAGAGCAAGACTCTGTCTCTAAAAAAAAGTTAAAAAGGGTCTACCGAGGTCCCATGTCTGGACACATTTTCATGAAAGATAAGGAGACTAGCTTAAAAGCTTTCTGAGAGACAAAAATAAATTCACCTATGAAGAGTGGGAATGAAAAAGCAGTATTTCTCATGAGTAACCTTAGATGTTAGAAAAGTTAAAAAGAGGCTGGGCATGGTGGGTTATGCCTGTAATCCCAACACCTTGTGAAGCCAAGGAGTTTGAGACAAGACTGGGCAACATAGGAAGACTCAATCTCTACAAAAATTAAAAAATTAGCAGTGTGTGGTGGTGCATGCCTGTGGTCCCAGCTACTCAGGAAGCTGAGACAGGAGGATCTCCTGAGCCCAGGAGTTCAAGGCTGTTAGGAAAAAAAAAAAAAAAATAGAGTGGGATAGAGATTTTTTATTGTTATTGTTCATTTTTCTGTAAGTTTTTAATTTCCTGTTAAAATACATCTGTGACTTTAAGTACAAATATGAAACAAACCAAATGAAGCATAATTTTAAGCAATTAATAAAGAGGAAGAAGGAAGCCCATTTGAACCTGGTGTTGGGAACAGCCAGTTGTGGTCCAGGAGTGAGGTAGCTGGACCCAGGGAGAGTGAGATGCAGCCTTACCCTCCATAGCACAACACTTCTTTAAACCATTGCGTGATCCCCTTGTCTTTTCACTTACTGCCTGCATCTCACCCCTCACTCCCAGGGGACTCTTCCTGTCTGTTTGTCACAGTAACTTCAGCAGCTGGAGCACCACCTGGCACTTTTCAATGCATAAATGAGTGCTCATACAGCCTTAATATTACAAACATTGTTTATTAGGTTTCAATTATAGAAACACTGTTGGGCAAAGAATGGGAGACTTAACTGAGGTGGAAAGATGTATTAAGGCTGGGCGCGGTGGCTCACACCTATAATCCTAGCACTTTGAGAGGCTGAGGAGAGCAGATTGCCTGAGCTCAGGAGTTCTAGGCCAGCCTGGGCAACACAGTGAAAACTTGCCTCTACTAAAATACAAAAAATTCTCCAGGCGTGGCGGCGTGCACCTGTAGTCCCAGCTACTCAGGAGGCTAAGGCAGGAGGATTGCTTGAACCCCAGAGGCAGAGGTTGTAGGGAGCCGAGATGGCACCACTGCACTCCAGCCTAGATGACAGTGTGAGACTCCGTCTCCAAAAAAACAAAAAAGTATTTAAGTATGAGTAACCTTCGGATGTAAAAGTAGAAACATGGCTGATGGAGGGTGGATCCTGGATGGGGAGGCTGAAGTAGATGGAAAAGATAGAGAAAGGGTTAGAGGTGTCAAGATTCTCATCCAGAAAGTGGAGGGCAGAGAGCTCCTGGAGCAAGCAATAATGCTAAATTATATTTAAAGTTAAATTAATTCAAGCTGCTGGCCATTACGAATAATACTGCTATGGACATTTACTTACATGTCTTTTTGTAGACATGTGTTTTAATTTTCTTGGGTAAATTCCTGTAGATGGAAATGTCTAGAAAAGGCAAATGTATGGAGACAGAAAGCAGAGTGGTGTTTGGCTACTGCTCAGACGGGAGTGATGTTGGTTTTAAATGGGTAGGAGAACATTTCTAGGATGATGGGAATGTTCTGAAACTAGATTGTGGTGATGGTTGCACAGCTCTACAAATTACCAACACCATTCAATTGCACACTTCCAATTTTTGGCATACAAATTATATCTCAATATTATATTTTAAAAATATAATAAGTAAAACTTCTAGAAGAAAATTATAGAATAACCTTATGACTTGGGAATAGGCAGACACTTCACTTCACACATACACATGCACACACACACACACACAACACAAGTGCCAATGAACACACAAAAAAACACTTAACATCATTAGTCATCAGGGAACTGCAAATTAAAACTATAATAAGACACAACTACCAGAACAGTGAAATATCAGCAAAGATATTGAGGAACTAGAATTCTGAAGCATTATTGGTGGGAACATAAAGTGGTACATTCACTTTGGAAAATTGTTCTGGTGGTTTCTTATAAAGCTAAATACACACAACAGTTCTGCTTCTAGGTGCATATCTGCAAGAAATAAAAACATATGTCTGCAAATAACATACTTGTACAAGTATGTTTATAGCAGCTTTATTTATGATGAGCAAAAACTCATGGAAACAGGCCATCAATAAACAATCAGAGAGACAACTGACATAGGCAGTGGCATGAACCATCTCAAAAAACATTATGCTGAGTGAAAAAGAAACGCTGTTTATAAAACATTACTTATTATATGGATTCTTTCCGTATCAGTTACAGAACAAGGAAAACTAATCTACCATGGAACAAATCTGAACAGTCATTGCCTCTGTGCTGCGGACAGTGCAGGGACGTGGAGAGAACCCTGGGACAGTTTAGTACCTATTTGGCTACACAGGAGTATGCATATGTCAAAACTCATTTGAGAGTACACTTAAGATCCATGTATTGAATTTTATATACATTTCATTTCAAAAAGATAAAGAAAGAAAAGGATTGGGCTGAGAGTTGTATCGACTATAAATGGGTATCAGAAATTTTTGTTTTGTTTTGTTTTGAGACAGAGTCTCGCTCTGTCACCAGGCTGGAGTGCAGTGGCGCGATCTCGGCTCACTGCAGTCTTCATTACCCAGGTTCAAGCAATTTCCCTGCCTCAGCGTGGGGTGGTGGAATATTCTAAGACTGGATTGTGGTGATGACTGCATGGCTGACCCTGAACTCTGGATCAGTATTGCAAGCTGAAGTGTTGACAGGTGGAGTGCACTGATGTCTCCAACTTACTTTGAAACACATCAAAAAATAAGATGGACTGATGACAGTTAGAGGCACAGACAAATGAACAGATATGTGATAAAGCAAGTAGAGTAAGATGTTGATGAAATAATCTATGTGGTATGAATATGGGTGTTCTCTGTGAAATTCTATGAACTTTGTGTGTGTTTGAAAAGAGTCATAATAAAATGTTGGGAACAATGTAATCAATGGAAGAGTTAAAAATAATACAACTATTAAACATGAAGAAGAGAAACAGAGGAAGAGGTACTGGTGAGCTAAGTCCTTATTTCTTATTTTAGAGAGTCAATAGATATTGTCCAAATTTAATACATCTTTTAAATTATTTTTATTTTTTTCTTTTTTCTTAGAGTCAGGGTCTCACTGTCACCCAGACTGGAGTACAGTGGTGTCATCAGAGTTCACTGCAGCCTCAACCTCCCAGGCTCAAACAATCCTCCTGCCTCAGCCTCTTGAGTCATTAGAACTACAGGTGTGTATCATCTTGCCTAGTCAATGTTAAAAAATATTTTCTTTCCTTTGGGAAATTTTGAGATAGGGACTTCCTATATTGCCTAGTCTGGTCTTGAACTCCTAGCTTCAAGCGGTCCTCCAGCCCCAGCCTCCCAAAGTGCTGGGATTATAAGTGTAAGCCACTGTGCCTGGCCTCAATTTAATAAATCAATACAGATATACATTCATATTATTTCACACAATGGAGGTAAAAAACAAATGAAATAAGACAGAAACTACCTGAAGAAATTATCTCTGAGACATGAGATGGAGGAAGCGCATTAAACTTGGCTTTCATAATAACCTATTCCTTTACCTTTTGAATTTTTTTTTACCATTCAATGTATTACTTTGATTAAAGAAAAAAAAAAAGAACACAGAAAATGTCTCTAAGCCTACAGACACATTCATCAGCTAAAGGACTGCTGAGGACCTTAGCCCAAAGCTCTCTGCCCACTCTCTGGGTCTGAGTGATTGATGATGTCGGGAAGTGTCACTGCTGGAAGGAATTCAGGATCAGAACCACTTTCATCTTGTGTCAGGAGTCTGTACTCCATGGCTGTCTGGTGTCTACCAGGTGAAGTGGACAGCTAAATGTATTCAGATTATTCCAGAATGGGTCATTCTTAGAGTGGGGAAAACAAGTGCCCACAGACAGTTGAAGCACATGCTCAGTTTTTACTGATTCCCAAAATTATTCCCTTCCTTCCAAAATACAATAGGTTGATCCCTCTATAGTTTATAAGTGTGATGATTGGGCTTCATACTCATGTGTGAGATGTGCCTCCCTCAAACTGTCTCATAGCACCAATATGTGACCCATCCCATGTGAAGTAGAATAAGACAGGTTGCACAACACAGCAATTTGAAAGTTAGTCATCATCTCAATGTAAGCAGACGGGAGAAACTAAGGTGCCTTGCACTTGACCCTACTAGCAGATTTAATCTCATTGCAATGGAAGAAGCTGGCTTTCATCTGAATTGTCTGCTTCTATACTTGGTGGTAGTCTGTGCTGAGAAACCTGTTTCTTGCCAAGGACTCTGTGGCTCTAAGAGCCGGAGATTCTTTGATTTCAAAATTTCCTAAACAGCTTCTGGTTGAGGTTGGCTGCTTTCCATAGCATCTAGGAACTACATTGCCTTGGACAATCACCATTTATCCATCCAGCCACTTATCTAACAAATACTAACAGAATACGGAACATGGTGCTCATTCTAGGAGCTCAAAAAACTGCTGTGGACAAGGATGGACAAGATCCCTGCCCTTGCAAAGCTGACTTTCAGTTATTTAGAGCCACTGTGGATACATGTTTGAATGTCATGAGTAATTTAGCAGAGTTGCCTAGGTTAAAAACTGATTGAGGTGGAGAAGATAAGGTGGCAAGAGAAGAACTCTTTGAGGAGGTGACATTTTAGCTGGGACAGAAGGTTGAGAATTCAGTTATAAGAAAAGTATGAAAGAGTATATTCCAGGTGACAGGGACCATAAGAACAAAGCCATAGGGTCAGAAGGAGCTTGATGTGTTTGGAAACAAAATAAAGGCCACTGTAGCTGAATTTGAGTCACATGAGATAAGATAGAGGAGGAGGTTTGGGACAAGTCTTTTAGTGCCCAACAGGCCTTGATAAGGAATTTGGATTTTACCCTCATTTTAATGAGAAGTCATCAGAGGATTTTAAGCAGGAAAGGGACTTAACAGAATGTATATTTTAAAAAGATGATTCTGGATGCACTGTGGAGAACGGCAGATAGGAGGATATGGATGAAAACTGAGGACTGTTTTAGACTTTCAGGGCAAGGCAACAATGGCCTGAATGCCCGTGGTGGTGATAGAGATAGAGAGATGTGGAATAATTTGAGATGCCATGACACTGTTTTCCAATTATTTTTGCCAAATCTGCCATTACTGCACCTTTGGGATGGAAGTTTCTCAGTGTGGTGCTTTCTTCAGTGAATCCTGTCTAGTATTCCCCGGGACCACTCTGGAAGGAGGTATTAGTCTGCCATGCTTTTGGGAACCAGATAGCTTGCTTGGTATTAGTCTGCCATGCTTTTGGGAACCAGATAGCTTGCTTGGGGCTACAGCTTAGCTGGAGGATACTTCCTCATTACCTATGAACTGTCTTCATTACTTAGAAACTGTCTCATCAGACAAACCACCTGGAGCCTTTCCCCAGCTCTAATCAGACCCTGCCCCCGCTCCATCTCCTGGTTCTACTTTTGCTACTTGACCACACTCTTGGGGAGTCCACCCCAGAAGCCTTACTGCACAGTCCCTAAGACAAGAGAATTTCCCTTTTCCCAGTTCTAGAAAAATGTGTGGGATTGCTCCATAGTAGACTGACCTATTTAAAATGCACACTCCTGAACCGGTCACAAGGGTCGGGGATGGCACAGCTGTCATCTTGAGTCAGCTGTCAACTGCTCAAGCTGGTGTGTACAGGAAGGAGCTGGGCACCAGACCCACATTGTCTGAGACCAACAGAAGGACGATTCTTCAAGGCAACTTGAGATGCTGGCAGCAGCAGAAGGGAGAATGGATGGCCGGAGGGCAAACACAATGAGATCTCTGATGTATCTTTCAAGTTGCAGCTCCTAAGCTCTCTCTTCCAGGAACCTTTCTATATCTAGTCTGCCTTGGAGAAACAGTTTCATCATGCAGTGGACTTTCTTGTCAAGGGGAAATGCAGACAAATGTTGTCAGTGATCAGGTTCGATCTTTCAGGGAAGTCTTGCAAGAGCCTAACCCACGGTCCACAGGTTTCTGTGCTTGCCCTGCGAGCAACCTCCCACTGGTAATGACTGCAGCCGGTGTTGTTGTTTCAAAAAGTTCCAGGAAGAATCTCAGCCCTGTAAAAACAAAAATGGGTTTGACCCAGAGATGCCTGAGTTGGAGAGGAACTTTGGAGAACTCCCCTTGTTAGTGTACTAAAATCCCTGCCCAGGGAGGAGCTCATTCACCATTTTCCGTGCATGTGAGGTATGTGGAACACGATCAGTGACGGGCTTTACTCCAGCTCCACATTCGATGACTCAGCTTACCAGCCCAATAAAAGCCAGGCTTTCACCTTTGTTTTGGGAGGCGCTGCTTGGGAACTATCCCCGATGTCCTCCTTACTTGCTGCAAGGCATCAAATCCCCTTGTTAAACCCGCCTTGGTTGTGGTACTGGACGTCACCCGCCAAGCCATTGAACCCACCTGTCATGTGAGTAACAAAATGAGAAAGAGAACCTTAAGCATTGGGTCTGATTGACTGATCATCTGAAGACATGGTATGGAGACATTTATTCAACACATAATTGTAGGTGTATACCCTGGGCCAGGAGCTGTCCAAGGTGTGTGAGCCCCAAAGGTCCTTCACACCCACATGACCTCAGAAAGACACTGTACCCGCCTCATGGACAGAGCACAGCACAGGCACAGATGGGTGCTCAGTGGAAGTTGTGAGTAAATAAATGACAGCTTAGCACATGCGTTGGTCTAGAAGAGGCGGTGAAGTTAAGTGATAGAAAGTGCTGTTCTCAGAGCCCTCACAAATGCTCTTCTCACAGCCATGCCTCCAATCAGTCACTGTAGGCTCCTTCTGCCCACAGAAATGAAGCCTGGTTTCTTCACCTGGGAACACACCACCAGTGGAAGTCTCTTGGCATCACTGGCATCAATCACCTTGCCCGGTGTAGCTCCCTGGTCTGCCCAAATCCTACTCACTTTTTAAGACACAGCTGCAGGAAGCCTTGTTCCCTGCACCAAGTTCCACTAAGTTGCCTCCTGCCTGTGCACTTCTACTGCGTGTGCTCCTGCCTGTGCCTCCTGCCTTGTGTTCCTGCTGACACCCCCTGTAACTCTCCCTGCCGCCTGCATTACTGTGGTCCCAGTACTCACCTGCCTTTCACCCAGGATTTCAAGCACTTGAAAGCTGGCCTCTTGCAGCCCTGGCCAAGATCCTCCCACCCAAGACACAGATGATGCTCTCACCAGGTCCCTGCTGGGTTTGATTTCTTTATTTTACTCTTAGAAACAGCTTCTTAATGTGTTAGACCTAAACAGCCAAGACACTAGGGGAGGTCATGGTCTCTTAGCAAAAAGGCTTCCTTGTGCCACAACTCTCTTAGGCATAGAAAACTGTCTCATCAAACTCAGTGGCAAATCTTCCTGCAACTACTGGTTGTCAGCCTATTAATTCATCAGCAACTCGCAATGGCCTGTAAGGTACTTGCTGGCTCTGTCTTGTTGCCACTCATGCTCAGAGACCACTACAGCCACCAACATGCCGGTTGTGGGCAAGACAGGACCGGAGACCAGAGGTTTCACACACTCACCATTGCCATCTGTCACTGTGTGGGGTAGGGAGAGTGGAAAGGGAGGGGAAAGAGGGTGTCTGGCTTTTCTTTCCCACTGCAATGCAAACATTTCTGTAATTTCTGCAGAGTTATTAGTTAATGTGATATTGTCACTTTGTGTTACCTTTAAAATGCCCAAATTGGGTCAGTTGATGCAGTCTTTCAAATGCGATTGTGCTGAATATATGGTAGCAGCAAATACTCAGGCTCTAATTTGAAAAGTCATCATTATCATGAATGCCTGTTCTTAATCAGTATGAACTGGGCCAAATGGCTCTGCAGAGTTTTCTGGATGTTAAGGGTAAGCTCCTGGTCTGCTGGGGAGAGGATTGGGCAAAGGAGAGGGTAACGAAGAGTCCAGCTATGCTTCAGTGATTCACTTCACTGTTACTTGGTTCATTTAGGTTTTATTGGGGAAACACTTATCATCGACAGCCAGAGAAGCTTCTGGAAAAAACATTCAAGTAATTGATGAATTTTCAAAAAGAAAAAAAACAAGAGTATGATGAAGAAAATGACACCAGGATGTGCATCCTTGCTTGCAGGAGGTCTAAGGTTTTAACTCACACACCAGATCTTACTGACTGAAAACAGCAAATACGCCAGGCGCAGTGTCTCATGCCTTTAATCCCAGCACTTTGGGAGGCTAAGGCGGGTGGATCACTTGAGGTCAGGAGTTTGAGACCAGCCTGGCCAATATGGTGAAACCCTGTCTCTACTACTAATAAAAAATTAGCCAAGCATGGTGGCACCTGCCTGTAATCCCAGCTACTTGGAGACTGAGGCCTGAGGCAGGAAAATCGCCTGAACTCAGGAGACAGAGGTTGCAGTGAGCAGAGATCACACCACTGCACTCCAGCCTGGGCTACAGAACTAGACTCTATCTCAAAAAAAAAAAAAAAAGAAAAGAAAAGAAAAGAAAAGAAAACAGCAAGAAAATATATTCCATGACTGACTGGTGATGTCTGCCATGGGTGTGGAATGGACAAATGAAGACCAAAAGAAATTCAACTACATCATTAAACAACAAAGAGTCTCAATCCATCAAAAAAGCCTATGAGAAAAAATAAACAAACAAACAAAAAACAGCCTTCACTTACAAATTCTTCTCTAAAACCAAGTATGTTTTATGTTGGAGAGCAACACATGGTTTCTATTGAGGTTGCTCCGATGAAGAGAGAACTCTGAAGCTGCTGGTGGCCATCTTGCCCCCAAGAGGCGAGAAGCTAGCTGAAAATGAAGACAAATCAAGAAAATCAGAGCCAAGACACAGAGAGAGACTAATTTCTAATGAGGTCCTTTCCAAACCTGGACCTAGCTATCCTTTTGGTCAAAAAGATCTACCCTTGGTCTTTAGTTACATAAGCTTATTTTTTCTGTTTACTTAAACTAATATGAATTGGGTTTATGTTATTTGCTACCCAAAGAATCTTAACAAATTTATTAAAAGAGCCGAGAGGGGAATATCTTGTGGGAAGGTCACTTAATTTCTTTTGACTTTGAGTGGTCTTATCTGTCAATGGAAAATAATGAACTTGTCTGTATTTGTTTAATAGGATTGCAGTAGAAACCAGCGAAGATGAAAGATGTCAGAGTTCCTTGAAAAATGTATGTGAAATTTCAAAAATTAAATTCCAACGGGATATGTGAATATGTGTATGTGTGAGTGTGATTCATGTGTATTCTAAGGAAGAGGACTAGGTGATGTGTATTTCAGATAATGAGGTAAATAATCCACTACCTTCTGTTTTTGATTTAGGGTTTGGAAACCCTGGTCCATAGAAACATACTGCTATGTATGTTGTTCCTGCCACATCCACCAAAGCCAGGAAATTCTTTTCTTTGTGGAATCCACTTTTCCAATGGAGTTTCCAATATGATTGAACACTTTGATTATATATGTATTTTTTTTTTTTATGTTGTCTCACTCAGCCTGGTATGCCCAGGCTGGAGTGCAGTGGCGTGATCTCAGCTCACTGCAACCTCCACCTTCCGGGTTCAAGTGATTCTCCCCACTCAGTCTCCAGAGTAGCTGGGATTACAGGCACCCGCCACCATGCCTGGCTAATTTTTGGATTTTTAGTAGAGACAGGCTTTCACTGTGTTGGCCAGGCTGGTCTCAAACTCTTGACCACAGGTGATCCAGCCGCCTCAGCCTCCCAAAGTGCTGGGATTTCAGGCTTGATCTCGTGTACCCAACCAGATTATATATGTATTTTTGATTATGTATTTTCTTACAGCATTCTGAAATTTTGAACTTAGTGATTTATTCATGTTGCCTGCAATACCCCCTATTTAGCACTGCAATGCTCTGGCAACATTATGGACTATCCCCAAAAAATTCATATCAACATGTGACTGCATTGGGAGACAGTATCTTTAAAGAGGTAAGCTGAAATGACATTACTAGGGTGGACCCTAATCCATTATGAATGGTGTCTTTATAGGAAGAGAAAATTTGGACACACAGGGAGAAGACCACAGGGAGGAGATGGCCATCTACAATTCCAGAAAAGCAGCCTCAGAAGAAACCAATCTGCCAACATCTTTATCTGCAACTCTCAACCTCCAAAACCGTGAGAAAATTAATTTCTGTTGTTTAAACCAACCAGAATGCAGGACTTCATTATGGCAGCCCCAGAAAATTAATACAGACAGCAAACGGCCAGACGTCCCACTTGAAAAAATGGATCCAGGAACAGAAAAGTAAATGTTGTGGGAATGACGTTTGATGGCAGGGTTTTATTCTGCAGCTGCCTACAGGAATGACAACAGAAAACTGTAAGATGGTGTGTTTCAAAATAAGCTCTGCAGGAAACCAGTATGAATGCTGCTTTAAAGAAAAAATTGAGGAGTGTTTTCCTTCCAATTATGTGACCAATTTTAGAATAAGTGTGATGTGGTGCTGAGAAGAATGTATACTGTTGATTTGGGGTGGAAAGTTCTGTAGATGTCTATTAGGTTCACTTGGTCCAGAACTGAGCTCAAGTCCTGAATATTCTTGTTAATTTTCTGTCTCTTTGATCTGTCTAATATTGACAGTGAGGTGTTAAAGTCTCCCACTATTATTATGTGGGAGTCTAAGTCTCTTTGTAGGTCTCTAAGAACTTGCTGTATGAATCTGGGTGTTCCTGTATTGGGTACATATGTATTTAGGATAGTTACCTCTTCTTGTTGCATTGATCCCTTTACCATTATGCAATGGCCTTCTTTGTCTCTTTTGATCTTTGTTGGTTTAAAGTCTGTTTTATCAGAGACTAGGACTGCAACTCCTGCTTTTTTTTTTTTTTTTTTTTGCTTTCCATTTGCTTGGTAAATATTCCTTCATCCCTTTACTTTGAGCCTACATGTGTCTTTGCACATGAGATTGGTCTCCTGAATACAGCACACAGATGGGTTTTGATTCTTTATCCAATTTGCCAGTCTGTGTCTTTTAATTGGGGCATTTAGCCCATTTACATTTAAGGTTAATATCGTAATGTGTGAATTTGATCCTGCCATTATGATGCTAGCTGGTTGTTTTGCCTGTTAGTTGATGCAGTTTCTTCATAGTGTCAATGTTCTTTACAATTTGGTATGTTTTTGCAGTGACTGATGCCAGTTGTTCCTTTCTATGTTTAGTGCTTCCTTCAGGAGCCCTTGTAAGGCAGGCCTCGTGGTGACAAAATATCTCAACATTTGCTTGTCTGTGAAGGATTTTATTTCTCCTTCGCTTATGAAGCTTAGTTTGGCTGGGTATGAAACTCTGGGTTGAAAATTGTTTTCTTTAAGAATGTTGAATATTCGCCCCCACTCTCTTCTGGCTTGCAGGGTTTCTGCCAAGAGATCCCCTGTTAGTCCGATGAGCTTCCCTTTGTGGGGAAAGATGATTAGGTGTCTTGGGGCTGCTCTTCTCAAGGAGTATCTTTGTGATGTTCTCTATATTTCCTGAATTTGAATGTTGGCCTGTCTTGCTAGGTTGGGGAAGTTCTCCTGATTAATGTCCTGAAGAGTGTTTTCCAACTTGGTTCCATTCTGCCCGTCACTTTCAGGTACACCAATCAAATGTAGATCTGGTCTTTTCACATAGTCCCATATTTCTTGAAGGCCTTGTTCGTTTCTTTTCATTCTTTTTTCTCTAATCTTGTCTTCTCACTTTATTTCATTGAGTTGATCTTTGTTCTCTGATATCCTTTCTTCCACTTGATCAATTTGGCTATTGATTCTTGTGTATGTTTCATGAAGTTCTTGTGCTGTGTTTTTCAGCTCCTTCAGGTCATTTATGTTCTCTAAGCTGGTTATTCTAGTTAGCAATTCGTCTAACCTTTTTTTCAAGGTTCCTAGCTTCCTTGCATTGGGTTAGAACATGCTCCTTTAGCTCGGAGGAGTTTGTTATTACCCACCTCCTGAAGCCTACTTCTGTTAATTCATCAAACTCATTCACCATCCAGTTTTGTTCCCTTGCCAGCGAGGAGTTGTGATCCTTGGGAGGAGAAGAGGCCTTCTGGCTTTTGGAATTTTTAGCCTTTTTGTGCTGGTTTCTCTCCATCTTTGTGGATTTATCGACCTTTGGTCTCTGATGTTGGTGACCTTTGGATGAGGCCATGAATGGACGTCCTTTTTGTTGATGTTGATGCTATTCCTTTGTGTTTGTTAGTTTTCCTTCTAACAGTCAGGCCCCTCTGCTGCAGGTCTGCTGGAGTTTGCTGGAGGTCCGCTCCAGACCTTGTTTGCCTGGGTATCACCAGCGAAGGCTGTAGAACAGCAAAGTTTGGGAAAGTTTGCATACTCTAATGCCCTCCTACCCAGCCTTTAAAAACTGATTTAAGGATTTTAGGAATCGTAGAGAAAAACAAACCAGTAGTCTCTTATTACAAAGAGAGAAAAATGAATAACCCTTGGCCTCAATAAACAGTCTTTAGTCTGCAGCTGAACTGGCATTCTGTGGAGTATACTTTCTGACATGCATACTTAGTGGTGCCTCCAATGTTCAGAAAGTCAGCTGGAAGGGGAGTTGAGTTTAGATGAGAAGTGAAGCATGTCATGCTTGGGCAGCCAGCAGGACCCCATCAGTCTGCATGAAAATGCTGCTCAGAGCAGAATTTGCAATTGCAAATATGTGGAACCAACCCAAATGTCCATCAATCGACAAGTGGATAAAGAAAATGTGGTATATATATATACACACACATATATGTACGCACATACGTACACACACACATACACACGCACACACATACACCATGGAGTACTACTCAGCCATAAAAAGGAATGAAATAATAGCATTTGCAGCAATCTAGATGGAATTGGAGACTATTATTCTAAGTGAAGTAACTCAGGAAAGGAAAAGCAAACATTGCATGTTCTCGCAAGTGGGAGCTAAGCTATGAGGACACAAAGGCATAAGAATGACACATTGGACTTTGGGGACTCAGGAGAAAGGGTAGAAGGGGTTGAGGGATAAAAGACTACACACTGGGTACAGTGTACACTGCTTGGGTGATGGGTGAACCTAAATCTCAGAAATCACTGTTAAATAACTTATTCACGTAACCACATACCACTTAGTCTCTAAAAACCTATTGAAATAAAAACTAAATTAAAAAAAGAAAAATAATATTTTCCAGAATGGAGAGGGCACATTTCAGTAATTAACACACACCTTAACAGCCGCTCATATCTGCCACACAGACAGGAAATTGTAACTTCTGTGTACTGGGGCTTTGCTCATAGCTGTTGTCAGGGTTAACAAAGTACCTGCTTAATTATTAGTAGTTGAGAATACCTGGGGTTGTGCTCACGTGTTCATAGGTCTTACGTTCCTCAGAGCTCAGAAACGGCCATGCTCACGTGAGAAAGGGCACGGCGTGTTGGTAGAGGGGAGCAAAGAGTGAGGCTGGGGGAGCAGGTTGAGGCCAGATGCTGCAAAGACAGGAATCACCCTCAAGAGACCAGACTTGCTCTGGCAGGGAGTTGGGAGATGATGAAGGGCACTGAGGTGTGAGGGTGGCCTTTGGTTTTAATTAAAAAGAAGCCCATGCCAGCATCTAACTAAGATCTTAGCACCCAGGGAAGGAATGGGAAGCAGAGGAACTAGAAAGCAGGTGCATTAGGAGAAAGTTCTGACCCAAAGGCTTTGGCCAGGTTTGGGGAATGCGGAGAAATTCAGGGATGAACAGATTCTTCGTGGTTTGGTGGGACAGAGAGGAGGATGTCTGTCAAGTGCCTGTCACTTGTACAGGGAGTCAAAGGGGAGCAGAGTTTGGACCAAGAGAGGTTCTGCGTTAAACACCAAGTGTTTATGAATCAGAGTAAGAGTTCCCCTTGCTGAATCTGCCTCTTTTATCTTGGCTGTTCCACAACATAGATTCCATTGTACAAATGATCATATGGACATTGTGTGATGTTCTAAGCCAAAAAGTGACTCTGGCAATTCCAGCCTATGAGTATCTTTTGGCAAAGTTCTAGTGTGAGAAGGAGTTCCTGTGTAGCGCTGTCTGTCGGACTCAGCTCTGCAGGAAAGGCTGGAACCGCAGAGCCCATGAGGGTACACTGCTCACAGGCAGGGCTCACACGTGCTCTGCCCCCACCTTCCATGCCCAAGCAGGTCACACCGACTTTGAGGCACTTCCCTGGCCCTAACATGTTTTAAAATTTGAATCATGCTTCAAGTGATTCTTTTGAGATTGGCAGTGTTGGAAAGAGTCTAAGGAAGGGAACTTAGTTTTAAAATGGTTTTAATTATAGAGATAACAATTGGTACAGATATGTCAGGAAAACATGTTAGAATGTCCTGAGTGACAATGATGATTCCGTGAGCTCAGTTCACATTTCAGATGCTCTGGCCTCTGACTTCCGGCGTTTAGGAACCTGTGAAACATACGAATCTATGCACACGAAAAATCCAGGCACTAAGAACTCAGCCTTGATTAGCCATAAGTGTGCTCTCTGTAGATGGGGAAAATAACATTGTAAGAAATATGTTTAACCTATGTAAGAAAATGCATGGTTTTAACATGAAATATAAAAATTGGTGGTGGCACTAATTGTAGTCTTTTTTATCAGTTCATTGAAGTTGGCTCAGCAGGCTCTGTTTCTCCCACTCTTCTCTGGCACCACATTTAACTGTTCTGTGGTGTAAGGTCTGCAGAATGAAGCAGCACTTCTTTTCAAATAGTGTCTCATGTGAACCTCAGTGATCCAGACCGGCCTCTGAGAAGTTTGAAGAGTTTTCGAGGACAACGATGTCTTGAACAAACCACGAGGAACACTCCAACTTTGTTTTTAGATGAATTTCCACATGTTTTTTTTCTGCAAGGGTTTTGGAGGGGTAGCATGACGGACTTCTTTGTACGGAATATTTTCAGAAGTTGTGTTAATGGAGAAATTTCTTTTGGGGCTTAAGTTTCTATTTGCCTTTTGTGACATGGTTTTTAAAAAACAACAAAAAAAACCTCATTATCTTCCTCTCCCACAATTGTAGCCGTAGAAAGGAGATAAGGCAGGTCCCACGTGGACCGGTGGCTGGGTGTGCTGCCAGGATAGCTAAGGCGCCCCTTTTACAAACAGTCTTTAACATGCAGTCACACCCGCCATCTCCGTGCTGGGTGATAAGAAGGATTGTATTCATTACACCGTTGAATACAGAAACATATTTCCGAAATAATTTTTCTTGTCTAGAATTACACAGAATTCCGCTGAGTGGCACATTCAAAAGAATTTTTATTAGGAGGGTTCCAATGAACTGCTCAGCAGCAGAGGGACTTTATATTTAATTTGATTTCTCAGAACCAGGTATTGTGGAGAAAGGCATCAGATAACCACGGAGTGCTGGTTAAGGGAGGGAAGCCTCACTAAGCAGGGTTCATGCATTCAAGCCCCGCAGCCAACAAGCATTCACTGAGACTCTCATTCTGGAGTGGAGACCAAGGTGCCTCGAGATCCCAGTGAGTTCATGAGGCTTCCTGCCGCTTGTCTGCTTACATTTGGTTACAGAGGTGGCACAGTCTTTGTTACTGAGGCTGGATGACAATCAGCTCTGCCCAGACATTCACAACTCATGTATGTGGGCACAGGACTTGGGCATAGAGAGAAACCAAGTGAAAATTTTGTAGTAAAAATTTTGCCACTGTGGAGAATTCCCCTTTTCTCATTTTGCTTTGGCATAAACAAAGATCTTAAAAACAGTTTAACAGCACGTTGGGAGGCCGAGGTGGGCAGATTGCTCGAGGTCAGGAGTTCGAGACCAGCCTGGTCAACATGACGAAACCCTGTCTCTACTAAAAATACAAAAGTTAGCTGGGGGTGGTGGCATGTGCCTGTAATCCCAGCTACTCAGGAGGCTGAGGCAGGAGAATCGCTTGAAACCTGGAGATGGGGGCTGCAGTGAGCTGAGATCGTGCCACTGCATTCCAGCCTGGATGACAGAGTGAGACTCCATCTTGAAAACAACAACAAAAAAGTTTAAAATACTAGAAAGTCGTATGAGACTATCGTGAGCACCTTTGCAGAAAAACAATCTAGTGGTAGACTCTGAGGCTGGTCAGCAGTGGGTTAATGGTGTCCCCTAAAACAATATGCCCATGTCCTAATCTCTAGCATCTGTGAGTGTGATCTTATTTGCAAAAAGAAGTCTTTGCAGATGTAACTGAGTTAAGGGTCTTGAGAGAAGCAGATCATCTTGGTTTAATTTATGGGCCATAAATCCAAGGATAACAGACACAGAGAGAAGAAATGAGTGTCATTGAAAGTGGAGGCAGAGACTGGAGAGAAACT
This sequence comes from Macaca nemestrina, assembly GCF_043159975.1. Taxonomy (NCBI): domain Eukaryota; kingdom Metazoa; phylum Chordata; class Mammalia; order Primates; family Cercopithecidae; genus Macaca; species Macaca nemestrina. Next base: position 38,356,644 of record NC_092144.1, read on the forward strand.
GCCCTGAGCTAAGGGGCACCTGAAGCCACCAGAATCTGAAAGAGGAAAGAATAGTTCTTTTCTAGAGCCTTGGGAGGGAGCATGGCCCTGCCAACATCCAGCTTCTGGTGTCTAGAGCTTTGATAGATCATACTCTGTTATTAAAGCCACCAAGTATGTAAGAATTACCCAACAACAATCTCCAAGGGTGCAATGGTTGAGTCTGCAAATCACATTTGAGACTTAGAGGATGTCAGAGCTGGAAGGGGTCTCAGTCTCCTCTTAAAGAGAAGATGTTGGACAAGCTACTCCCTTGGACCTGAATTCTAGACCTGCCCCGACACCCACAGGCTGAGTGCCTTTTCAAGAAGCAAGTGGGTCCTTTTTTCCAGGTTGCTCTAGCTTGGTCTAGAAAGCTCTCAGGATCTGACCTCAATTGCCTCCTTCCATAACTTCACCTTCCACCCCCATCTTCTGGCCCTCTAGCCACAGGAACTTTTCTGAACATGTTCTGATCCTGCTGTTCATATGCTTTTCTCCACACCAGGCTGAGAGAGGGACAAGGCATCCTTTAAACCCAGATCCCTGTCTACTGGCCGTTCCCTGATCCTCCAGGTGGGGTTGCTCTTCCGCCTGCTCCCTCTGTGCATTGTACACACTGTGTGGATTCTGACCACACTCTCAGGCTACTCACAAGGCCCAGCAGACCTGCAGGGTCTGTCCCCAACCTTCCTCCTAGAGTGACCTCTCATCACTCCCACTGCAGCCCCTCAGATGCACCATGACCCCTCCTGCCACAGGGCCTTTGCACATGCTGTGCTTTCCCTAAAGTCCTCTACTCCTCTTTGCAATGGCCTTGGATTATAGTGAAAATGGTCTACATCTTTGTTGGGATTATTTGTTCAATATCTGTGTCTTCACTGGGCAGCAAGCCCTGTGGGGTATAGATTATGACTGATTTTCTCCCAGTGTGGAGCCCAGCATGTAGCAGATCTAACAAGCAAAGACTGTGGGTGACTATATGTTAAATCTATAAAGATGATCCTCCATGACTTTAGGAGCTCCTCAAGGGTAGAGACTTGTTAATTTTATATCTCTGAGATATAAAGATATATAGAGAGGCTTTGTAGAAACCATAAACTTTGATGCACTAAAGTCTCTAGAGGCCAGGCATGGTGGCTCACACTTGTCATCCCAACACTTGGGGAGGTCGAGGTGGGAGGATGGCTTGAGGCCAGGAGTTGGAGACCAGCCTGGGCAACATAATGAGACTCCATCTCTACAATTTTTTTAAAATTATTCGGGCATGGTAGTGTGTGCTTGTAGCCCCAGCTACTCAGAGGTTGAAGTAGGAGGATTGCTTGAACCCAGGAGTTCAAGGCTGCAGTGAGTCATAATTGTGCCCCTGCTTTACAGCCTGGGCAACAGAGCAAGGCTCTGTCTCTTTAAAAATAAAAACAAAGCAAAAAAACAAAAAAAAGAAGTCACCATCCGTGAAGAGCTTCTCCTTGCCCTTTAGATATGACACCAACTTCTACTGCGTCTGTAAACCTTCATGTTCCCTCTGCTCCCTTGGTTTCCAACCTCATCTCTTGCACTTCCTCTTCTGCCAGTCCTGCTTGGCAAAGCCTTCAGCCTTTCACACACTGGCCTCTGCCCTGCTTGAGGCCTTGAGCAGGTTCTTCCCTTCCCTTGGAACTCTTCTCCATCCCCTTCCCTGCTTCTTTGTGTCCTGGTTGATTTCCAGCTGTCTTTTCAGGCTTTGAATGTCACTTCCTCAGAGAAAGCTTTGCTGACCTTCCAGTCTAGCTTCCAGTGGCTAGTGACCACCTTCTAGTTTTCCTGCATGGTTTACTGAACTCCTAGCATGCTTTGGCATGTATGTCTTCTGTTGAATGCATGCCTTCCATAAGCTCACAAAGCCAGGCAGAGCTGAATGGTGGCTGTCTGATTTCAAAGATCTCTACTCTTGGCACGTCACTACCCAACGCTCCCTGAAGGAAGGGAAGTGAAAGAAACAGAAAAGCAGAAAGTGTGCATGAAGCCTATGTGGAAGAGGGCCACTGTATGACTTCCGAAGCCCCTGTGGGCCTCTCCCTACCTGGCAGGAGAAGCACACTGTGTCCCAGAGAGCTCAGGGAGGAGGCAGGACACTAGGCATGGCTTTGGCGTGACCCTGGGTTGTCTCCCAGCCTCCTCCCCGACCCATCGACAGCCCCTGCTTGCCATAGAGCCAAGTAGCTTCCGTATGCGGTAGGAACTCTTATACCCATTTACCAGAGAAGCAAACCAAGGTGAGCAATGGACAGACCTGGAGCTGCCAGCATGATCGTGTGATTGCAAAGCTCCTTCCAATAACCCTGCGTCGTATAAATTAAGGTGATGGTGTGAGCTGTGTCCAGCACCACTGAAAAACAAAATGCCCTAGAGACAGTGCTGTCAAATGGAGCGACAGACAGGTAGACAGACAGACAGGAAATCATCCCTTTGCTACCACCCAGGACGTTGCTTCCTCTCAGTCCATTTCCCAAATCCTCCTCTCCCACACCCTATAATCTTGTCAGGGCTTACCTCCTCCCTACACTCTGTGCTTTCATTAATTTCTTATCACCTATCCCTCAGCTGTAATCTAGGACATTGTAAGGACAATTAATTAAAGTGAGAAGGTTCTTAAAAAAAGGTATTGACTTGCAATTCAGCCCTTTCTCTCAGCAACATCAATCTTCAGATTACAGGTCAAGAGGAGACAGCTTTAACAACGTGTCCAGCCAATCGGTTCTTCAGATGCGTTCATGAAGTCGCACCAGCTGTGTATGAACCTGATTGCATATCCTGCTTTCTGCCTAAGAAAAGCACACCTGACTGAGTACACATGGGAATGCAGCTTGTTTGAAGAATCTGTTGCTATAGAAAGACGGAAGAAAAAGATAAAATATGTATAAAAGGAAAAAGCATCCATTGATTTATCTATCTATCCATTATATATATACACACACTTCTGGTCGTCAATCCTGAGCAGGGTGTCTGCTGTTAGAGATGGGCAAGGATGGGCGCCAGCCATTGGGGAGCTGTTCCAGGGAGGGAGCCCGACCACTCTCTGGTCTTAGCCAGCCCAGTCAGCACTGGAAAAAGACCTCATCCAATGCTGAAATAGAAGGTGCTAATGTATGCATTACAATAGCAGGCAAGTAAGACTGTCTGTTGTACACATGCTGATGTAGGAGCTTTGCGATTATCTAGCCTAATGTGCAGATAAGGAAATCGGGGCCCTGGCAGGTACATGACTTGCTCAGTCTTGCTGTATGTGGTCCATTCCCAAAACTGAAATTCAGGACCTCTGACACCCAGGCTGGGCTCTGTTCAAGACAAGCTGCCATTTCTCAGGGGAGAAATTAAGAGAAGCAGTCAGGCATCCTCCTGTCTGACCCCAACACTGGGGTTCTAATCTCCCCTAAACTCACACAGCATCTCCCCAACCACTTTTGCAGAGAGAACAAAAAGAAAGATGTTGATTTACCCGGAGAGTGTCTGTCACTAATAGTAACACGCAGCTTTCAGTGAGGGTTAACTGTATCCAGGTGCGGTTCTTATCTTCTTACAAGTATTAGTGCATTTACAAATAAAGTGTGGGAGGCTTAGAAAGGTCGAGTGGCTTGTCTAAGCTCACAGAGCAAGTCAAAGCTGGAACCAGAATTCTGGGATTAGTCCTGTGTTACAAACAATTCTTTATTGCCTCAACAGACAAGGTGCACATTAATTTGAATTACTTGAGCTAAGCTGAGTGACTTGATTCCTGTTCCTTACATTGATGAGGATGCCAGGCCTGTGCCTGACCACATTGCCAGGAGCTTGAGGGCAGAGATAATGGAACGAAGAGAAGTGTACGGCAGCAGAGTACCGTGAACAAAATCTCCGACTTAGGTCAAACAGAGGCACGGCTGTGTTCTGCCGCATCTCGAGAAAAGTTACTTAGGCTCCGTGATCATCAGTTTTCTTATCTCTAAAATGGGCATAGTAGGATTAATCTCTTAGGGTTCCCAGGGACCTTGGGTTGCTCTGCATACATTTCCAGCAACACGCCAGGCACCTGGGGAGCAGTACAGCTCCTTCACGAGGTCCTCCATCATCATGAACAGATGTTAGTAATCATGACTGACACAGATGCTGCCTAAGGGATGATGATGGTGGTGATGGTGATGATGAAGGTGTGGTTACACTGCTGCTGTGATGATGGGATGACAGTGAGAACGCAGAAGAAAGAACATGGTACATGTCAGGACCATTTAGGTCAGTGGTTCCCAACTAGGAGAGATTTCACCCACAGGGGATGTTTGGCAATGTCTGGAGACACTTTTAGTTGTTCACACTGTTGAGGAAGGTGCCACTGGAATCCAGTGGGTGGGGGCCAGGGATCTTGTTAATCAACCCTACAATGCATAGGAATACCCCCACAAAAAAGAATGATCCAGCCAAAATGTCAGTGCGGCCCAGGTCAAAAAGCCCTGGTCTAGGAGGATGGGAAATCTGAACACTGGAGGTAAGTGATGAAGCTTCCAAGGGCTTTGTTGACTGCTTAACACGCCTCTTTCAGCTACTGCTTTTAACTGTACAGGAATCTGCACCTAAAAGGAAGAGGTCAGAGTCCTCGACAGTTGGGAAGACCATAGCGAAGCCATTCCACGCGACCTCCTCCCTACACTCACAGGGCAGCCTGGTGCAGATGCGCCTCCGGCCCCTCCAAGTCCGCGTGGAAACTGTCCGCTGGTTTTCTGGATGTGCAAGAAGGCGTCTGCTGGAGCAATCTTGCTCTCCCAAGCCTCTGATGCTGTCATGGGTGCAGAGAGGCAGCAGGGGAGGAGGAGGTCAGGGGACGAGGAGAGCCACCCATAAATGAAAGAACACTGGAACATCGATGAGCACTTTTTCACAGCGGGTGAGCTGTTTTGCTGAGCCCCAGCACTGTCAGGCAGACCCTTGATTAAACCTGCGCAACTGCACGGATGGATGGCCCTACTTAGCTCCCATCAGCAACTCTGCCATAAAGGAAGAGGCGCCACCGAAGTTGTGAAGGGGGCCCACGGCTGGCGGCTGGGTATCTGGAGGGCTGGCACCCTCTTCCTTCCCCTAGTGCTGGCTCCAAATTCCAGACTCAGAGCAGAAAGTTTATTCTATATTTTTCCAGGAGATGGGGCCGGTTGGAGATGAGAGCAAGGGGAAGGCAAGATTCCCCGGGAACGTCCTGTTGTTTTCCGCTCTGGGAGGCCTAGGGGTGCAGGTTCCAGACACTGCCCTGGTTCTTGTTATAGGGACATGGTGAGTCCTCACCAAATTCCAAATGCCTCCACAGAGAGGGAGGCTCTGTGTGGTAATGAAACCTGCTCTATTCATTTCGTCATTTGGAATTCTCTTGAATGGCTTGTGAGTTTTCTGTTACAGAATCAAAACCACTTTTCTTAAAATGTGAGAGGCGGTAGTCTATTCTGGCCAAGACTCCCATATGATGCCAGAGGAGCCACAACTCACAGGCCCTGTGTCACCTGCTGCTGTGTGCAGATGAGAAATTCTGTCTTCCTGGAGGGGGTTCTTATGAGCACAGACAGTGATGAACGACGTAAAATGCATGATGACAAACTAAGCCACCACCGAAAACTGGCTGCTCACCCCACAGAGGGAGAGCACTTTGTGGACAAGACCCCTTCCTTCCTTCCTTCCTTCCTTCCTTCCTTCCTTCCTTCCTTCCTTCCTTCCTTCCTTCCTTCCTTCCTTCCTTTCTCTCTTTCTTTCTCTCTTTCTTTCTTTTCTTTCCTTCCTTCCTTCCTTCCTTCCTTCCTTCCTTCCTTCCTTCCTTCCTTCCTTCCTTCCTTCCTTCCTTCCTTCCTTTCTTTCTTTCTTTCTCTTTCTTTCTTTTCTTTCTTTCTTTCTTCCCCTTCCTTTCTTCTTTCCTTCTTTTCTTTCTTTCTTTCTCTCTATCTTTTTCTTTCTCTCTTTATCTTTTTCTTTCTTTCTCTCTTTCTTTCCTTCTTTCTTTCTCTTTCTTTCTTCTTGCTTTCTTTCTTCTTTCTTTTTCGTTATTTCTTCTTTCTTTCTTTCTTTTCTTCTTTCGCTTTCTTTCCTTCTTTCTTTCTCTTTCTTTCTTTCTTTTTCTTTCTCTCTTTATCTTTTTCTTTCTTTCTTTCTCTCTTTCTTTCCTTCTTTCTTTCAGCAAAATCTCACTATCACTCAGGCTAGAGTGCAGTGGTGAGATCACAGCTCACTGCAACCTCGACCTCCTAGGCTCAAGCAGTTCTTCTGCCTCAGCCTTCTGAGTAGCTGGGAGTACAGGTGCACACCACCACACGAAGTTTATTTTTTAAAATGTTTGGTAGAGACAGGGTCTTGCTGTGCTGTCCAGTCTGGTATTGACCTCCTGGCATCAAGCAATTATCCCACCTTGGTCTCCAAAAGTGTTGGGATTACAGGTGTGACCACCATGCCTGGCCAAGACCTGCTTCTTAATCATTGCTGGAGTCATAGAGCCTCACACTGTGCCACCCACAGTACCATAGAGAGAAAGGAAAGCACTTGTAAATGTGTATGTTACCATCCCCCCTGCCTCCCAGGGAGGTGAATCCTCCTGAGATTCATCTCCATACCCATCACCCACTCAGGGCCTCTGCTGAGTGGGTGATGGGTATGGAGATTGGGGGAGGGGAATCCTTCATCAGGGCCCTCTGCTGAGTGGGTGATGGGTATAGAGATGTGGGGGAGGGGATCCCTCATCAGGGCCTCTGCTGAGTGGATGATGGGTATGGAGATGTGGGGGAGGGGATCCCTCATCGGGGCCTCTGTTGAGTGGGTGATGGGTATGGAGATGGGGGGAGGGGAATCCCTCATCAGGGCCCTCTGCTGAGTGGGTGATGGGTATGGAGATGGGAGGGAGGTGAATCCCTCGTCAGAGGCCCTCTGCTGAGTGGGTGATGGCTATGGAGATGCAGGAGAGGAGGAGTTGGTACAGAGTTGAATTTTCCAACACACCACAGAAAAATAAATGAAAAGTAAGGCAGTGGCTAACACAGGGATGGGGTAGGGCCAGGGAAACTTGAGTGACTGGCAAGCAGGTAGCAGGAAAGGGGAATGACGGGGGCTGCAAAATTACAGAGCAGGTTCTGAAGTTGTCTGACAGGTGGTGAGTGATAGAGACCTTTTTCTGGGTCTCCCAGTGAAATTTTCAGTAAACACGTGACTACCAGTTTTGTAAAAGGAGCTTGCATTTGGGGGCTGCAAGGTTGCCACAAGGTTAGATCTGAGGGTGCCCGTGGGAAGCCTGCCACAGCCAGGCTGCTGGCGAGAAGGCACTTGCTTCTTCCCACAGTTGCACTGGTACATGGCAGCCCCTGACTCAGGTCCACAGTCTGACGCTGCCAGGTTCAAGGTCAGACTTTACACCTGGCCCAGATCTCCCACGGGCTATTTATTCTTATCTTCTTTCAAATTCAGCAACGTATTATACCACCTTGAAGAAGATGGGGCAGAGCGGAGGGGAGGCTAGAGGGACAATCCCAAACAGAGCCCTAAATCTACATCAGATTTTCCTTTTAACCAAAACCTACTTGGTATTCAGCAGAAATTTTGAGTCTAGTGTTTGACATAATTTAATAGTGTGCGTTAATGACTATAATTTTCCCCTGTAGTCGAGATACTAAGAAAATGAGAAGTGCTTTATCTACACCACACACAACAGTAACCGGGACAGACTTGGAAATGACAGTGAAGAACAAAGTCTGTGAGGGCCAACAGCTTGTGGAGAACTTCAGAGACACGGAGCACTCCATGCAGAAAGCACATTCCACTCCAGATATAAGAGGGTGGGAGACTCCCTGATATTTGTTATTTTCTTTTATGCTGACCATATTGCCATGTGGTAGGTAATACAGTTTCCACTGCAAAGGTACCAAAGCTGAGGCCAGAGGGGTTAAGAGATGGTCTATATCCGGGAACAAAATTCAGATGTTGTAAGTTCAATTTATTTTATTTTATTTTTTATAGACAGAGTCTTGCTCTGTTGCCAAGGCAGGAGTGCAGTGGTGCAATTACAGCTCACTGCAGCCTCGAATTCCTGACCTCAAGCAATTCTTTTGCTAAGCCTCCTCAGTAGCTAGGACTACAAGCATGCACCACCACACCTGGTTATTTTTTCATTTGTTGTAGGAACAGGGTCTTGCTATGTCGACCAGGCTGATCTCAAACTTCTGGCCTCAAGCAATCCTTCCACCTCAGCCTCCTGAAACACTGGGATTACAGGCCTGAGCCACCATGCCAAGCTATCAAGTTTTATTTTAAGTTTCTAGATGTGGGGATTTCTTTTTTTTTTTTTTTTTTTTGAGACGGAGTCTCACTCTGTCGCCCAGGCTGGAGTGCAGTGGCCGGATCTCAGCTCACTGCAAGCTCCGCCTCCCGGGTTTAGGCCGTTCACCTGCCTCAGCCTCCCGAGTAGCTGGGACTACAGGCGCCCGCCACCTCGCCCGGCTAGTTTTTTGTATTTTTTGGTAGAGATGGGGTTTCACCGTGTTAGCCAGGATGGTCTCAATCTCCTGACCTCGTGATCCGCCCGTCTGCGCCTCCCAAAGTGCTGAGATTGCAGGCTTGAGCCACCGCGCCTGGCTGGGGATTTCTTTTTTAAAGCAGCAAGTACTACCTGAACTGAAACAGGTGGTTTTGCAACTTGCTACGGATTATGGAAATAGTTGATATCTATATTGGTGAGGTTCTTACCAAAACTCAAACAGAAGGAATGCCATTTTGTAGAACAAATCTCAACTTTAAACTTCTTTCATCCATGGGTAAGCCCTGCATTTAAAAAGTATATAAATAATAATAATTTATTTAGGGTAAGAATACATATTACCTATCAGCAAAGATTTCCTTCTGTATGTTAGCTTACCCAGGCAAATGAAAATCTTAGTAAGAACATTTACACCGATGTCCGTCTTCTAAACTACACCTGTGTGTGTGTGTGTGTGTGTGTGTGTGTGTGTGTGTGTGTGTGTGTGTGTGTTGTGGGGGGTGGGGAGTCCCACTTTCTAATGTACAAGACTCTGAGGCCTGAATTGTTTATTGTCATAAATTAAGTTACTTCTTCTTCTGGAAAAAATGCAAATGTTGTGATTACAGTCTTCTTTAACTTTCATGTGTTTGACTTGCATTAATTGTATACTGGTAGAATTAAATGTTTCACAGTCTGAATTTGGACTTTTGCACATCAGTTGACAAGTGTTAGAAGCTTTCTCAGGTGCAGCAATGCCTGCCTCCGAAAGGTCCAGCTCCGTAAGCCAATGTTTGTACCACTATTTATGTGTTTGTTATTTTATGCTTCAAAAAATAAATTAGAAGAGAAAAATGAAGCTGCTGATACTAGTAACAAAGATGTTGGTCCCATCACTGTAATATAATTAAGGCCGAGATGGAATTGATCAATGAGCTGCATGCGTAAGTCTCCATCTCAAACAGACTTTCAAATGGTTGCATTATAAAGGAAAAAAACTAGATTCAATGAAATGTGTTAAATATTGTGCCTAAAAGGCACAATGTGTTCAGATATTTTATACTAGTTTTCAGTTTCTGGCAACAGAACACATCCACCCAGCTGCCACCACAGCTAAAACTACAATACTATTTGTTCTGAAATGTCTTTTATGCATGCTTTCAAGAACACATTATATACAAAATAAGTGTTTCTAAAGTGCTTCACTCTTCCTGTAGCCTCCCAGAGGCCGAATGCCACATTTGTAGCCCAGCTTTCATGACTGTAAAGGCTCTGAGGGCCTGAGTGTCATCTCTTCCCCACTGCTTGCTCCTTTAACTGGTGTTATATCCCAACTCTACTCAACATTTCCTTTGGCCCAAATGTTTTAGAACTCCACTGTCTTGGTTCAGTATAAATTTGTGATCTGCGTCAAATCCTCTTGTTGCGTAGTGAGGTGGGAACAGGCGAAGGCATGGGAAGATGCTGAGCATGCATCAGGTGCTGTGCGAGTGACCGTGAATGCTGGGAGGACGCTCCTGCCCATTCTACCACAATGGCGGAGGTGGACAAGCAGGCATGGGTGTGCAGTGAGACCACGTCTACAGTGTAGGCATGCACGAGGTGTCTGGAGACTTGCGAGAAGGATGTGTAAACCAGCAGCTAGTCAAGTGTTCCTAGATAGCAAAACTCAAAGTGTCCCTTCAGAATGGAATATCATCTATCTAAGAAGTAAAAATTTTCAGTTGAATTTAGTGTCTGGTTCAGGCTGAATCTGCCTTTCTAAAATTCATATGTTGAAATCCCAAACCCCCATGTGATGGCAGTAGTAGGTACGGCCTTTGGAAGTTAATGAGATCAGGAGGATGGAGCCTTCGTGAATGGATTAGTGCCGTTATCAAAGGGACCCCAGAGCACTCTCTTGCCTTCTTTCTATTATATAAGGATCCAATGGTAGCTCAGCAGTCTGCGGCCTGGAAGAGGCCCTCACCAGAACCTGAATGTGCTGGCTCCCTGCTTTCAGGCTTCCTGCCTCCAGAACTGAGAGAAATGCATATCTGTTGAGTAAGCCACAATAATTTATTATTTATTATTACTGCTATTATTTATTTATTTATTATGCATTTCCAAATGAGCTAAGACATTTTCTCTTTCTCTAAAAAGACAGGAGTAAAGAGACAAAAAAGGGAATGAATTTCCAAGAAGATCAGAGTAGAATGGAAAAATATCAGAGGAGGGAGAATTATTAAGGATTTCTGGCATCTCAAGTGTGGATGCTGTTCTGAGCCAACCCAGGACAAGGCTCTGGAAAGGTTGGAGCGCTCTTTTCGGGGAATAAGAGAAGAATCCCATTCCTGAATCAGCAGGTACAGACACTTGCAATATAAGAGGCACACACAGAAATGTTTACCTGAAGAACTGCCTGGTGGATGGCTAAGAAAGCAGCCCTGCTTAACACACACACACGGAGAGACGGACTTTGCAGCAAGACAGTGAATGATCTGCTTCTCAGCGGTGGCGGGGCCCTGTGAGTAGAATCCTTACATGCCCTCTTCCATGGGCTTGTGGGATAAGAGCAGAGCAGCCTGCAGGCCTGTCCACCCCCAGCCTTGAGGTAAATTCCACCAGCGAACCAGATCCACCCATCCATCCAGAGCTCACAGTCAGCCTTGTGAGAGAATGGCCAGAAATAAAACAGAAACTCCTTTATTCGTAAATCCCTAATTTATAAATACTTTGAAACAATGAAGAATCGCCAGCTACTGTGGTAAACAGAGCACAGAAGAGAGACGAGTAACGGTTCTAGTTAGTACTTGCTGAGCACTTTGTGCCAGCACTTTTCTAAAGATTTTGCAAATGTTAACTGATGTAATCCTCACATCCACTCTCTGGGGTGGTTTTCTTTTCTCTTTTCTTTTTTTTCGAGACGGAGTCTCAGTCTGTTGCCCAGGCTGGAGTGCAGTGGCATGATCTTGGCTCACTACAAGCTCCGCTTCCTGGGTTCACACCATTCTCCTGCCTCAGCCTCCCAAGTAGCTGGGAATACAGGTGGCCGCCACCACGCCTGTCTAATTTTTTGTATTTTTAATAGAGAAGGGGTTTCACCGTGTTAACCAGGATGGTCTCGATCTCCTGACCTCGTGATCTTCCCACCTCAGCCGCCCAATGTTCTGGGATTACAGGCATAAGCTACCACGCCCGGCCTCTGGGGTTGTTTTCACAAAGGAAGAAACCAAAGCACAAAGACTAGATGGCTTGCTCTAGGTCAAAAAACGAGTGAATGCCAGAGCCAGGATGAAAACCCAGGTTCTCTGTCTGTCATGAACATACACTGTGTGGCTCTGAAGAGAAAAGAGAAAGTTAAAAGGAGATAATCTCTTATAGATTTTAAATAATTTTTCCAGTGAAATTCAAGAAAATGTCACATCCATAGAAATAAAACAAAGCCAAGCTGCTATATAAAAGAAACAATATGTAAATAAGAACAAATCATTGGAAATTTAAAATATGAAAAAATAAAATAAAAATGCAGTTAAAAAGTTGTAGAAGTAATCAAGTCTTTCAAAGTATAGAGCAAAACACAAAGCAATAAAAAAGAAAAATAAAATTTGAGGAGCACTGGCAATCAATTTATTGAGAAGGCAGTCGCCATCTAATAAATGTTCTAGAAAAAGAAAAGTGGAAAAAAATGAGGGAGGCTATCAAGACTGTTTCGTAGAACTGAAGTGTATCTGAGGTTTTAGATTTAAAATGTCCACTGATTTCTTGGTAGCATGAATACAAATATTCATGCTTATTCCCAGGAACTAGATATAAACTTATTCCCAGGAAATTTCAAAGTACCAAGTGTCAAGAGAAGTTTATTCACTTCCAGAAGTGAACCAGAAACTTCAGACTGGTGCTGAAATATTTCACTGCCACTAGTAGGAATGAGAAGGCAGAGACATGATGTCTTAGACGTTGTGAAGAAAAATTATTTGAGCTTGGCTATTTCCAGCCTTCCCTGTTCTTGCCATCCTGCTTTGTGCCCCGGGAGACCAGCAGCTATGTGCTACCTTGCCCTCCAGCTTTCAGTTGGGTTGTGAGGATGAGAGATACCAGCAGAAGACTGAGAGGAGAAAGAGAATGAAGTCAAAAGTATGTATCCCCTCATTGTGTTCCTGCCAGAGAGTTGCAGATTGGCTGCATCTCTTTACTCAAGACCACAGGTCAAACAAGGAAGCCCTCCCTGTTCATCTGCTCTCTCTTTGGGCTTGCAGTGGATCTGCCACGATCCCTTTGATTTTCCTAAATGTTACCCATATCTTGTAATACCTGTATCTTTCCTTATCCAAATTTGCCCAATTACATAGTTAGGGGAACTACCTGAGACAGATAAACTCTGATAGAGAGTATGGAATTTCAAATCTAGAAATTCATACTCTCTAAACTATTAACAGAATAAGAAACAGAGATGCATGTATATTACCTATAGTTATAAAAATAACTAAAAGGATAACTAAACATAAAATTATAATGTCAAGAAAATGTATGAGGGAGACATTAGAGGGAACTAGAGTAGTGTAAAGAAGTAAGTTATTTGTCTCCCACATTCAAGTGAGGAAAGAAAAGAAGTTTTATCTGAGGAATGCGAGCCCTTTCAAATGATGAGGCCTAGAGAGACATGAAATGAGACAGCAATCACATCCTACTTCTGCCTTTAAGCTACATATTCACCTATTGAAACAGCTTGCTATTGTCACAGATAACTATTAATTAACCCAATCATGCTTCACCCCATTGTGTAAAGAATGTATAGCTGGTCAGTGATCAGTTTTATTTCTGTAAACCAATAAGAATTCCTCACAGAACCTTGCATCACCACACTGTCTGTCTCTCTCTCTCTCTCTCTTTTTTTTTTTCCTTTAAAAGCCTGCCATAACAAAGGCCAAATACAGCTCATATCCAAGGTTACTTGGACCTGAGCCTCCTGGGCAGTTGTTCTTATTTTAGCATGTGTGCTAAAGACTCACAAGGCTCACAACTTTGGAAAGGAGATCTTTATTTATCATGAAGGGCTGCAGCCTGCAGGCTGGCCATTCCATGGGCTGGGAAGTGTAGCCTCCAACTGAAGCCCAAAGCAAGCACATTGAGGAATTTAGGCTGAACAGGTTGGCTAAGTATATGTATTTAACAAGCTATAGGAGACATCATGAATGTCTGTGAAAGGAGAAACACAAGCACACTTGTGAAAGGAGAAAACAAGCACACTTGCAATTGAGCTTCATGCTTCTTCATGGGTCACATGTTAAAAAAAATGGTGACATTGGCATGATCTGAGGGTGGATATCTGGGCCCTCAGATATCCAAAAGGCGACACAGAGAAGGACACAAAAACTCCCATTGAGCATCCTCCACAAGTTGGCCAAAGCTAGTCCAGAGACAGTCAGTTTTTAGGAGGGGAAGCATCGTGAAACTGCTAAGCTGTTGGGTCAAACGTGTCTATGTGAAGTGAATCCAGTTGTGGCCTCAGATGACTGGCTAAAGGTGATTAAAAAATAAATTGTCTGTTTCTTGCTTTCTAGAGCTGGTTTCTGTTTACTCCTTAGGAAAGAGTTCTGGTTAAAGGTTAATGAGGAAAGGACTTGCTGAGGCGTGTCTGACCTCCAACCCATCATGGCCAGGAATTCTGTTTTTAAGGTTTATCTGGGATCCTCCTGGCCAACAGGGGAATCTGTTTAGTCCACTGAGGGACTTAGGATTTTTATTTCTCAATCTCAGGTAAACTCTTTAAATCTCATTTTGTGTTTCATTGTCTTCTTTTCAGGTGGAAAAAAGAAAAAAAGTAGGAGAATTTCTAGAATTTACATTTAGAGTAAGTGAGCAGCACTGTCAATGCTAAAAAATTATACAGTAATCCTAAAAAGTTCATTTCTGCAAAGCTGTGGTTGAGTTGGTAATAAATTATTAACCACTGGAAATGACAAGATATGTAAAACCACCCTCTGTTTTTTAAATATTTGGCTAGTTCACTTCTCCCATAAGCTTCCTTTGTCCCAAGATTAATTATTCTAAAATGGTTGGGTCATTTCTCCAGAATATAGAATGCATTAGCTGTCATTATTGCAGACTTGTGAAATGGTAGCATTTGAATCTCTTCTCTGAGAATGGCTGTGAGAGGTATTCAGAGGATGTTGTGGGCAGGTAATGTTTTGGTTTCATGAGCAAGAACAAAAATCTGAAGACTTTCACACCTCAGTGCATCCCAAGGCACCCCTATTGAGTATTGTATAGAGGATCTCAAAAGATAGCAGCCACCTGAGGAAGGAAAGCAGCTCATAGCAGACTGAGCTGTGTGAGGTCTGCAAAATTTATCAGACCCAGAGAGCCATGAGCTTCGGACTTCAGTCCTTCTCCTGCATCCATGCCCAGGAGCAATTGTTTTAAGACATTTTTGCTCCTGAGTAGCTGCCCAGCCCATTATCTTCATGTTCCTGTAATTTATGATGCAAAGAACAATGAATAGACAATTAATAACTTATATTATTTTAGTGTAAGCTCTAGAAACTATCTCTTTTTTTCCCTAAAAACTCACTTGTAACTGCTACTAATGAGAGTGTATATTCACGGCAACTTGAATCTATGCTCCCAGGTGGCCATCTTCAAGCTCAAATAAACTCTATACTTCATCTTAATTTCTGAATCTTGTTGTTTAAGGTTGGTACACCACAACGGCCTAACATCCTCCTGTTTCATGAGCAATAGACACCATTCAAAGGGCTCTTCCTCCAATCTCTAAACTCTCTTTGTACCAGCAATGTTAACTGTTGAGCAATTCTTTGGTAATTAAACAATCATTGCAGCATTATTCACTCCACGCTCTGAATGACATCTTTAAGCCTCTCTCATGTGTTAAGCATGTCTAATGTGTTTTTCCACTTTTGGATAACTTAAGAGACCAAAATATACCACCTTAAAATATGCCTCTTTAGCATATGCATTATTTTGAGCCAATTATTTTTGAGAAACAGCAGACACCGGAGAAACAGAGTAGAAGTTACTCTTTTGCAAGGAAGACTTACTTCTATAATGAAAATCTCCTTCTGTAAGGATGCCTTCCTTTCAGTACCAGGAAGGAAAGGATGGCTAAATTACAAAAGACTCATCCACGGAGAAGGCACCAATTTAAATCTGCATAACAAACCTCAGCCTTTTCTATCATGCTTTCCCTGGTCACCTCCCCAGGACTGGCCTCCCCCACAGTCTTCTTTCTTTGTTTTAGATGAAGATGGTATTTAAGCCTAAATTCAAAGTCATTTCTTTTATATTTCCCCTTTTTTCCTGAGTATCTCCCATGCATACATAAAGAATGCATGTTAATAAACTTGTTTGTTTTGTCCTTTTTTTTTTTTTTTTTTTTTTTAACAGGGGATCCTAGCTAAAACCTTAGAAGAGCAGAGGAAAAACTACTGTTTCAACCCTTACCCTAATCAACTTTATTGTGAGAAAGATTCACATTTATTGCAATATATCTTATCTTTATGGAAATTAAAAAATCCAATCACAGAATCAAAACTTCAGAAATATAGCCAAATATAAGTGGAAATTTAGTATACAATAAATGCAACATCTCAAATTGGTGGAGAAAAACAGAATTATTAAAAAGTAGTACTGGAAAAACCACATATCTATATGGAACAAGATAAAATTGGATCTATTGATTATATTCAATACCAAAATGTTCTAAATATACCAGATATTTAAATGTAAAAAAAGCAACAAAATAATTTTTAAAACTTGGGTGAATTTTTCTATTATCTAGGAGTAAAGAAATGTTTTCCTAGCTAACATAAAATTTTAAAACATAAGAGAAATGTTTAGTAAATTTAAATAAAATATTTAAGATCTTAGTATGATCATGTCAGAGGCATTTGAACCAGTGACTCCATCTTGAGTAGGGGCTAGGTAAAATAAGGCTGAGACCTACTGGGCTGCATTCCCAGGAGGCTAGGCATTCTTAGTCACAGGATGAGATAGGAGGCCAGCACAAGATACAGGTCACAAAACCTTGCTGATAAAACAGGTTGAAGTAAAGAAGTCAGCCAAATTCCACCAAAACCAAGATGGCAATGAAAGTGAGCTCTGGGCATCCTCTCTGCTCATTACACACTAATTATAATGCATTAGCAGTCTAAAGGACACTCCCACCAGTGCCATGACAGTTTACAAATGCCATGGCAGTATCAGGAAGCTACCGTATATTGTCTAAAATGGGAAGGAACCCTCAGTTCCAGGAACTGCCCACCCCTTTCCTGGAAAACTCATGAATAATCCACCCCTTTTTAGCATATAATCAAAAAATAACTGTAAGTATCCTTAGTCCAGCAGCCTAAGCTGCTGCTCTGCCTATGGAGTAGCCATTCTTTATTCCTTTACTTCCTTAATCAACGTGCTTTCACTTTACTCTGTGGATTTGCCTCAAATTCTTTCTTGCTTGAGATCCAAGAACCCTCTCTTGGGATCTGGATCAGGACCCCTTTCTGGTAGCAATAGAAAAAATAAGCACATAGTCAAAAGGCAAAACAGGATAAAATATTTGCAATGTATGTTTCAGGCAATGAGTTGATATACTTACTACATAAAGGACTGTTTAAAATGTTGGGGTGGGGAACCAATTACTTTATAACAGACTAGAATTATGAACACACATTCCATAGAAACATAAACACAAATATCTCTTTAAAATATTTTGAAAAGTTAAACTCATAACTTGGAAATGCAGATTAAAAGTGTACTGAGTTTTGTGTCATCAGACAAAAAAAAATCTAAAAGTTTGATGACATATTTGTTTGGTGATTCTATGAGAAATGGGCCCTGTGATAAATTGGCAGTGTAAGTGCAACATGGTACAACCCAGGAAAGGAAAATTTGACAATATATAATGAAACCATGTATGTAGTTATCTTTTGACCCAGCACTTCTAAAGACCTAGCCCAAAGATGTACTGGGAAAGAAAAAAACAAACAAACGTGAAAAGCCATGTTAAAAGGCTATTCACTGTAGCACTATTAGAAATAGCAAAAACCCAGATGCTCACCAGTAGGGAGTCAGTTGAACAGAGTACAGTGCACAACACAATTGAATACCATGCAGCTGTGAAAAGGAAGGAGGGATCTCTTCATACACTATATGCAGTGACTTCCAGGATACTGTCAAGAGATTCTTAAAAAGGAAAGTCATGTGCTAGTATGCTGTCATGTACTAAAACAGAAAAATACAGAAACCAAAAAGGGGTGATATGTATGTATTCATCACCCCTTTTTAATATATAGATATATATCAATGTATGTGTGTATATATATATACACACATAGATAATGCATGTGTGATTTCCTTATATTAAAAAAGGAAAGATAAGAATGGTTACTGTATCTGCCAACTATATCTACAATAATGTTATGTGACAAACTACCCTAAACTCAGTGCTTAAAAGAATAGCCATTTACTCCCAAGTTCCCAGGCTTGTGGGTCACACTGGGTTTGTCTTCTTTCTTTGAGATGTGAGTCTGGGGTCAGCAGGGGAAGCTCTGCTTTAGGCAGTGGGTCTTCAAGGCAATGGGTGGAGCTCTGCTCAGGTATCTCACTTAGGGACCCAGCTGAAAGACAGGGCTACCAGAAATGAAACTGCCTTTGCAAAGATGATGACAGTGAGAGAAGTCTAGCATGACTGCCTCCATCTTGCTTCCAGCCTCACAGATTGGTTGTCTTCACTCATTCCTACAGAGGTCAAGCTAACCACAGGAAGAATTTAGTTTACAGTTTAACTTTGTGGGAAGGATAAAAATAGTCTCTCCCTAAAACTGATCCCCGCCTTGTTTAGGGGCTGAAACCACCTTTGTAAGACTAACAGAAGGCCACAAAATTGTGGGAGAAGCCTGAATTCTGCTAGAATGTATTTGTAGTTTCTATAATTCCTTACTGCTCAGGAGTCATGTGGCCAGAGGGCACCAGATTTGTGACTTCCCCAGTAGCTCCTACAACGCCACTATTATGGAACCTAAAATTGGTCTCTTGATATATTTTTTAGTCTTTTGCATTCTGGCGACAGACTGACCCCACCTGGACTTGTGACTCATCACTCAACCAGTCCTATGGCCCCTACCCAGAGGCAGACACAGCACATGAGGACTGTTTCCCACACCCCTGTGATTTCACCCCCAGTCAGCAGCACCCATTCCCCAGCCCCTGCCCAATAAACCTCTGAGCCTTCAGAATGATTTAAGTAGTAACTTCAGTTCTCCCATGTGGTCAACCTCATGTTAATTACACACTATCTTTACTGCAACATCATGGTCTCAGTGGACTAGTTTTGTCTGTGCACTGGGCAGGAAGAACTCATTGGGCAATTACAGAAACATAGTCTTCCTCATGGCAGAGGAAGCTCCTGGAGGGATTAATAGAAGCATGACACACTTACTAAGGACTGGGTTTAGAATGAATGCAGTCACCTCTGCGTGAATTCCACTGGCAAAATCAAGTTGTCAGGCCTGGCTCAACATTAGCAGGGTGGGGAGTACCGTTCTTCCATGAAGGTAGGGTAGGGGAAGGGGGTGAATATTTGCATAATGATAATATAATATAATATAAATAGATATAAGGAAGGTAGAAGATTGAAAGCAAAATCAATGTTCTTAATTGTAAATTCAATGATTGGTATAATCCAGGGGTGGTAAACTGTGACCTGCAGGCTAAATCCATCCCAGGCCTCTTTTTATACTGCACATGAGCTAAGAAGTTTTATATTTTTTAAAGGCTTTGTGGAAAAGGAGGAAAAGGAGAAGAAATAGAGACTATTTGTGGTTCACAAGGCCTAAAATATCAACTGTCTGACTCTTTACAAGAAACTATTTGATGAGTCCTGGCATAATCACACACAGAGGAAATATTCTAAATGCTTTTGAACACAATAATTTGATTGCATATTCCTGGTGGAATCTACTTTCTGATAAAAAGAACTTTAAAAAAGAATATTAAACTGTTTTCTGTCATACTTTTGGTATTAGCAATGGTATTGTTATGAGAGTATCATATATGTAATATAGAATTAAGCAAATGATTAATCATGTAGTTTTTGTTGGAAATTTGCATTTTTATCATTGGAAAAAAATACAGATATAAGATCAATAAGGTAAAGTCATATAGTCTTGAATTTGACTAAATTCAATAAACTAAAATCATATAGTCTTGAATTTGAGTTAAAAGTAGCAGTGTGACCTCATTTTATATTTTATCTTAACTTTTTTTTTTTCCTGGATCCTTGAAAATAATGACAAAGCAAGCATCCTAGACGAATAGAAAGATAGCCCATGTTCCTGGTTTGGAAGACTCAATTATGGTTAACATGCCGTTTCTCCCCAAATTTATCCAAAACTCAGTCAGTCCAATTCTAGAATCAGGAATT
The DNA here is from genome assembly GCF_043159975.1 of Macaca nemestrina. Lineage (NCBI taxonomy): Eukaryota > Metazoa > Chordata > Mammalia > Primates > Cercopithecidae > Macaca > Macaca nemestrina. Next base: position 38,376,563 of record NC_092144.1, read on the forward strand.
TGCAGAAATTGACAATCAGATTCTAAAATTGATACAAAAATGCCAAATGCCAAATACCTGAAATATTCATAATAATTTTTTTTAAAAAGAAACATTTAGAGGATTGACATCTGATTTGAAGACATATATAATATGTGTTGATACAAAGCTGTATTAATCACGAAAGGTGGTATTTGTATAAAAGAAAAAACAAATGAATCTATGGAACAGAATAAACTATCCAGAAATAGATCCATATATGAATGATCCAATGATGTTCAACCAGGATGCTAAGGTTATTCAATGGAGGAAAGACAGTCTTAACAACAATTGGTGCCAGAAGAACTATATATCCATATAGAAAAACAATTAATGTTAATCTTTCCCTTACACCATATAAAAGATAACTCAATGCATCATAGACACTAATTTAAAAACTAAAACTGTAAACTTCTGGAAGAAAACATAGGGAAAAAATCTTTGCAACTTTGGAGTTGGAAAGTTTTTTTTGGTAGGAAAAAAAACGTATACTTTTTAAAAATATGCTTTTTGAAAGACACCTATGATATTGGTCTTCAATCCGGTTTTCTGACATACAACTCTTTTTGAAGATTAGAATCTCCAAAATGATGTCTTTTGTATGCTAATGAGTTGACTGGTAGCTGGGGGACCCTAGGTAGCTTCAGAATGGGAACAGTTATCAGAAAGACCAAGGCAGGACTTCAGGGTCAGGACTTTAAGCCACACTCCACAACAGCTGGGAAGAGAAGAGACACTGAGGGTTAATTTCATCACCAATAGCCAATGATTTAATTAATCATGTCTATGTAATGAGGCTTCCATTGAAACCCAAAAGAACAAGGTTTGGAGAGCTTCTGGATAGCAGAACATGTGGAGGTTGCTGGAGGGCGGTGTGCCCAGGGAGAAAGTGGAAGCTCTCTGCCTCTTCCTTACTACCTTGCCCCATGCATCTCTTCCTTTGTGTTCTTTGTAATATCCTTTATAATAAACTGATAAATGTAAGTGTTTCCCTGAGTTCTGTGATCCACTCTAGCAAATTTTTTTTTGGTCTTTTTTTTTTTTTCCTTTTTGTGGAGTACGGGGTCTCGCTATATTACCCAGGCAGGTCTCGAACTCCTGGGCTCAAGCTATCCTCCTGCCTCTGCCTCCCTGAGAGCTGGGATTACAGGCGTGAGCCACTACGCCCGGCCCACTCTAGCAAATTAATTGAACCCAAAAAGGGGGTTGTTGGAGTCCTGATTTATATAACTAGTCGTTCAGAAGTTCTGAAGGCCTGAACTTGCAACTGGTGACTGAAGGGTGCAGTGGTCCCCCTCACAGGCTCAGTGACTGAGCTCTTAACCCGTGAGATTTAAGCTGTCTCTAGGTAAACAGCGTTGAATGGGAGGAGGCTCAGCTCCTGTCCACTGCAGGCTTCATTGCTTGTTCATTGGTAGGGAGAAATTCCCACACGTTTGGTCACAGAAGTCTTCTGTGTTGATTATTGTGTGGAATGACAGCAAAGGAGAAACAGATTGAGTTTTTCCACCTTCAACACCATGAAGAAAATTAAAAAGAAAGACCCAGTTCAGGAGAAAATATTCTTTAAATGTTCATTTGATAAGGAACTTGTCTTAAGAATATATGAAGAACTTTTACAACTCAATAAAAAAAACAAAACTGATGTTTTTTTTTATTTTTTTATTTTTTGTTTTTTTGAGATGGGGTCTTGCTCCATCACCTAGGCTGGAGCGCAGTGATGCCATCTCAGTTCACTGAAACATCTGCCTCCCGGGTTCAAGCAATTCTTCCCCTTCAGCCTGCCAAGTAGCTGGGACTACAGGTACATGCCACCATGCCTGGCTAATTTTTGTGCTTTTAGTAGGGACAGAGTTTTGCCATGTTGCCTAGGCTGTTCTCAAACTCCTGTGCTCAGGTGATCCACACTGATCCAGCACTCCTGTGCTCAGGCCTCCTGTAGTGCTGGGATTATAGGTGCGAGCCACCGTGCCCAGCCAAACTCTAATTTTTTTAATGGGCAATGGATTTGAATAGATACTTTACTAAGTAATGTAATAAAAGGCAAGTAAGCACATTAAAAACCTATAATCAGATGATCTTCAATGGGTGAACAGATTATTGGCACATGATGGTGCATCCATACCATGAAATTCTACCTACCAATAACAAGAAATGAATTATTGACAAATGTGGTAACTTAGATGAATCTCCAGGTAATGCTGCTAAGTGAGAAAAGCCAATCCCTAAAGGTCATATACTATATAATTCCTTTTGTTACACATTCATAAAATGACAAAATTATAGAAATGGAGAACGGATTGGTGGTTTCCAGGGATTAGAGACTGGCAGGCAGAAATCAGGGAAGCGTGGCTATGAAAGGGCAGCAGGAGGGAGCCTTGTGGTGATGGACATGTTTGGAATCTCGGCTGTGCTAATGTCAGCTTTCTGGCTGGTTATTGTGCTATGGCTTTGTAATATGGTACCATGAGGGGTAAGCAGGGTAAAGGGTGCACAGAACCTTTCTGTATTTATTTTCTAACACTTCATGTGAATCTACAATTATCTTGAAATTAAACATTTAATTTAAAAATCCTTGCAAATAAAGGAGAAAAACCAAAGCCTGTGTAATGCCTTTCCTGTATGCATGCTTTCTCAGTGGAACCACAAAACTGATAAGGGAAAGTTTCTTTTTATGAACATATTTCAGCTGACAAATGAAGAAGGTACGATACGGCTAGACTATCCCCATGTGTAACCTTCTGTGAGGTGACAGATTATGATGTGATCATCGATGGCTGTGAACATCACACAATAAGGCCTTATGAACCTCAGGCAGCACCACCTCTAAAGCAGTCTTGCCACAAAATCTTAAACCTGGACCTGATCAAGCATCTGGACTGGCTTATGGATATAGAGAAAATGTAGGGGACAGATGAGTACGGGAAATGTCTCCGTGGGGCAAAATTCACAAAATTCAGATTGTTGGAAACTCTCCAGGACCAAAGGTCTAGATTGTTCAAAAACAACAACAATGAAAAAAAAAAAAAAAACTGCCAGAAAGAAAAAATACAGAGGGAGAAGGTAAATTAAGAGAAACATCAGAGTTATACCCATCAATTACAATGAGTAGGTCTGTTTTGGCCCCAGGTTCAAACAAACCATGTAAAAATTTTAAGAGCATCCATATGACAATTGGGAAAATGTGAACACTGACTCCATGTTTGATGTTATTAAAGAATTATTAACATCTTAGGTGTAAAAAATTGTATTATGTGTATAACTTTTTAAAATCAGGTATTTGTACCTGATTTGTACAAAAAACATTTGTATAGATACATACTGAAATATTTATAGATTAAATTATAAAAATCGGAACTGGCCATTCATCTGTAATTATTGAAGCTGGGTGATTAGTACATGGGTAGGGGGCCACTATACTAGTCTCTCTGCTTTTGCACATATTTGAAATCTGTAGTAAAATTTTTATTTTAGGAAATATAAACAAAGTAATTTAATATTCCCCATATTGGCCTCTGCAAAACTAATATCTCCTGTAACTTGGGGATCTTGGAGCTTTTTATGCATGGCATAAAAATGACAATGTACATCCCTCTCCCCGCAGGACACAGAACACATTTATGAGTCTTTTCACCCCCATCTCATTGGAGATTTTATTGGGTGAAGAACCCTCAGTAGGCACGAAATTCATTCTCACAAGCAGAAAGATGCATTATGCTCCATTTATTGCTCATCCTAAATTATAAACATTTCCAGTGAATGTAAAGGAAGATATGATTGAAAAGGACTCTATGAAGACAGGATGTTTCTGTACAGTCTTTGCATCTGCTCATCTATTCCAAACTTTCCAGGGATTTTACCAGAGGTTTAAGACATTCTCCCGAGGGTTTGCTGTAGAGGGATTTTTCTTAACTAAGGAGTGCAAGTAGCAAGCAATTGGAGACCAAAAAGAAGGGTGTCAGTGTTGCCAGTGTTAAAAATCAAAAAAGACATCACCCTGGACACCTCTGAGAATTATACAAGGGGATGTACACAGCCCCCGTCTTATTTGAGTTCAAAAGGAAGGTGGGTTTTTTTTGTTTGTTTGTTTTGTTTTGTTTTGTTTTGTTTTGAGACGGAGTCTCGCTCTGTCGCCTAGGCTGGAGTGCAGTGGAAGGTGGGTTTTGAAAGAACAGGGAGAGTAGATCTCTCTGGATCTTCTGATGCTCACAACAAAGAGCTCAAGGTATCTGAGTCAACTCTTGAGGCTTCTTTGAATAGAGGGATGAAGAGAGCATATGACAAGCTTGCCAACAGGTCCCAGAAGTTTTAAGAGAAAAGAACAGATTGCTCTTTGCCAAACAAACCCAGCTGGGTGCATGGAGCCCCAATAGATAGAAAGTGAAGAAAACATCAACGTTCTGAAATTTTAGACAGGTGCACCATCCCTTATGGATAGTAATCTGTGCTCCTCATAAAATTCTGTGCCCAGGGTCAACTGGCCAGGGACAACTGACTCACCAGGAGGCCTATATATCATCTTCTCCAGGCCCTAATTACAGCTCTATGCAATAGGACTCAGCCAAGGAGGTGGTTCGGTTCCTACACGTGGTTTTGTCCACTGGGTCCCTTGAGGTCCATGGTAACCTCTTCCTCATTCTCTGTAGGCAGATCACACTTTATAATAAGATCAGAGGCAGAGAACTTTGACAACTACCCCCTTGCCCTCTGGCCCTGGGGTCAGGGCTACTCAAACAACACCTGCTGTCCCAAACCCGGAGAAGTGTAGATTTTGGCACTGGTAGAGGAATAACAGCTATTGTTGACACTTGATCTTGTGGGCCTGGAATTCCCAGTATGTTTTCACAACTCGGAGCCTATTCCTGCCACCTCTATCAGGGAAGATAAATGGGCATGAATAATGGGCAGACGAGTTTCCCAAAAGCCCAGACAGGCTGCAGGGAACACGTAATGAGCAGACAGTGCGGTTCATGCCGGGGAGCCCAGGTTTATCCAGGCCTCATCCTCACTCCCTTTCTCAACTGATAATTGGACCCAACAGGACCATTCCGAATCATTTTTCTCTCTTCAGTTATTCTTCAGTTCTACTCTAAGGGTCAGTTTAGGGCATAATTAAAGTCAATTACTTTCTGAAAGGCCATCAGGACAACCGTTAGAGAAAACGATAGCAGCCCCGGACTTGCTGTAGGAATTATTAGCTTGTCAGCCTCCAGGCTCATGGAGACAAATGATCAAAAAGTTAGAGAGATCCAGGTGTTCACCTATTTGTTCACTTATTCTTTCATTGTGAGTGTGCATGTGTGGGTGTGTGTGACATTTATGAGCCAGAGGGCAGGAGCCAGCGACACAGTGATGCAGAGAATAATCGTATTCCCTGCCTTCATGGGGCATACAGCTTGGTGGAGGACACAGATGTGAATTCAGTAATTGCCCCAATAAATTCTTATTCTCCTACAGTGAAGAAATATGATATGATGTGATGGACAACAGAGACTTATATGGTGGGGTCTGGACTGGTCTTTCTGAAGCTAAGACTGACAGGATAAGCAGGAGTTTACCAGACAAAGAGGAGTGGAGGGGTTTTCCAAACACATCTCAGCACAAACTGTTGTCTTTGCTGGGAGCTGAAAAAAGATAGTGTGGCCAGAGACCATTAGGTGAGACGCTGGACATGAGATACAACCTCAACAGGTGGAAGAAGGTTGTGAGAGATGAACAGAGGAATATAGTACAGCAGAGAGGATGCAGAAGCTGACGTCAGGGTGTCTCAGTTTGAAACCAGTAGCCATCCTGTTCCTCTCCCATGTGGTCCCATCATAGGCCTCTCGGGTCTGGGATAAGAGGTTAATGTATATCTTATACCCTAAGCAGGGGTGGTTCCTGCACTTTAGCAAAAAGCTAAGGAAGTAGTTAAAAGAGATGGAAATAATAAAGAAATAGGACAAAGACTTTGAAGATCAAAGCCCTCGGGCTATTCTCTTTTTAAAATTATTTTATTTAAATTTTCTTTTATTTTTATCAAGAAGGGTCTCACTATGTTGCCCAGGTTGGTCTCCAACTTCTGACCTAAAGCAGTCCTCCCACCTTGGCCTCCCAACGTGCTGGAATTACACTGTGAGCCACCACATCCGGCCTTCTGGGATGTTTCTCAACGAAATGTTGAATGCCAAGATTGGTTTTGTGCCACATGCCAACTTCACAGAAGCCAGCCTATGAGCCACCCAGCTCCACTCAGCAATTTCATCTTCTGGAGCTTTAGCTCAATTCCTGTAGATTCACCACTGCTTGTGGCCTGACTCTTTGCCACCCAAGTGTACTCAGCCCCCGCTGGGGAGTCTGCCAGGCTTGCATGGCTCCCACTGCACTTGCTGTGCTGGGACCGAAAACAGTTTTTGTTCTCCTAGCTTAACTCCACTGGATTCATGGAGGCTCTGGCCTCCTCAATGGTTGTCCTGGGACAGGGAAGCTGTTTAGCACAATTAACGAAACCTGGTCACGCAAGACACTGATGGTCCGTAATGTGAACTTTGACCAGTAGGAGACAGAGAATGGAAAAAAGCCAGCAGAAAAATCATCTGGCCTTCCTCTCCTATGACGGACTGTTCTGAGCCACAGTGTTTCACATGTCTTCCCTAGAGATGTCCCACATGACTTCAGCAACCAGCTGGAGTTCTGGAGAAACCGTGGCCATTCTGGTAACATATGACCTTGTATTTTCTTTCTCTCCTTCCTGCTTTATCTCCCTGTGTCCCTTACTTTCGTTGTTGGGATTGCACCTCCCAATAAAGCATTAGCATGTCAGCTCTGCTTGGGGCTCTGTTTCCTGGGTTAAGATTCTGACTCCTGAATGCTGAGGCAGTGAGTTGAGAAGGATGAGTCCAGGCTGGACTCACACCTGGTGAACAAGAGTGCTGTGGTGCATGAATGAGTTCTTCCACAGGTGTGAGAAAAGATACTTAGTACATGCCACCCCGAGCTATCCTTCTGTGACAAATGTGTGCTTAAAGTCAGCAGTTCCCTAAATACACTTGAGATCACAGATGAAGCAAAATCAGACTAGCTCCCCACATAGAAAGGCACAATAGGAAAGAAATATTTGGTGGTGAGAAGTTCATAGCTATGAGCAAATTAGGCAATCCCTCTGTGAGACCCAGCATGCACTGTGGGAGAAGTTGAAAACAAAAACATGGATAAAATTGCTTAATGGATTATAATAATATGCATGACTGTGTGCCAGGCAGTGTACTAAGACTTTCTTGTTTCATCCCATTTGCTTATTATAACAGTACTATAAGACATACACTCCTACAAACCCTTATTTCACAGAGGAAGAAACAGGCCCAGAGAAGTTGGGTAACTCATCCAAGGTCACAGAGCTGAGTGGCAGAGTCAGGCTTGGACCCCAGGAAGGCTGGTTTTGAATTTCATGCTTCTAACCTGAGTACTGACTGTACTGCTTGGTGGAGTTCTCTGCTAGTCCCAACTTTCAGGCAGAGATGAGCACTACTGAGATCACATGCCTGTTTTGAGGGACTAATACCAGGACGGAGATTAGACTTTTCTGTCTAATCTGTAGTTTGTCTCTTCCATGAGTCTTGGGATTAGAACCCCGAATCAGAGAGAGACAGATACTGGCCAAGGTAGATGTGATGGTCTGAATGTGTTTCCCACACAGCATGTATTAGAATTCCCAACTCAGCAGTGTCAGGAGGTGGGGCTTAATGGGAAGTGTCTAGGTCATGGGGGTTCCACACTCATGAATGAATTAGTGTCCATTATAAAAGGACCTGAGGCTGTGAATTCCGTCTCTTGCTCTTTCTCCGTCTTTCTCCCTCTTGCCTTCTGCCATGGGTAATGCAGCGAGAAAGTTGCCACCAGATGCAGCCACTTGATCTTGGACTGCCCAGTTTTTAGAACTATGAGCCAATTAAATGTTTTCTTTGTAAATTACCTGGTCTCTGGTATTCTGTTATAGCAGCACAAACATGCTAAGATCATAAGACAGGAGGGAAACAAGCTCCAGATGTACTTGAAGTCTCTTATTCTTAATTTAAGAGTTAAAGAGCAATCCCCTCCAGTTTCCATTAGAAATGCTTCTTCCATATCAAATATTGTGGGATAGCCTAAAACACCTTTCAACACTTCTCCAAAATTCAACAGATATGATTTCCACAGACTTTACTCACAGGGGCTCCAGTACAAGAGGAAGAGGCTTGGGTTTAATTGAAGGTGGACTCAGACATCTGTGAGGAACAGCTCTTTTAGAGACATATCCCTCAAAGAAAGCATCAGAATTATTATCCTAATACGTGAGCATCCACGGTTCCTTCAGCACCATGGAAATGCAGAGACGATGGGGAGATGCAGGGAGAAGGCTCTGCACAGTGCGGCCAACGTGCCAGGTTGAAGACAGACAACCTCCATGGAGCAGGGACTTCAATTAGTTAATTCCCCACCCCCATTGTCACTTACTAACATGGGACATTGATTAAAAATTAGATTCTCTGCACGAGGCTTAACTTATAATTTAAGAACTTTTGCTGTACAACCATTGCAAAAACAATTACATAAAGATTAATTAGCAAATTCCCAAAACAGTAGTAAACAGCAAAGTAGTTTAATTAAAACCATTATCTCCAAAATCTGAACGTTAATAACAGTTGTAGCCCAGGGAGAAATAAGAGGCACACTGGCACAGAGTAGGGTAAAGGGAGGATGTCCTTCGACACCAGCCCAAGTGTTGGCCCAAGTCTCCACGGCTGCTGTGCTGTTAATTACACTCCAGAACTCTCTGGCCACCGTGTCTTGAGAGGCCCCAGACTCCTCCTATGATCCTCTGCATCTGTAGCCTTGACAAACGTGTCATTGCTGGCCTGCCTCCAACAAGAGGCCTTTAGCCCTCAGAAGAGAGGTAGGCAGCAGGGGGCACGAACAAGACTTTTTAGTGGGGAATTCATAAAATTTGGATTTGTCAGAAAACATCTGTAATGATGACTCTTGTCCTTCAGAAGACACTGATAAATTTAACCCAACCCAGACCCCTTAACACAAACTCTGAAATAAAAGTTTGGCAAAGGAAGCCAGTGAGAATGAAATGTAACAATAGCAACTATGCAGTCAGCACGCACACTGTACGATCACAGGGTCACAAGATCCTTACGAAGCCACACTGTCTTCATTCTGTTATTATTTACTTATTTATTTACTTATTACAACAGGGTCTGGCTCTGTTGCCCCAGTTGGAGTCAGTGACACAAGGTAGTGTGCGGTGCTCAGTGCAGCCTCTAACTCCTGGCTCAAGTGATCCTCCTACCCCACAGTCCCCAGGGGCTGGGACTACAAGCACACGCCACTAAGCTCAGTTAATTTTTTTTTTTAATTTTTTGTAGAGATAGGGTCTGACTACATTGCCCAGGCTGGTCTCAAACTCCAAGCCTCAAATGATCTTCCTGCCTCAGCCTCTCAAAGTGCTGGGATTACAGGCGTGAGCCACTGCACGCTGCCATATTACCTTTATTCTTAAGCCAAAGTCACTCGCTTAGCCTCGTGCATGGGGAGTCTTCTCTTTTCAACTCTAAAGCCCGTTTGTTCATCTTGATACCACACAGATGCCCTTTGTGGTGCAACATTTAGCCCAATGAAGGCTAATTGTGTGAGTCTCACCATTGTGTGAGTCTGGCGTGAAGTATGGCCTAGACTTGACAATGATTGATTTCTCCAAAGAACCCCTTCAGCAGGGAGATCCCAAATCAGAGAGACCTTACCTTCACCTGGGACAGCCAATGTCTGCACAGCTCCACACGAAGCACCAGTTACTGTGGAGGGGTTGACCTGGGCCTGGAGTCCAGGACAGACTGAGGACTGCCCCTCTTCCAGTCCCCTCCCTGAGTGTCAGTCCCTGAGTTAGACACTGTCACAGGGGAAGGCTAGGAAGCCACCTTCTGACTCACCACACCCATTCCAGCCATGCCCTCTCGCCCTGGCAAGCACCCAGGGACTGTATGTTGATTTGTCTCTCCCCTAATACAAGGCCCTGCCCTCCACCAGCAGAGCCAGACTGTCTGCCTGTAAGCCTGGCTTTTTATTCTGCTGCACTCCAGAAATTATGCAAATCACGGCTATTAGTATAACAGCTTTGCAGAATTCAGAAGAAAAAGGCAAAAAAAAAAAAAAACCCACCACGATTCCAAAATCCCTGTGCTTGGTTAAAAGACCATGAATTTCCCCATTGTCCTCACTCACTCTCTCGTCAATATGAGATGTGTGCATCTGAAGCCTGCTTTTCAGTCATATGAACATCTATAAAAGAGACATCAGTCAGCAGAAACCTCTGGAACTGCAACATGAAAGAGAATGAGGGAAAAGCCCAACTCCAGCCAGGATGGAGAAGAGACAAAAGGCGAGATGTAGGAGGTGGCCCCGGAAGGCCCAGGCGGGGGTCTCTAGAGGAACCTAGGAAGACTCTGGTGTGGGACAAAGCTCCAGTGTGCTCTGAGCACTCTCGCTGTCCTTCCAGAGGGCCTCATTCCCCTTCTCATTCATCTCACTCACCACACTGGAAGCCTCCGGAGGGCAGGAGCTGCACACCTGTGCCCCGTGCCTTCCACACGCCTGAGCAATAAGCAGGCACAGAGGTGGGGCCGGGGGAAGGCATGGAGAAATTGAGCTCCTTTGCTCACTCATTTCAGGGAGACCGCAGTGGTCTTGTTCCCTGTGAATGGACTGAGTTGCTTCTATCATTCAGAATCCCCAAAGGAACAGGTGGCGCATAGACATCAGAGGATTCAATAACCTGACAATTTGCAAAGATTTCGGTGGAACAGTGACAGCAGAGGGACGAGGCAGCACGTGATCCCAGGTGCTCAGAAGGAGGAAGCTGCCTTGAAAGCAGGGACTCAGCCAGCCCGAGGTGGCCCTGCAGGGAGGACGCAGGAGAAATGAAGGCCCTGTCTCCTTCTGCCCTCCTCCCAAGGGCCCCCCAGGAGCTGAGGGAGCAGAGGCAAGGAAGCCAACTGGGTCACCCCTCCACGTCACTTCCCGAGGCCCAGAGCAAGGCAGAAATGCTTCTGGGCCAGGCTCTGGCAGCACCACTTGGATATCTTCTGTAAGATGAAGACGATGGTCCTGGGAAAGCACAGCCGAACACCTGGCACCCTGGCCCACATCGCCTCCCAGCTTCCCTCTCATCAGAAGTCCATGACAGCTCCTGCACCTGGCTCTGATGCTGTCCCACCTTGGGGTCATTCCACTTTCTGCTACGGGGCCCTGTCTGATTTCACGAGAGACCTCTAGGTCCGCACTAAGACAGCCCAGAGGTATGGGCTTATCATCCCTGGGGATAGGCAGTAGCAGATGGTGGATATACAATCCTGCTTTCCATCTTTCAGTTGGAGAATTCTGGAAGACATCCTGTCCATGTCTTGGTGGGTCCTGGTGGACTTGAACCCCTGCTGTCCATGGCAGCAACTTTATTCATGTGCCTTCCCTGTCTCACTGTCCTTATACCCTCACTCTCATTTCCTGCAGTCACCTTCAAATAAGCAACCTGCACCCAAGACATTTTCTGGGGCTCTGCTTTTTGAGGAACTCAACTAAGACAAGTGAAAGCCAATAAATGGCACTGAGAGAGTTGATTACCAATATAAAAAATTATAATGTCAGATTGCTACCTCGTGCCATACATACAAACCAATTCTTGATGGAGTAAAAAGTTCATTGTAAAAACCTAAAGCCTAAAATGTTTAGGAGCATATATTTATGAGTTTGGAGTAGGGAAGGATGTTTTAAATAAGACATAAAAACTGCTAACCACTCAAAAATTGATCATGATTATGACCTCGTAATTAAGAGCTTCTGTTTATCAAATGATACCATGAAGAAACTGAAAAGCAAGCTATGAACTAGAGAAGGTATTTGCAACCCTCCAATAAGGGAGGGTTATTTAGTATATCCTAAGAAAAATCAAAAAGGAGAAAGATTTTTAAATTGTAGGTCACAGAAGAGGGTAAATATATAAAAAACTCAAAATTAGTCATCAGATAAATGCAAACTAAGACCCAAAGTAACCATCAAGAAAGGCAATAAAATGTGGCAGTTGAGAGCAAAGTCATTATGTCTGGTGGAGTTGAGCCCTGGCTTAAACCCGTGGGTGCCAGCTATGTGATCTTGCTGGCATCGCTTCCCCACTCTGTGGACAATAGCTTTCCATGCATTAAACAGGAATAACAGTAGTTCCTGCCTCCTTAGGTTGCTACATGGAAGAAGGCATGCAAAGCTCTTAGCACAGGTGCTTCACAAACAGTAAACATGCAAACTATTTTGAAAAACCATTTCCAGGCGACTCAGAGATTATGTAATGGATGCTTAATGGGAGCACAACAGTACAGGTTTTTTATTTCGTGTGATCCAAAATATTGCACTTAAATAACATGTGGGTGACCTCACAGGAAGGAATGGGTTCTGCCAGCGGTAGGTCTATGTACCGTACTGCAGCCTCAAACACAGAGGAATGCATTAAGCTACATGTGAGGCCTCATGATAAAAGAGATCTGAAAATAAATTGTGTGTTTAATTCAGAGGGACTCCAGAGCTGCTGCTCTGGGATTGCAGCAGAAATCCTGGAGAAAGCTTAAGATTTGGGATTTTAGATCTTTATGCATCACTTACATCCACACAGAAAGGGCGTTCCAGGGACTGTGCACCCACAGAGCAGTGCAAACTGGCCCACCCTGCGGCAGCCAAGACCTCCCGGAGCAGGTAGCCGTGCTGAAGGGGAACGTCAGCTCCCAGATGGCCTCCAAAGGACTCAAAACAGAAAGTGAAGATACATCAATGGCCTGAGACAATTCTGGCAATGATATTCATATGGACATTACGTTCCTGAACAGCAAGGGAACCCTGTGAGAGGAGGGAACAGTGAACTGGGGACCTAGATTCCAGCCCTCTCTACTCTGAGGAGTCTCTGTGACACATTTCAATGAGGGAGAATCATTTCTAGACTTCCTGGGGTTGGACTGAGGATCTCCAGAAGCAACCCCAACTTATATTCAGCATACACCAGATGCCAGACACGGCGTGAAATTATTTGTATACATTTTCTGGTTCGATCCAAAGAACTGCTCTATAAACAAAGCTACCAGCACCTGCAGAGGATCCGGGTTAGGAAGTGGCGAAGCTGGTATTAGACCAAGCCTAGGTGAAGTCATGTTTGAGAAAGCACTGAAAGCTGAGTACAGTCAGAGGATTGTTTCCAAAGTTAGGCCCAAGTGGGCTTGTGAGAGCAGGCATCACCGCCAAAACATAACAGTGACCCTCAAGGCATTGGAGGCAGACCCTAAGCAAACCTGCACATGCTGGGAAAGGTCCGAGGCCGGGAGGAGGAGGTATTCTCTGCAGCTGCTCAGTCTGTTCATTCTGCACAAGGAGTAGCGCTAGCTGCTAGGATACCCTAACAGCTCGGGGGCACACAGGGCATTTACTCCAGGTTCTGCAGCAGGAACGCCCATCATGGGGAACGCCCACTATGCATAGCCATCCGGGGCCTCATGCTTCAAGCCACAAGCCTGCCCCACCTGGGCCCTCAACCCCACCCGTAAGGTACGAGCAAGTGTTCACTCTTACCCCCCATAAAAAGAAGTGAGGAAGAAAATCGCCCATGGTGTGTAGGGGTTTGTGTGTCTGTGCATGCGTGTGTCTGCGCAAGCATGTGTGTGTGTGCATGTGTGTGTTTCTGCATGTGTGTGTGTGTATGTGTGGCTTTAGTTGACAGTGGCAGTCTAGGTCTGCAAGTTCTAAGGTGCAGGCCCACATCTCTCTAGAGAGGACAGTCAGAACCACATTAATTGTTGCGTTGCAAGTACTCCATGCCTCGCACTGTTCTCAGCACTTCACATAAACTAATTCACTTACTTCTCCCAATAACCCTATGAAGCAGGTGCTATTTTTATCCCGGTGTGGCTTACGGAAAAATGAAGGTGCATAGAGATTTCATCTTTATCCAAGATTACCCAACTAACAAGTGGCAGCACTGAGATCTGAGCGCGAAGAGCCAGGCTCCAGGGCGCTTTACCTCAGATGGAGACACGCTGAACTTCTGCCCCCTACTCTCATATGCCTGGGTGACGGAGGAAACACAGGAGGTTGATTATAATTGTACTTCCTGTGAACGCACAATTCGCCAAAATCATAAGAATTCCATCCAATGTGAAAAGCACACATTTGCAACTCACTGGGGTGTCATATGTCATGAAAATAAACAGAGATGCTGCCCTCGGGAGGTTCAGGATAGGGGCGCAGTCAGGGTTGCATGAGGGCTCCAGGAACCCTCCTGAGGACTGAAGGCACCCCTGGCTCCCAGGCCCCAGACTTCAAAAGCCCAGAGTGTTCTGTCTCCTGACAAGCCACTGGGGATCCAGGGACAGGTTCTTTACTTGGGAACTGGCTGAAGGCCAGCTCCACTCATGCCACTGCCAGGTACACACTCTGCTTGTTGCCAGGAATATCTCAGAACAGGAAGCTCCCCCTGGATGGGAGGGAGGAGACGCTACAGTCCAAAGACAGCATGGAAAGGACAGGGGGCATGGCAGAGAGAGGCGAGGAGAGGTGCAAAAGGGCTGGAGCCTCAGCTCTGAGAAGAGCTTGGGAACCGCCTTTGTTCTTGTGTACGTTCAATTGGCCAACTCACTACTAAACACCACTGTGTTCTAAGGTCTGGGGAGAAAGTGGATTAAAAAAGGCAAGCTTCCTGCTTGCATGAAGCTAACATTCTAGAAAAGAAGACAGGCCACAGGTGGACCGTCCCACTGGCCTGTCCACCTTCCTCATCTACTCTCTCTCTGAAGGTGAAATACGGCCACCCTCAGAGTGCAACACAAGGGGAGGGGAAGAGACAGGCACCCCCAGATCACCAGACATAAGCTAAAAATGAGAGAAATGGGCACACTAGAAGTCCAGTCCCCAATGTGCAATGTTCCCATGGAGCAAGCATGCATCTGAAATATAACAGTATTTTTTAAATGGAGAAAGAGACAGGAATAGCACCAGGAACACACTCTGCAGAGAAGTGGGCCCTGGCATGCGCTACGTTGTTCAAAGAAACATCGCCGCCCTACCTGACATTCTTAGGTATCCCCTGGCTTCTAGGAAAACCTGTCACCAGTGAGCAGACATCAGGGCACAGACTGGGCCCGGTGTCACAGTCACTGTGGCCAGGGCTTCTGGCTACAATGGTTAAGTGAGTCCAGGAATCTGTTCTGGCCCCATCTAAATGGTGCTATTTTAATGCTAGATTTCCTTGAGGTAATGAAACAAAAACAGGGAAACGGAGGGAAAGGATAATAGTCATAAGTCACTAACCTAGGAGTCCGAACCCCTATTTAAAAGTAACTCGGAAGGTTAAAATAAAAAGGCAGATGTAGAAGCAGTGTTGAAATCCACAAAATAAAAAACTTTGCTGTGCCAAAGAAAGACTCAAATCCACTGATTGCCAGGGTCTCTGGAGCCCCAGCTAAAATGAATGAGGAAAGGCCACCACTTCCACCAGGGAGGGCAAATATGTGCCCCTTCCTGGGCCAGTTCTCCCGGAGAGCTGCTGGGAACCTTGGACACATCTTCCCTGGAAGAAAAGAGGCTGCGGTCAGCTCAGTGCCCACAGAGAGGACGGTGGCCACCGCTACAGGTGGCATTCTAGACCTCGTCGATGTTTTGGAATCTCAGGGAAAATGAAAATGCCCATAGACATCTACACAGGAAAAGAAATAAGAAGAAAATAAGAATTGTAAAAGAAATAGAAATCTTTCTGACCTCAGACCTCTCTGCAGCGTTAAGTGTTGGAAGCAACAGAGTCCTGTCCCGGGAAAATTGGGAGGAAGAGATGTAGCAAGCTGTTTGTCACGTCTGAGAGGAACAGAAAGGGCAGTTCGAGAAGTGGAGGAAGTTAGATAAGACCAGTCAGTGGAAATCATGAGAAACGACAGAGATTAGATCAGAACACATTTGGAAAGAAAACCATTAACATGATTTGGTAAGTTGGAGAGTTGACCCTTTGAAGAACCCAATAAAGTACAAAACTTTAACAAATCTAATTAAGAAAAAATAGAAATAAAGAAAATTGGAACTAAGGAAAGAGACATAACATATGCTGATAAAAGTAATTATAGTTATGAGATAATATTATGCACAGTTATATGCTAATAAATTCCATCAACATGTAAAAATGTAACACTTAGTGAAAATAATGAATTAAGAAAAATAGCTCAAGAGGAAGTAACACCCTAGAACGAAGCCATAGCCACGAAGAGATAGCAAAGTATTGTCAGTACACTGCCTTGGAAAGTATTTGGAGGTGATGAGACTTTATTATTAGTGCATGTTGTCTGGACTTCATGGAGTAGATAAATTGCATACTATAAAATTTACAGCAGAATATAGAAGAAAATGAAAGGCAAATCCTTTTACTTTATGAAGAAATTCTATTAACCAAATTTGGCAAAAATAGCATGAAAAATGGACTCGCCAGCACTTCCCAAAATACAGTGGTGGGGAGGCTTTTCTTAACAATAACGGCAAAGGAAGAAATCATTAGGAACAAGATGGATAAATGTAATTAAGTTTAAATGTAAAACCTCATATCAGAAAACACTGTAGTAAAATTCCAAGGGAAATGGCAAACCAAAAACCATTTGTAAGAAATACAAGAAAGGATTAGTTATTAACACATTTAAAAAATCCTCTCACAATTACAAAAACACTATATAACCATAATAGACAACGACACTGAGACAATTATACAAGCAACAGAAATGAGCAATAAGCATGGAAAATAAAGGCTCAAACTCACTAGAAAGGCAAAGAATTACAAGTTAAAATCAGGATGTCATGTTTTTGACTATTAAATTGGCAACCATGTAAGGGTTCTCTGCCATGGGCAAGACCGTGCACTGATAATGGAAATATAAATTGATGTGACATTTTTGGAAAAGGATGTGACAACATTTTGCAAGAGTTTTAAATGTGTTCAGATGCCCTTTGGCCTGGTAATTCTACTGCTGGGAATCTATTCTAAAGAAATGGTCAAAGATAAACAGAAAATGCATGTTCTTCCCTAGCGCAGCTGTGAGTTCCCCTAACTCAGGGGCCTTCCCATCGTCCTGTGGACTCCTCCTCTATCCGACCTCTAAACACTTGGGACCCAGGACTTATTACCTGGGACTGTTTTTGGCCACACTCTCCCTAAGGGATCTATTACTGTTCCATAGTTTGAAAAAGTCATCTGCACCCTGATGACTTCTAGATTTCCATATCCGGTCCCAATTTCTCTGAGTTCTAGCCTTGTCCATCCAGCAGTCTAGTAGACATCACTACTTGAATATTTAATAAGCACCCCAACACAACAGGTTCCAAATTTTAAACTGCTGGTCCCCTCCCAAGCCTTCCTCTCCTGTGTCTTATCTATTTCAGTAAATGACACCACTGTTTACACAATTGCTTAGATGAAAGACCCACAGTTTATAACTGAGTTATCTCTTGCCCTGCCACTTCACCTCCAACCCACCAGGGAATCCACATTGTGCTCCCTTCAACATCAATTCTGAATGCAGCCATCCCTTGCCAACTCTTCTGTGACTGTTCACATCCAAGACATTGACATGCACCTGAAACGCTGCTCTAAGCTCCTATCTGGCCTCCCTGCTTCCAATCCAGCCGGCCCTCCCAAGTCATGCGATTCTCCGTCTGCAGTCAGAGTGAGCTGCTTAAAAACCTGTGACTCTCAAGTTTCCTTCACACTTAGAATAAACTCTGAATTCTTTACCTTGGCCCTCAAGACCTTGATTGTGTCGTCTCTGCTCACTTTCCTAGACTCCTGCTCTCTGCTCTCTCTGGCTCTCTCTAAAGCAACCACACTGTCCCACCACTGTCCTCCAGTGCCCAAGTTCATTCCTGCCTCAGGTCAAGTTGCACTTGCCTGCAACAATCCACACCTAGATTTAACCAGATTTCGCCTGCTCTAGAAGGACGTTCCTGGCCCTGGATGAAAATGACTTCTTCCTTTTGCTCCTGTTTCCATCACCCTCTAGTCCCTAATTCCATCTCAATTTTCCTCACAACGCTGATCGCAGCCTGAAATGATAGGTTTGATGCATTTCCTTCCTATTGCCTGTCTGGACTCCCCTGGGGATGGGATCTCATCAAACCCCATCATCCTCACTGCTGTCTCCAGTGCCTGACACGGAAGAGACAGCAAATACTTGCTGACTGAGATTAACAGTGGTGAAAA
The DNA here is from genome assembly GCF_043159975.1 of Macaca nemestrina. Lineage (NCBI taxonomy): Eukaryota > Metazoa > Chordata > Mammalia > Primates > Cercopithecidae > Macaca > Macaca nemestrina. Next base: position 38,394,855 of record NC_092144.1, read on the forward strand.
CTGAAAACTGCCTGCATGTCCAAAAATAGTGCCATATTTTTTAGAAATACGGTGGAATCTCCGCAAACCCATTAAAATTGTGTTTTCACAAAAAAAATTTTAAGGAAAATTTTCATTGTTAAACAAGGTCATGTGATAAAAAGTAAGATGCAAAATTATATATTTTGGTGATTCCAATTTTGTAAAATTATTTATCTCGCTAGGTATTTAAAAATAAAGAAATACACTAAAACAGTAACAATGTTTGGATCTGTATAATAGAATAACAGGAGACTTAATTTCATTATTTATACTTTTGAATTTTGCAAATTTTATTTAAAAGAAAGTGACATTGATTGACATTTTTTCTATTTGTGTTTTTTGTGATATTTTGATCTATGTATACATTGTAGAAAAATTCAATCAAGCTAATTAACATATCCATCACCTCACCAAGTTACCATATTTTTGTGTTGAGAGTATAAAAAATCTATTTTTAGCAATTTTGAAGTATACAATACATTCTTATTAACTGTGGTCCCCACACATCGAAATACATCAGTAAAACTTCCTCTTGCAGTAAACTTCGCACCTTTTCATCAGCATCTCCCCTCACCCCACCCCTCACCTGCCCCACCTCTGGTCACCACTGTTTTGCCGTCTATTTCTACGCAGTCAACTTTCTCAGATTCCACATACGCGTGAAGCCATGCAGGATTTACCTTCTGTGCCTGGCTTGTTTCATAGCATAACGTCCTCCCGTGCCAGCCACTTTTATAGAAAAAAAAATTGCATACTCTGAAGTGAGAGAGAAAAATGACTCCTTCCTGGCTAACGGCCAGGAGGGAGGAAGGTGAAGGAGGCGGGTGAGCCAGTTCTAGGGCTGGTCCAGAAGGTGGCCGCTCTTGACCAAGAGATGGATGGGAGTGAGGTAGGGGACCTCGGGCTGGGCTCGGGCTGGAGGAGCCTGCGCCGTTCTCAGGAGCCATCACAGGGACAGGAGGTACACATACATCACTGGTCCCTGACAAATGAACAAGTGAACTCCTCAAAGGTGAGTCCACGTAGTCCCTAAAGGAGGACATTCTGGGACGCGAGCTTGGCAGAAACAGCAAACATGGCCTTTGCACTCTGCCCCTGTGCAGGTGTTTTGACCACAGGCTCCTCACAGCCAGCCTGTGAGCAAATGCTGCCTCATGTACTGGGCACAGAGAGGCCGCAGATGGGACTGTGGTCTTTGCTGATTCCCTTGGAATTAAAAACATCATGAGCCCAGGTCTGGAAACACAGAGGCCTTTTGTGCCAGTTAGGCACCTTCTGGAGAAAGGAGAGGAAGAGGAGGAGGAAGAAGATGGGGAGGAAGAGAAGAGAAGGAGGAGATGAAGGAAGGAAAGGAGAGGGAGGAGAAGGAAGAAGGCAGGTGAGGAGGAGAGAAGCAGGGGGCGAGAAGAAGGGAAAGGGGGAGAGAGAGGGGTAGAGAAAGGGTGGACGGAGGAGAGAGGAGGAGGATGGATTTGGAGATGGAGGCAAAACCCCTGCGCCCTGGCCCTGTGGACACTGATCCTAAAAGCTGGAGCTGTTTATTATCTGAATGAAGGAAACATATTTGGGGGGCATTAAGGACAAATGAGTAGAAGAAATTGTGCTCTAGAGAGAGGAAGACAGACAGAAACTTCAGACCCATCCACTAAAGGCTGAGGACACTTGGGAGGGCCAGGCCCTGGATGTGTCTCAAGAATCAGGGGTGTGCGCTGAGACGACCAGCTGGACACCCAGCGTCCCTGGCTTCCCCTGTGCCATCTACTGGTGGACCAGCTTATTCTAGAGCAATGTGGAAAGGAAGGATGATGGAGGCAGAAATAAAAGAAGAAAGAGGAGAGAAAGGAAAAATGGACAGAGAAGGGGAGGTAGAGAAAGAGAGAGGCAGAAAGACTGAAAGATTTCAAAGGCAAACTACAGCTGGGCATGGTGGCGCATGCCTGTAGCGGCAGCTATTCGGGGGATGAGGCAGGAAGACCAAGTGAACCCAGGAGGTGGAGGCTGCGGTGGGCTGTGACTGCACCACTGCATTCCAGCCCAGGCAACAGAGTGAGGCCATGTCTCCAACCACCACCACCACCACCAACAACAAATTGTTTAAAGTAAACCACCTCAGTACGGCTTAAAAGGAAGTAAAGAGGGCCGGGCGCGGTAGCTCAAGCCTGTAATCCCAGCACTTTGGGAGGCCGAGACGGGCGGATCACGAGGTCAGGAGATCGAGACCATCCTGGCTAACACGGTGAAATCCCGTCTCTACTAAAAAATACAAAAAATTAGCCGGGTGTGCTGGCGGGCGCCTGTAGTCCCAGCTACTCGGGAGGCTGAGGCAGGAAAATGGCGTAAACCCGGGAGGCGGAGCTTGTAGTGAGCCGAGATCCGGCCGCTGCACTCCAGCTGGGGCAACAGAGCGAGACTTTATCTCAAAAAAAAAAAAAAGAAGAAGAAGAAGAAGTAAAGAGGATAGGTCAAGCCATGCAGGGTCCTCATCTGGTTATCAGAGAGAAATGGACAGGAGGAGGGGCTTCTCCGAAGTACATCTCCCAACCTGTGCACACTCAGGCCGTGCACAGCAGAGGCTTTCACAAGCATGGATCCGTGTGACCCCCACAGTCCTACAGGGTGTATGGAACATCCCAGCCCATTTGTCAGGTGAGAACTGAGGGTTTGGAGAGGACAGAGGAGTCACAGAGCTGCAGCGGGTAGCCTCTGGTCCTGCACAAGCCCACAGGTGTGCAGAAGGAGATGGAGGTAAAGCACCTGCCGGGACAGGAAGGGCCTCTATGAACTAGGGATGTTCCCAAAGCTGGTCAGAGACCTAGGGCCAGAGTGGGAAGGCTGCAGTTGGAAGGTGGTGTATAATAGGCTTTGGGTATTTGTGTCCGTGGTTGGGCGGGTGAGGTTTCCAGGTTCCAGAGTGCACTGCAGCCTTTGCCCACACGTCACCACAGAAACCCCGCCATTTGGAAGGTGTTCTGTGCAGACACCTAAACGTCATTATCCCAAAACACCAAGCCAGCCAGCCAAGGCTTCGGAAAGTACCTGAACAGCTGAGCTTGCTGTTTTGATGAAACACTGTTTGACAGAAAAACAGGCCGCCCCCGGTAATATGCAGAGAATGATAGGATTCATGAATATGCATGAAGTCCTCTTTCTAGAGACAATTGCCGCAGCGGTTATTGGAGCAGAACAGGCCGGGTGGGAAGACGGCTTATTCCCAAAGCCACTCTGCCTCCCTGCTGGGAGTATATGGAACTTAAGATCATTTCCTGGGGCCCCATGGTGTGGTCTCAGCACTAGCTAGGCCCACAGAGGCCCTCTGAGGGCCACATGATGAGGGCCACCTCACCCCAGCCCACCTCACATTGGTCAGAGCAGAAAATAGAGCTGAAAGGGAAGAATGGGTTTGCCCAAGGTCACACAGCAGCTCCTGAGGGTCAGGGCCTCTGCACCAGGTCAAGTGGCCCCCACATTGTAGGCCCTTGGGAGGACACAGACACAGACCAGAATGTCCTGAGGGCAGAATGTCCTGAGACCAGCTGTCCTGAGGGCAGGACAGCTCAGCTGGCATGCCCACCCTGCAGGGGAAGGACTGCCTATGCCCACACTGATACAGGGGAACTACAGTGAGGAGCTGGGTGAAGACCCCCACAGAGCTAGGCCCAGGACCCCCAGTGGGAGAGTGTGGATGGGTATCCGCCTCCACCCCGAGCTGTCTGCAATTTCTTTCCATGAAAAGGATAAGGTCTGACCAACACAGTCACAGCAAGGCATGAGTGATTCTCAGGTTAACTCTACTTTTTAAGAAGAAGAGCCCACAAAGAATTCAAAACGGAACTGCCATTCAACCCACCTATCCCATGACTGGGTATCTACCCAAAGGAAAGTCAATTGTTCCACCAAAGGGACATCTGCACCCATATGTTGATCACAACACTATTCACAATAGCAAAGGCATGGAATCAACCCAGGTGTCCATCAACAGTGGGCTGGAGAAAGAAAATGTGGTACATATACACTGTGGAATACTATGCAGTTGTAAAAAATAACCAAATCGTGTTCTTTGCAGCAACATAGATGTAGCTAGAGACTGTTATCCTAAGAGAATTAATGCAGAAACAGAAAACCTGTTTTCTCTTACAAGTGAAAGCCACACCTTGGTTCCCCATGCACATAAAGATGGCAATAATAGATGGGGGGACCACGAGATGGGGGAGGGTGGGACAGGTATGTGGGTTGAAAAACAACCCATTGAGTACCATGTTCACTGCCTGGGGGATGGGGTCATTTGAGCCCAAACCTCATTGTCATTTAGTATACCCAGGTCACAAACCTGCACACGCAGCTGCCAAATCTGAAATAAAAGGCAAAATTCTAAAAAGAAAAAGGAGAAGAGGAAGAGGAACCTAGAAAGGCAAAGGGAAGAAGCAGCAATAGTAGATGATGCTCAGGTATTCCATAGATTACCCCAGTCACACCCGTAGTCCACTGGGAGCAACATAGCCCAAAGCCCAAGGTGGCTGTGGCAAGAGCCACACCCCTGGTCTGAGTCCTCCTGCAGCCTCCACACCTCATCAGCAGGAGCAAGGTGGGAAGTCGGACATTTTCCAAAGAAAGCCAGGCGTGCTTGAACAGCAGGATCTGGCCACTGTCAGTCTCCAACGCCTAGTGCTCTGAAGCCCCAGGAGAGTGCAGGGCAGGACGAGCCGGCTGTCGGGTGCATCCCACATGAAGAGGCAGGGGACAGCGGTTCCCTTTGATGGAGCTGGGCAGATCTGAGGTTTGCCAGAAGCAGCAATCCCCGTTTCATCTGCTTTTGAAGGAGTCTGAGGTAGATGGCTGGCGGGAATGCCATGCCATACTGAGCACAAGGGCCACTCACTTGCAGAGCCTGCTATAAAGAGGGAATCCAAACCCACTTTGCTGGTGCAAAGCTCTGCAAGCCCAGGGCGAGGTGAGGCCATCTGGAGTTCACAGGCATTTAGGAAGCAGAGTGGATACATGAGGAGAACTTCTGGAAACCTGTTTTGTAGCATGGCACCCCAGAGACCTAGGAGTGATCTGAAGCTCTGCCACTTTGGACAACGTTTTTGTCAGCTCTCTGGGCCTCATTCTCCTTCTCTGCAGCTGGTTTCATGCCATGTGTCCTGCCAACTCACTGCCTCATTCACACTGGCCAGTGTTCTCTGCCCAAGAGCTTCTCTGCTTCATGTACCATTCCAGAGATGCCAGGGATCGCGCACCTTACATGACAATGCTGGACTGATGGGGACGGAGCCAGTGGATAGATGTGCCCCCATGTTCACTTTCCCTCCTTCTCTCTTCCTGTCTTCTCAGTTCCCTATCCCAAATTCTCTAAAATCACTTCCAAAAATCAACCTTCTACACACAGGTCCTCATCCCGGGTTCTTGGGTCCTGGGAGGAATCCAAGCTAAGACAGAAAGACCTGCAGACCCACAGGAGTTCCAGCCATGGCATGCATGACCCTCCTCTGCTGAAAGCAGGCTGGGGTTTTACTTCCCCTTCTTGTCTGTGGGTGGGCACAGGTGGGGAGAGGTGCGAGCTCAGGAGCTGGGCTATTCCATGGCCTCGCCCCTGCCTGGGAGTTATGTCATGGATTCCGGGGTGGGTCTTCCAGGAAGAGAAACGGATCCGGAACTGTGGACACAGGGTCAACTCTCTGAAATCCCTTCTGGGGGCTTTGGAACTTGTGGTCCCTTAATGCTTCAGTCTCAGCAATGCCTTGACAATCATGCCGCCGGCCTTCCCAAGACCTCTCCTCAGTACAATGAAGGGTCTATGCTCTCCCAGCATCTCCTCCAACCAAAATGGTCTCTGCCTGAGATGTGGCAATACAGAGACCACGCATCATGGGGTAAATGAACAGAAGGGAGTAACCATGGAGAACCAGCTGGTTCAGGGATGGGGCAGAGAAGATAGAGGAAGAGCCTGGAGTATCTTGTGGCCACTAGATAGTAAGAAAGTATTAAAAACAGCCAGGAGGTCAGACAGCCTGGGCAACATAGCCAGACTCCGTCTCAACAAAAAAATAAAATAAAAAATAGCCAGCTATTTGGGAGGCTGGGGCAGGAGGATGACTTGAGCCCAAGAGTTTGAGACTGCAGTGAGCTATGATTGTGCCACTGCACTACAGCCTGAGCAGCAAAGTGAGACTGTCTCTAAAAACAACAACAGCAACAACAAAAACATATATGTATGCATATGTGTATTTCAAAAGGCTACAGGAAGCAAACTGAAGGTGCTCTGAATGGCCAAAGTTAGAACAACTTGAGCGAAATAAACAACTGTAGTATTGAATTATAGCCCAAGATATAATGTTAATATCCATAGGTCCATCCTGATTAAATACATAACTGAACAAATAAATAAATGAGGGAGAAGCAGCAATTCTTCCTTACAGAAGAATTCCAAATAATAAATGTAGAAGAAATAACGGAAGTAGAAATTCATCAATGGCACACCACAAGTATTGTTACAGCCAAGATCTACTGATGGATATGAAAATGAGTGGGAGAAAGTTTAAGCAAAAACAGGATATTTACATAGTCTCAAATATCTGCTTTCCAATACTTAGTAATTTCCAAGATAAAAATAGTACGTTTGCAGTAGACCATTTTGGTAGATACCACCTTAGCCAAGTGATCAAGGACTCACCAATAGTAAGACACATTGAAGTAACATCATGTGTCCCCAGGAAGGGCAAGTCACTTCTGTGGGATCCTTCCCAATAAAGCATAATGTCAACAGAATCAGGAGAAAACAGCAGACACACACAAATAAAGGGACATTCTGCAAAATAACTTACCAGTCTTTCTCCTTCTTCCTTCTTCTTCCTTTTCTTCCTTCTTTCTTCCTTTCTTCTTTCTTCTTCTTTTTTTTTTTTTAAGACAAGGTCTTGATCTGTTGCGCAGGCTGGAGTGCAGTAGCCTGATATGCAGGGACATGATCATGGTCACTGCAGCCTCAACGACCTCCCAGGCTCAAGCACTCCTCCACCTCAGTCTGCCAACTACCTGGGACCACAGGCATGCAACACCACACCCAGTTATTTTTATTTATTTATTTATTTATTTTTAGAGATGGGGTCTTGCCTTGTTGTCCAGGCTGGTCTCAAACTCTTGGCTCCAAGTGATCCTCCTCCCTTACAAAGTGCTGGGATTACAGGTGTGAGCCACCATGCCCAGCCATCTTAACAGTCTTCTTCTTCAAAAAAGTATTTTTAATACAAGGTCTTGCTCTGTTGTCCACGCTCGAGTACAGTGGTGTAATCATAGCTCACTATAGCCTTGAACTCCTGGGCTCAAGTGATCCTCCCACCTCAGCCTCCGTGGTAGCTGGGACTATAGGCACATACCAACCACCATGTCTGACTTATTTTTATTTATGTATGTATTTTTTGTAGAGGTGGAGTTTTGCTATCTTGTCCAGGCTGTTCTTTAAAATTTTGAAGATTAAGAAAGACAAGAGAGGAACGAGAAACTCACAGATTGTGGGGTGGAGAGATGGAGGGGCAGGTGGCTAAATAACACATGGGAACCTGGGGCAGATCCTGACATAGAAAAAGATTTTTATTTTTGTGTAAGAGATAGGTATCAAAGAAAGAAAAGGAGAGAGAGGAGGGAAGGAAGGAAGGAAGGAAGGAAGGAAGGAAGGAAGGAAGGAAGGAAGGAAGGAAGGAAGGAAGGAAGGAAGGAAGGGAGGGAGGGAGGGAGGGAGGGAGGGAGGGAGGGAGGGAGGGAGGGAGGGAGGGAAGGAGGGAAGGAGGGAAGGAAAACAGAAAGAAAGAAAAGAGGAAAGAAAGAAAGAGAGGAGAGAGGAGAGAAAGAGAGAGATAAAGAGAGAAGGAAGGAAGAAAAGGGAAGGAAAGAAGGGGAGGGAGGAAGAGAGGGAAGGAAAAGAGAGAGGGAAATAAAGAAGGGAAAAAAAGAAAGAGAAAGAGATAAGGAAGGAGGGAAGGAAGGAAGGAAGGAAGGAAGGAAGGAAGGAAGGAAGGAAGGAAGGAAGGAAGGAAGGAAGGAAGGAAGGAGGGAGGGAAGGAGGGAAGGGAGGGAGGAAAGGAGGGAGGGAGGAAGAGAGGGAGGGAGGGAGGAAAGGAAGGAGCCGGGGAGGGAAGGAAGGGCAAACAAAACAAGATTGTTAGAGGGAAACCCAGTGAAATCCGAATGAGTTCTGTGCTGTGGTTACTAGCACTGTCCCAAGGCTAATGTCTTAGTTTTGATGAAGGGTCTATGGTTGTGTAAAATGTTAACAGATTGGGGAACTAGGTGAAGGGTATGAAGGAATTCTCTGCACTCTTTTGCACCTCTTTGGTAACTTTATCACAATATTAAAAACAAACACTAACTCTCAAAACATTAAAAGGAGCAAGAGGGAAAAACCACATAAACGTGGACACTTGTGCCTGCCATTCCCTTGGCGAGTGTGAGATCAGGAGTGAATCGGTGCACAGGCCTTGGCGTGTAGGCGCCTCAGAGCTGTGGCCCCGAAACCCAAGCTGGTTATTTCCTCTGTTGCCCCAGAGAAGGAGCGGCCCACAGTTCAGTCACAAGATGAGAATCCAGTGGTCTGGAGGGATCCAGTACTCCTGGTCTCCCAGGAGACTCCCTTGTCCTGTACTTTGGACCAGGGCCTCGTGTTCTGAGTGGAGACCACCAGCCGTGTGTCGGGCAGGGTTCCACGGTGGCCCCGGGGTTCCCTTTTCACTGTCCTCGATTGCAGCGTAAGGCTGGGCTTGGAGGTGGACTATGGAATCACCCTCAGGCTTTGCTCCTCTCCTCTGGTTCCACGCTTCCCTGGGGCCCACCCGCTTCCCTCCAGGCACTCACCCTAACCCACGCACTCAGCACTGCCACACGCTCCGAGTGTTTCAGCCTGGACCCTGTGGGGATTATGAGGGCCATGTGCTGTCCTTGTCCGATGAGATCAGGTAGTGTGGGGTTGTGATAGATGTATTTATACTGGTGTTTGACAATGGTTCCTGGCTGACAACCTCCGTAGCCCTGGCACCTGTCTTTTGTGGTCATGTTGGGTGTGTCAGGCCTCAAGAATAGGCCTCAGGAAACAGCATCTCTCCAAGCTCTTCCTGCCCTCTCTTCACCTGCCCCAAAGCAGGACTCGAATCTTCTCCTGCCTCTCTGATTTGGGGTCATAAGATCCTCCCCAGAGAGGGTCCCACCCTACTCCCTGGGGGAAGGAATGCACACGTCTTGGGGCTTCTCCTAAAAACCCAAGAAGACTGGGTTTGGGAGTTTTAGGACGGCTGAACGCAGGCAGGCTCCTGGAGGGTGGCCCCCAGGGAGGGCACGAAAGCCCCATGGCCTCCTTCAGGTCTGCCTCCCCTGTGCATCTCTTATCCTTTATAACATCCTTTATAACATCCTTTATAACAAACGGGCACACGTGTTTCCCTGAGTTCTGTGAACTACGGTTGGTCAGAGGCTCTGGAGGCCTAGACTTGTGACTGGTGTCGGGAGTGGGGCAGTGTTGGGGACGGAGCCATCACCCTGTGGAATATGACACTCTCCACGTAGACAGTGTCAGAATGGATTTCGGACACCCTGCTGGTGTCTGCTGCAGAAATCATCGCTGGCTTGCTGGTGAGGAAAACGCCCCACAAGTTTGTGCACTTCTGTGCTGATGATTGCTGTTGCAGTGGTTTCAGGGCAGAGGAAAAACATAGTTTGAGAATTTTTCCAAAACAGCTATTTTCATTGTATTTAGGACAGAGGCTGCTGAGAGCAGGTGGAATTGTCTTGGAGCCCTGCTCCTCTGTGCCCTCAAGATCCAAGGTCAAAAGGTACTACTCAGGCCAGGCGCAGTGGCTCATGTCTATTCCCAGCACTTTGGGAGGCCGAGGCGGACAGATCACCTGAGGTCATGAGTTTGAGACTAGCCTGGTCAACATGGTGAAACCCTGTCTCTACTAAGAAAAGAAAAAAAAAAAAAAATTAGCCAGGCGTGTTGGTACATGCCTGTAATCCCAGCTACTCAGGAGGCTGAGGCACAAGAATGGCTTGAACCCAGGAGGCAGAGGTTGCAGTGAGCCCAGATCATGCCATTGCACTTCAGCCTGGGTAACAGAGCGAGACTTCATATCAAAAAACAAAAAAAAGGCTACTCGGTCAGCCCCTATGACCACTGGCCCTCCGTACTGTGGCCAGACTCCACAGATGAACTAGGCATCCTGGGTGGTGTTTTAGGATATGACCTACAGGAGGAGCCAGGGCCGGGGAGATTGACAGCCAGTGGGGCCAGGCAGTGTCAATAGCACCAGAGCACGCTAACACCTGGCCAGCTTCACCCTGAGTGAGGGCCCCCACCAGCCAGCAGGAGAGGCGGTCATCGTGACAAACCAGCCTGCCATCCGCTTGTGCCGCCTCACTGGCCCGATGGTTAGGGAAGGAAATGTGATCTCTCCTTCCTGCCCAGTTCCTCCTTAACTGCAGGCCCAGGGCGGGGTGACAGCAGCAGCTGGCATCTTCTAGGTGGGACCCTGTGCACCCTGACTGCGAGGCCAGAGGGGAGGGCCGGGCTTGGGAGCCTGCCGAGGGAGGCAGTTAACAGGCAGGCATCTCTCAGCCCGGAGAGCCACGCTCCTCCTGGAACCCTGCAGCCAGCGGCAGCTCCCAGGCATCGGGAAGTAGGAAGCGCTGTCCCGGCTGTGGAATCTGTACCTGGCGTTTAACGTTTCCTCTCCCAAGTGATCCTTGAGACACTTGCTTATTGTTACAGGAAAAACCTGGACCGTGTAGAAGAACATCCCCCCAAACTGGGAAGGAGCCGAGAGACCGAAGAATGACTCGGACATGCCCAGCTTGAGGAGTTGATGAGTTTATTAGGACTCCATGCAGGGCCTCCCTGGGTGGCGGCAGCACAGCTCTGGAGATCTGCTCCACCTCCCATCTCTAAGCTGCTTTTGAGTTAGCTTTCTGGTTCTGTGTGCAGTGAGACTGCTTCTCTTGGTTTCTTCCCAGATATGTTCTGGGATGTTTGGGTTCTCAGGGACACCTGCTTCTCGGCTGGGCTCTATGGCCTTGATTCATAACCCGTCCTTCAGGGTTCGAGCAGCGGACATGCACCCTTTGGTAACCTGGTGGGGGATCTGTCACCCTACACTGATGATCCCACAGTTGGACTGAAAGGGAGGGTAAATAGAATACTTCCTAGGCAAGTTTGGGTGTGGAGATTTAACTATAAGGAAACTTGCAATAGGAAAAAATGCTGAAAATTGCTGTGCTTTCCATGTGGCTTAACCTACCTTCGACTACAGAGGCCCCCAGTTGGCCATCCCTTCGTGAATCACAGTTCGCAGGCCACAGAGATTGGCTTATGGTCGAGCCTGTGACCCAGGCTTATCTGACAGGAGGACACCCGGGACTTCCTTCCTGGGAATGGCAGGACATAGCTCCTCTTCCTATCGACCAGGCTGCCATGGGCTATTGAGATTGCTAAAATAACTATTGCAGGCATAAAGGGAGCCTGTCTGAAGACAAAATTAACCCCCAAAGGAGAGAATGTCTGAGAAATAGAGCTGGAATTCTGAGGACATTTTGAATCTCTGGATCAAACTGTACCTGAAGCCAGCCCATATTTAGAATTTTTGTTTCCATCCATTTGGGTTTTTAGGCCAGTTTGGACTGGGTTCCCTATCAGTTGTATCTGAAATAACTGAACATCTAGAGGTTGGCTATAATGCACTTTACCCAGTGATCATCTCTGGGTGGCCAAAATCACGATATTTTTTATAACTTCCTTTCTCTGGCCTGAATTCTTGAATTTCTCTCTAATAAGCTTGGATTTTTTTAGATTTTAGAGAAGATAATAAAGTTCTTTTTACCTTGATATGATATTACTTGTCCTCTGTACTCAGGTGCCCTTCAAACCCAGGGGAAGGCCCCACCTGGATGTCCTAGGAGCTCTGATCTGCACAGAACCTGCCTGCCAGGGCACCTTGCTCTGGAATTTTACAGCCTTACCGACTAACACATGTGTATTAATTACACCTTTTTATATTCTGTCTTGGAATTTGGCAGATCCTAGAGAGCCTACCCCTCCTAGGGCTAGACAGTGGCTGGAGATAGTAAATGAGCATCCCTTTCATGTGAAAACCACCAAATGCAGAGCCCACACACCCCCAGACCTTCTTTATCAGGCTTGTGTGGGCTCATATACTCTGGGCCACTATTCCCTTTCCCTGATCATCCCAGGGTCAGGTGCCTATAGCCCAGAGGCCTCTGAAAGTATTAGAACGAGCCAATCCTGAGCCCTAAGACCGCTTACCCTGCCCTGCCTTGCCTTTTCCATGGGAACCACAGTAAAGGCTCTGGTCTCTGTTTCTCCCTTGCTCTCCCTGCCTCCTGACCAACTTTGGTGAGTCCCCAGGAGGCCCTGCCTCCCACTTTGGGAACTGTGAGTGAAACTGTCTTTGCAAAATCTGACAGTAAGAGGCTGCATCTTGCTTCTATCCTCCAAACTGTCCTTGGTCATTCCTGGGCATAGGCCGAGTTAATTTTGGGAGGAATTATACTTTCTAGTTTAAAGCAAGAATGATAATAGCTCTTCCCCAAACTAAACCACCTTTGTAAAACTAATGAAAATCCACAAGATTAGGATGATGAGAGGCACCTGAATTCTGCTAAGATATTCATATGTTAGCTAAATGATAACCAGCCATTTCTCCAGAAGTCACAAGATTTGTAACTTCCCCAGTTACTCCTGCAGGTAACATCGCTATTGTAGAACCTAAGCCTGGCCTTTGGAGATGTCTTTTCAGACTGCAAAAAGTGAAGTAGAGGTTCCTCTTCAAAGAGACTCTGCTCCCTATCTAATTAAGAACAAATAGTAACTTCTCTTAGAAGCAAAATTTATACAAAGACCTGTGCTAACATTCTTAAATATCTGCTAGCTGTAATAAAGAAATCAATGTACTTTGTGTTCTTAGCTCCCACAATTTAGCCTAAATATTTGCCCTGGCATGCTTATACTGCTCCAAGCAAGCATTAGGTCACAGCCTGTTCCTCTTCCTTGTTTGGAGGTGTTTTTACCTTTCTCAGCATTCCACAAGTTACTTCTTCCTTCCTTTGTTCTCCTCTGCCTTTGCCTCTTTTAGGAAGTTCTAAGCTGCTAGCCAACTGGGACAAATACAAAATGTGAGGTCCCATTCCAGCCAATGGAAACTGGACACAGCAGTTGGGTGTACATGTCAGGTTATAAATGACCCTGTCTCCTTTGTTCAGTGTACTCTCGTGGCAAAACTGCTGGTGAGCGTACCCTTTCTGCAGAAAGTAAAACTGGCCTTGCTGAGAGAATTAAATTTATGTTCAAGTACTGTTTCTTCGTGGCACCAGAGAACAAGCATTCTATTTTTAAATAAACATTTTTACATATAACAAGGCTTTGGCATTTCTGAGACCAGATGACTCCACCCGGACCTGTGGCTCATGACTCAATAGGTCCTGTGGCCGCACCCAGAGGCAAACGCAGCACATGAGGACCGTTTTCCATACTCCTATGATTTCATTCTTAACCAATCAACAGTCCCCATTCCTAGCCCCTGCCCACCAAACTATCCTTGAAAATCCTAACCCCCAAGAGCCTTGGGGAGACTGATTTGAATGATAACTCCATCTTCTTCTTGGCTGGCCTTGTATCAGGTAAACTTTTTCTTTACTGCGATGCTGTGGTCTCAGTGAGTTGATTGATCCATGCAGCAGGCAGGAAGAACTGGTCAGGGAATTACAGGAATAACGAATTATCATTTTATTGACAATCCTCTTCTGATCCATTGACCTCACCATATCTAAATGATAATAATAAAACTCACATTTTAAAACAACGTTCATCTGTTAGGTACCACACACTCCACAGGGTGTTCAGACAGACCCCGTAAAGCCACCAGTGACACGTGGCTACGTGCTTAGCCGTGGGTGCTTCTTTGGATGCCCCAGTTGCAGGGGAAATCCTAGACATACCAATGACTTTTCTATATATAATATGGATATAGGAGTTAAGAAGAAATTATTTAGGCAGATAGTAGGAGTAAGAAAGACCTTTGCAAGGTTTTCCTTTTAATAAAAGCAGCCCCCAAATCATTTTCTTTTCTAACAAAGAGCAGCCTGTAAAATTGAGCTACAGGCATAAATAAGCAAGCTGGAAGCTTGCACAGGTGAATGCCGGCAGTTGTGCCACTAGGAAAGGCTACCTGGGACTAGGCATATTCAAAATGGCAGCTCCATATTCCCTTCTCTTTGCCAGTCACGTGTACAGTGAGGAGCAGACAAGATGGCCCGGCCAAGTGAAAAGCTCATTTGCATAAGATTAGGGTGGGGAGACCAGCCTTCCCCACATGCTATGTAAATGTCACACCTGGTGGAACCAATCCGTGGGCCCTATGTAAATCAGACACCGCCTCCTCAAGCCTGTATAAAATCTAGTGCGATGCGCTGGGGGCCAGATTTTCCTTTCAGAAGCCCTTCTCTCTCACTAGGAAGAGAGCTGTTCCCCTTTCTCTTTCTTTTGCCTGTTAAGCTTCTGCTCCTAGACTCACTCCTCATGTGTGTCTGTGTCCTTAATCTCCTTGGCATGAGATGATGAACCCCGGTATTTACCCCAGACAACGATGCCTCTTAAATGTATTTTTGTAACTGGTATAACGTTGAGCAAACAATACGCACTTAACCAATTCGCACTGGTTATTTGATAAAGCAGACTAATCAGGCCACACAAAAGCCACAGTCGCTATATAATATATTGCTAGAGGGGCCTCTGATAGCTTCTAGATCTGGATTTATAGAGTGCCTCTTCCATTAGAAGTTATGAGGGTCTATCTTAGGCTGGGTTCCCCTAGAAGCAAACCTGAAACAAGGGTTTGCACGCCACTTGGCTGATTTAGGAGGCAATTCCAGAAAGCACAGAAAGGAAGTGGGAAGTGAAATAGAGAAAAGAAGAGAGCCCACACCAGGAATGTTGGTGAGCAACTGAAGCTTAGTCCCCTGGGGACCTCTGAAGGGTAATGATCCTCATACAGTGGCACATGAAGGAACCCCTGGAGGGGTTGTTAGAGTCTGTGCCCCACCCCAGAGTTCCCGATTCAGTGGTCCCAGGTGACATGGCCACTGCTGGGCCCAGGACCACACTTGGAGAAACACAGGTGCCCACTGGTACTACCCTCTGTCTCTACCCATCCCTAAGGAACAAGAAGTTTTTTAACTTTTATTTTAGGTTGAGGGGTACATGTGCCCCTCATGTACATGTTTGTCATATAGGTTTGTTATATAAGCAACCTTGTGCCATGGGGGTTTGTTGTATGGTGTGTTTCATCACCCAGATATTACCCTACTACCCTGATCTCTCCCTCCTCCCACCCTAATCCTCCAATAGGCCCCAGGGTGTGTTGTTCTGCTCTATGTGTCCATGTGTTCTCATCATTTAGCTATCACTTATAAGTGAGAACGTGTGGTATTTGGATTTATGTTCCTGGATTAGTTTGAAGCTTGGGTATCTATCATCCAAGTAAACTTCATCGCTGATGGAGGGCAGCCCTCAGGGACAGTGGCTTTCTAGCAGCAGTGGCCTGTTTCTGCATGGGGGGAGAGAAAGTCCTTGCACAGAGAAGCTGGTGCTTGCAGTAAGGCACCATGAGCTCGCCTGCGGAGAGTCAGCACTGAACCGTGTGGGAACCCCGTCAGTGTCTGTTACGGCACCCTGCCTGTGATGGTTAATTTTATATGTCAACTTGACTGGGATATGGGATTCCCAGTTATCTAGGAAAACATTATTCCTGGCTGTGTCTATAAGGGTGTTCCCAGAAAAGGTTGGCATTAAAATCAAGCAACCGAGTAAAGACTGTCTTCATCCGTGTAAGCAAGCGTCACCCAACCCATTCAGCACCAGAAGAGGATAAAAAAGAAAAAAAATGAGGAGGGGGGTTTTGCTTTCTGTTATTAAGATGGGACATCCACCTGCTCCTGCTCTTGGACACTGGAACTCCTGAGGCTTGGGCCTTTGATTAGAACTTGTGTTAGTTAGTTCTCACACTGCTATAAAGAACTACCTGAGACTCGGTAATTTATAAAGAAAAGAAGTTTAATTGACTCACAGTTCCACAGGCTGTACAGGAAGCATGGCTGGGAGGCCACAGGAAATTTACATCATGGTGGAAGGCAAAGAGGAAGCAAGCTCGTCTTACCATGGTGGAGCAGGAGAGAGCGTAAAGGATGCTCCACACCTTCGATAACCAGATCTTGGGAGAACTCACCATCACAAGAACAGCAAGGGGAGAATGGAGGGAATATGCTCCCATGATCCAATCACCTCCTACCAGGTCCCTCTTCCAACATTGAGAATTACAATTTGACATGAGATTTGGGTGGGACACAGAGCCAAACCATATTAGAAGTACACCCCAGCTTTCCTGGGCCTCCAGCTTGTAGGTGGCAGACTGTGGGGGCTTCCTAGGCTCCATAATCATGTGAACCAGGTCCTTCATATTAAAAATCTCTCTCACGGCCAGGCATGGTGGCTCACGCCTGTAATTCCCAGCACTTTGGGAGGCTGAGGCAGGCAGATCACTTGAGGTCAGGAGTTCGAGACCAGCTTGACCAACATGGTGAAACCCTGTCTCTACTAAAAGTACAAAAAAAAAATTAGCTGAGGGTGACAGTGTGCACCTGTCGTCCCAGCTACTTGGGAGGCTGAGGCAGGAGAATCGCTTGAACCCAGGAGGCGGAGGTTGCAGTGAGCCAAGATTGTGCCACTGTACTCTAGCCTGGTGACAGAGCGAGACTCCATCTCAAAACAAAACAAAACAAAAACTTCCTCTGTGTGTGTGTGTAGAGAATTCTAATACTCTACCCCAAAACAAAATTTCTGTAGTCCAAGAAGCCCTCATTCTAATCAAGCCACACAAAAGCCACAGTCACTATATAATATAACATATAATATCCCTTTCTGGAAAGTCATGGTATTCACTCACGCAGTAAGTGTTCTCAGAAGTTCTGAAATGAGGAGATACCTTGAACTCAATATTTTCCACATTTATTTGACCCTCTTTTGGAAGAAGGCAGTTTGGAAATTGCTGTTCTAGATCAGGGTTTGGCAGCTGAGACCCGTAGGCTGAATGTGACCTGCAGCATCTCTGTGTGTGTAAACTGTGGTTGGAATGCAGCCATGGACATTCGTTCCTATGCTTTCTATGCTTTCAGCTGCAACAACAGAGCTGAACACTTGTAATAGAGAATGTGTGACCACAAAGCCCAGAACATTTACAATCTGGTCCTTGGCAGAATAGTTCTAGACTAACAGACAGTGAGACTGTGACCCAAAGAGGGAAGGCATTTTCCCCAAGGTCACTGAGCAGATAGTGGTAAAGTTGGGATAAGAGTTCCTGGTTCCTGATCCTCCCCTTTTCCTGAAGCCCCTTCCACTGCTCTCAGCTCTGCCTCACAGTTCCTCTCCTTTATCTCTTGGTCTCTATCCTTGGCTCATCAAGGTGAGTGATGATCATTCTCCAAAAAGCAATCCCCATGCTTCTGTCTAACAGCTCCCCTGGAGGCCACTGGACCACTCACCTGTCAGGTTTGTATAAGGAGCCAGGCCTGTTTTAGGCAAGGGGGCAAGAGAGTGGAAAATGGGAGACCAAGACTCTCTGTAAAACAAAAAAGAATATTGTTTGTGCTGAATGTTTTGGAGACAACTGTAGCAGGACGAGCCATGGACAAAACCCCTCAGACACCAGGTTAAAGAAGGAAGTGGCTTTATTTGGCCAGGAGCATAGGTAGACTTGCTCTCAAGAACAGAGCTCCTTTAAGAAAGAGTTCCTGACCCTTTTAAGGGCTTACAGCTCTAAGGGGTCCACATGACATGGTTGTAATAGACTGAGCAAGCAGGTGGTACGTGACTAGGTGGGGGTAAGCAAGGCAAGTATTTCTCCATACTATTGTCTATGTTCTATAGATAGCACAAGCGATTAGAGTGGGGGTTAATCTTTAACCTTCAGGCTTGGCCAGTGACGCCAATCAGTCTGTTATTTTTCAGTTTTTACTTCCTTCTTTTCTTTGCAGACAGGAGACAGTAAGAGAAATGGCCTCTCTCCTCACAATGACACAAGTAAGCCAGAGGCTGTGGAGTCTGTTGAGGCTGGCTGGGCATCGATGGTCATGGGAGCCCTTTGCAAGGAGTGACACAAAGCTAAGATGCAAACCACGGAGCTAATACACTGTGTGAAAGCCGAAGGACAAGCATCCAGGCAGGAAGAAGAGCAAGTGAAATGGGTGGAGAGGGAGCACCCTGGCAGGAGAGGAGGGAGGGAGCATTGAGTCAGAGTGGGTTGCGACCTGATCATCAAAAGCCTTATGGGGCATGATCAGGAATTTGGACTGTCTCCTAAGGAAAATGGGAAGCTGGTGAGTGCAGGAGCAATTCCCAGGAAACAAACTAAAATTCTAACACATGTGCAGGATTCTCCATGGACACCGATGCTCCCAGAGGCCTAGATCATGCAAGAAAAGGCACGTGCCTACCTGGAGATGCTCCAAGGGACGGGTTAAACATTCACACATCTACACCATAGATGAGGCAGCATGTGCCATCCTTAGCATGCCCTACATCCTAGTGTGCCCAGGTCAGTCCCCACTCACATCTGTTGCCCTGATATTGATTACTCAGATCACCCCCTTTCACTCTTAACCATGTCTCTGAATGATAAATTATATGGCTACCCTAATTATACCATTTGCTTCCACACAATATAAGCCTCAGCTCATAAGGCCCATTACTCTTGGGTCGATGGTTTATTCTACCTTGAAATATAAATTCCTTGCAATTAATAGAAACTGTCACATGTTTATGTCTTGTTTCTCCTGCTGCACTGTATATTCCCAAGAGCAAGACACATGTGTTTATCAGTTCATTTTGATAAAGAGCGTGTATTAGTTCATTTTGTGTTGCTGTGGAGGAACACCTGAAACTGGGTAACGTACGAAGAAAAGAGGTTTGTTTCGCGCATGGTTCTGCAGGCTGTATAAATATGGTGCCAGCACCTGCTCAGCTTCTGGGAGGCCTCAGGAAACTTTTACTCATAGCAGAAGGCAAAGGGGGAGCAGGAGTGTCACGTGGTGAGGAGGGAGCAAGAGAGCGAGGAGAAAGGAGGCACCAGGCTCCTTTAAACAACCAGCGTTCCCATGAACTCATTACCACTGGGAGCGCACCCCGCCATCCACCACCGTGACCCAGACGCCTCCCACCAAGCTCCATCACCAACACGGAGGATCACATTTCAACATGAGATTTGGAGGGACAAACATCCAAATCATATCTGAGCTTTCCCACATCTAACATGAACGTAACACGTGGGCTTCAGCACATCACTGCTCATAAATGAGGTCATTTTGTCTTCACAACAAAATTATTGGAGCATGGAGAATCATCTCCCATTTATGAACTGGCGAGGTAAAGTGAGTCGCCAAGGTCTCACAGCCACTAACTGTCAGAATCAGAACTTAAACTTGGGTGTGACTGGCTCCATCCCTAGGCATCTTTCTAAGCCACCACCCTGCCGCTGAAGGCCTGGCTGACTTCTCTCCCAGGGCAGGTCCTGACTGCCTAATAAGACAGAGAAGGCACAATAACCTTTCCTGTCTGGGCTTTGCAAATATAAAGCGCCCTGTAACTGCTGAATAATAACAGCCGTCAGCCTTGGCGGGTGATCAGGACGCAAGGAGGGCTGTTGAGATTTTTATGACTATCTCCTAATGGGTGTCAGGTCAGATGTAATTCCCTGCAATGTCAGAGCTTATCAGTCTCGCTCGAGGCAGTCAGACGTGGCCCACACAGCCAGGGTGCTCTTGGTGCAGGTTCAAACCGTCAGAGTCTCTTCTCAGAGGGTTTTCTGAACACCAGCCTCCAGGGAGTTACGCAAAGAAGATGCAGGTATCCCTGGGACTGGTGGGTTGAGGGAGCCACAGCTGGGGCCTGCACCAGCAGCCTTCACCTGTAGCCTCAGGGAGGCTTGTAAGGTCATCTGTGCTCTCTCGGGGGCAGAGCCACCGTGCCAGGAGAAACCCAGGGACTGGAGAGTCCTCATGTTCTTTCCCTCCCTCCTGAGGCAGGCTCAGAGCTGTGGCTGCCAAGCCCGTTCTCACCCTAGCTCAGCCTACAGCCACCTGGGTGACCTTGAGAAGGGCCCCCGGCAAGAGCAGTCCCTGTAGAGAACTGGGTTTCAATACTGCCAAGAACCACTTCTCAGTCCCTCTAGGTCTCAGACTCCACCCCTGTAAACTTCGGTGACAGCAACCACCTCGCAGGGCTGCTGTGTAGTTGAAATGCCTGGGGGCTTGCACACAGTAGGTGCTCAGAATAGGGGAGCCATCAGCATCCCCGTCATCACATCCCCACCCCCCTCAGGGGCTGGAGCTCTGAAAGAGCAGAAGGTGGGCATGGAGGAGGTGACCTCCCCCAGGTGCCTTCTATGTCTCTGTCCTGGGACACCCCAAGGGGCAAGGGAACCGCGAGCTGAGAGGGTGACACACAGAGGGCTAGGTTGTCTCCTGCAAAACGCTTCCCCAGACCCAGCTCTTCCCCTGGTTTTCTGCGCCCTGCAATGAGTCCACAATTAGGTTAATGAGTAAATTGGATTCAGAAGCCTAGAAAAACGATATCCTGGCCCACCCTGCTCTAAGCAAGAGCTGTTTGTCAATGCCAGCGGGGTACACACAGCCTCCATTCAATGCTCTGTTCATAAGTTTTATTTATTTATTTTTTTATTTTTTTACTTTCAATTAGGGAGATTTTCTGACACTCCCTAAAGTAGAGAAAATAATATAACGAACCCTCATTTTTAACACTTACGCATTTCTGTCGTTCTTCTCTCAGCTGCCCCGTACACATACATTTTTAAGACAAATTCCCCATGTCATGTCATTTCACTCCTAAATACATCCTTGTGGTGCCCCAGCCATCCTTGGTGCATGGTGGGGGAGGTGGGGAGAGGGATCAGGGGATTCCACTCCAAAGACGTGGGTGACTGGTCCTGGAATGGAACCAGGGTCCAGGGCCTCCGGAACTGCTCTTTACAAACATCCCAGTATGCACCTGGAGAGCAGGGAGTTAGGAGTAGATGTGGGAGGAATCTACCTTGGAATCTTATCTAGGAATCTAACGCCAGCATGGAGGACATCACCCAGCCCTGGAAATGTCCAGGTGTCTTGTAGGAAGAGCCTGTTAAGAGGACGGCTGGTCCACTGAAAAAGCAGCAGTAGCTTCAGAAAGGTTAAAATGTGACCCCTCCTCGCCAAAAAAAAAAAACTGTCTGCAGTTAAGAAAACAAGGTGCCTATGGCCATAACACCATGAACGTGCCTGGTGTCACCTGATCTCAGAAGCTAAACAGGCTCTGGCTTGATTCATACTTGGATGGAAGAAAACAAGGTGTGCCCATTTTACAGATAAGAAAGACAAGCCTCAGAGAAATAAAAAATTTCTCAGCCACCAGGTGACAGAGGCGGCTCTAATCCAGTGATTCCCTCCCTCCTTCCTCATCTTGTCTTCCTGATTCAAGCTTAGCTCCCAGAGCTCATTCCTGGGAGGAGACAGCTCTGGGTGACTGATTCACTGATCAACTTGGTTTGGGTTTCATAAAATGCTGTGCTGGAACACTGAGTCAGTACTTCTCCCAAGTTGCCAGTCCAGAGACACAAGGAGAATGCTAAAAGCTCAAATATGCAAATGAACATTTGGACAGATTTCCTCTAGAGTTTCGGCCTCCAGGCAAATTATTTATTCCCTGCAGAAATGCATTTTTGTTTCTGCTTAACGGGTGAAAAAGGAGAAAAGATTTTTTCAGGACGACCAAGCTTAGGAATAAAAGTCTCCCTGGGAAATGTACTTTTCTGAAAGCAAATGTTGGCTAAACAAGGACGGTGTTGACTAAACACGTGTTCCCCTCACCCAAAGGAATGGAGTCAGAGAATCCCCCAAGCACCAAATTGTGGGAGCAGATGGGTCTCTTGGAAGTTCACGGTTTGCCTTTCTCCTGCCCAGCCCCATGCCTTAAGCAAGACGTGGGATGGTCTCGGGATGACACCCACAAATGTGAGTAGGAAGGTGGGAAGCAGCCTCTCCTCTAAGATAGAAAAGCAACTGTGACAGACTGAACAAAGCATGTGGTTCAGACATGAGACCCCGAGCTGGCCCTAGGGAGGGAGAGAGCAGCTCTGCAGCCCTTACATTCACGAAGCCCTGGGCACTGAGAGACGCTGTTACAGAACCAAGCTGGGGTCCACTCGCTAGGTGAGTAAAACCCGACAGCCACACCAATGTTTCACAGCAATAAAAAGGAAAGTGTTTATTTGCAGTGCACCAAGCAAGGAGGATCTGGAAGCTGTTGCTCAGATCCTGACCTCCCAGATGGCTTGAGGATGAAGGTGTTTAAAGGTGGGGATAGGCCTGGCGCAGTGGCTCACATCTGTAATCCCAGCAGTTTAGGAGGCTGAGGCAGGCAGATCACTTGAGGTTAGGAGTTCGAGCCAGCCTGGCCAACATGGTGAAACCTTGTCTCTACTAGAAATACAAAAATTAGCCAGTTGTGGTGGCGCACGCCTGTAGTCCCAGCTACTTGGGAGGGTGAAGTGGGAGAATCCCTTAAATCCAGGAGGCAAAGATCGAACCACTGCCGTACAGCCTGGGAGACCGAGCAAGACAGACAGAAAGGAAGGAAGGAAGGAAGGAAGGAAGGAAGGAAGGAAGGAAGGAAGGAAGGAAGGAAGGAAGGAAGGAAGGAAGGAAGGAAGGAAGGAGAGGAGAGGAGAGGAGAAGGAGGAGAAGAAGAAGGAGGGAAGGAAGGAAGGAAAGGAAGGAAGGAAGGAAGGAAGGAAGGAAGGAAGAAAGAAGAGGAAGAGGAGGAGAAGAAGAAGGAGGGAAGGAAGGAAGGAAAGGAAGGAAGGAAGGGAGGGAGGGAGGGAGGGAGGGAGGAGGGAAGGAAGGAAGGAAAGGAAGGAAGGAAGGGAGGGAGGGAGGAAGGAAGGGAGGGAGGAAGGAAGGAAGGAAGAAGAGGAGAAGGAGGAGAAGAAGAAGGAGGGAAGGAAGGAGGGAAAGGAAGGGAGGGAGGGAGGGAGGGAGGGAGGAAGGAAGGGAGGGAGGAAGGAAGGAAGGAAGAAGAGGAGAAGGAGGAGAAGAAGAAGGAGGGAAGGAAGGAGGGAAAGGAAGGGAGGGAGGGAGGGAGGGAGGGAGGAAGGAAGGAAGGAAGGAAGGAAGGAAGGAAGGAAGGAAGGAAGGAAGGAAGGAAGGAAGGAAGAAATGTATGGGTAAACTTCAGGAGAGCAGAAGCCACAGGCAAAACCAGAAATCAATATATGGAGGGTACACATTGATTTTGGCCTAAAAGGGTCGGGGCATCTTTAGGGGAAGAGCGTACAGGTCATGGGTGGATTCAAAGATTTTCTGATTTGAAATTAGTTAAGGAAGAGAAGCTTTGTTTAAAAATTGGGGGTCAGCAGAAAAGCATGTTAACTATGTTAACTGACTGGGGGACAGGGGTGACTCCCACCAAACCTCTCAGGAATAAACTGAGAACAAAGAACAGTGTGGTCAGAATTCTGTCTGCAGTTCCCCCTTATCTGAGGTCTGCCTGTCAGCGAATCCCACAGGGGTCTGCGGTGGGGTCTGGGTGTGTGAAAGAACTCAGGGACGTATGTTGAAATATTATCTTTCATTTCTGTAAAGAAACCAAAAATCTCTGGGCTAATTTCCTTGGCTTTAGGTGACGATTGCTTTCTTGCTTATCTACTTCTCAGGCCTACTTAGGTGCCTGGAATTTCCCTTCAAGGAACTCAGGAGTTTTCTTTATTTTCATGCTTGGGGAGACTCATCAGGCCCCTAAGAGGGGGTCCCCTCCCCATCTCAGCACTAAAATGTAATGAAGATGTTGCTCAGGTATGCTCAGGGAAGACAGGCTGGGAGGGCTGGGTGCCACCTTTAAGGAGAATTCCTAGCACCCTGGGTTCCCGAACCCCTGATAGGACCTTGTGGTCTTGAACGAAAAGCTCAGGCATTAGTTCTGTGTGCCCACTGACTTCTATTAAACAGGCTGCTGCCCAGGCTGGTTCAACGTGACCCCACCACCACCCCCCTCCTCTGTGCTCCCCCCTCACCCAGCCCACACGGGAGGACGTTCACTCTCACTACCAGCTCAGGCCGCGCTGCGCACTCCCGATGAAGGCTCTTGAGCGCCGTCTTCAGAGCTGCTGATAATCTGGAAATGTATGGCCAGGCTGGAGGTTGCAGGCTGAATCCTTTCAAAGGCTGTGATAAAGCCTGGCATGTCTCAGCACTGTCTCCTTTTGTTTTCAATCATCCTGACACTGCAGAGGCAGCTGGAGAGGGATGGGTCTGTGGCTGACGCCCCGCAGAGTGAAGCCGAGATGATGCAGCCACCAGGGCCGGAGGGTGAGTTTCCTAGTCCTTGTGTGTAACTGGGTCACTATTTTTAGTTGGAACCTCCAGTCAAAAATGTCAAACAGGGAAAATGAATGTGGGCTTGGCTGAGAAGAAGCCAGAGGTGAAGGTTTCGTTCCATCTCGCTTAGCAGCTCACTCTGGGACTTGGAAAAGGCCTTTTCTCAGTTCTGGGCCCAGGCTCTCCCGCTTGAACAGCTGACATTCTATGGATCGGAGACCACCCCTACCCCAGGAAAAAGGGACTCAGCCGTAGGAAGCCAGCAGCCTGCCGGAAAGTTCTTGCAGATGTCTGTAATGCTGAGGTTTGCACCAAGCTCTCCCGCTCTTGCCTGTGAAAGTCAGAAAAAGTGGCCGGGTGCAGTGGCTTACATCTGTAATCCCAGCATTTTGGGAAGCCAAGATGGGAGAATCACTTGAGCCCAGCAGTTCAAAACCAGCCTGAACAACATAGCAAGACCCCATCTCTGGTGCCTGCGGGCCTAGCTACTCGGGAGGCCAAGACAGGAGGATCGCTTGAGCCCAGGAGTTCAGAGACTGCAGTGAGTCACGATGACACCACTGCACTCCAGCCTGAGCAACAGAGTGAAATTCTGTCTCTAAAATATAAAATAAATAATTTAAAAATTCAAGAAGCAGAAAAGGGAAATGTTTAGCAGGGTCACATCTGCCACAGATTTGAACATACTGCAGAGGAGCCCCACCTGCCACCGCTCTATCAGCCAGGCCCACCGGTCCGTCCCCGCAGCCTCAGGACCCCCAAATCTAGAGATCCCCAGGCCGTGGAAGATGCACGGGACCCAGGACTGGAAGAGAGTTCAACAAGGCAACTTCCTCATCCCCCAGCTCACTGATGGAGCTATTGATGGAAAAATCAGACACTGTAAGGTATTTTTCAGAGGTTTATTCTGAGCCAGTATGAGTGACCACAGCCTAGGAAATGCAGTCTTTAGAAGTCCTGAGCAGGTGCGCCCGGGACAGTTGGATTACAGTTTAGTCTTGTACGTTTTAGGCAGGCAGGAGTTGCTAGTGAAGACATGAATTAATACACGCAAGGTGTACTTTGGCTCAGCCCCAAAAGGTGGACTATCTTGAAGCAGGGTCTTACAGGTCATCAGTGGGCTGAGAGATTCTTTAATTTGCAGCTGATTAAAGGAGTAGAGCTTTGTCTAAAAATTTGGAGTTAGCAGCGAAGAATGTTTTAAGTTAAGGAAGTCTGTTTACCAAACTTCCGGGTCAGAGTGATCTGCAGGGGTGCATGACTTACCCCTTGTCTGGCACCGCCTTAGGTCCTGTTTATAATCGGTATCTTATTGTCACAAAGGGTCTGCTCTGTCAGTCTTACGATCTCTACTTTAGCTTGAATGCCAAGCAGTGGTTTTGTCTAAACTCCAAAAGGGAGGGAGTGTGACGAGGCGTGTCTGGCCTCCCTTCCTGTCATGGTCAGACACTCATTTTCTAAGACTTTTCTGGGGTCCCCTAGGCCAAGAAGAGGTACTCAGCTGGTAGGGGCTCAGGATTTTATTTTCAGTTTACAGAGAGCTCTTGATAGAAATGCCTCCATGACTCCGATGGCTTGAAGGAGAATTCTCTCTCTCTCAGTCTCTTTCTCAATACTCAAGGTAGAATTCTCATAAAATACATAAGATGCGGCTAGGCGTGGTGGCTCACGCCTGTAATCCCAGCACTTTGGGAGGCGGAAGAGGGCAGATCACCTGAGGTCGGGAGTTCAAGACCAGCCTGACCAACATGGAGAAACCCCATCTCTACTAAAAACACAAAAATTAGCCGGGCGTTGTGCCACATGCCTGTAATCCCAGCTAATTGGGAAGCTAAGGCAGGAGAATCGCTTGAACCCGGGAGGCAGAGGTTGTGGTGAGCTGAGATCACCCTCCAGCCTGGGCAACAAGAGTGAAACTCTACCAACAAAAAAACAAACAAAAACAAAAAACACCATATGATGCAATACCTAGATATGCTCTGAACGTCACACTTATTAATTCTCATGTATAACATATGCTCCAGGCGGTAGCAAGAATGTCAGCTCAGGATGGTCCGGTCCTCACTCATGTGCAATGAAGGACTCTCATTCGTGGGGCTGGGGGAAGGATTTAACTGTAGAATGTTGAATGATCATGGGAATAAATTATAGAGAGACCCAGAATAAGTTATATGATGATCAGACAACTTAATCAAGGATGTTCTTTCCATGGGTAAAGTATTTAGAATTTGTAGTATTAAGAAGGGAGGGCAGGCCGTGAGATGTGGCTGCAGGGAAGTGGTATATCATGTCCCTGGTTCTGCTTGTAACTGTTTGTGAAAGCTGCTGCTGCTTTTTTTTTTTTTCTTGTCTCCTTCGCAGAGAAAGTGAAAGCTTCTTGCTTTACGTTTTATTTTTAGAGAGAGTGTCTTGCCCTGTTGGCCAGGCTAGAGTATAGTGGCATGATCACAGCTCACTGTATCCTCTAACTCCTGGGCTCAAGTAATCCTCCCACCTCAGCCTCCACAGCAGCTAGAACTATAGGTTTGTGCCACCATACCCAGCTAATTATTTTATTTTATTTTTTGTTGAGATGGGGCCTTGCCATGTTGCCCAGGCTGGTCTGGAACTTCTGGCCTCAAGCAATCTTCCTCCCGCCCTGGCCTCTCAAAGTGCTGAGACTGCAGGCATGAGTCACAGTACCTATTCGAAAGCTTCTTAAATCAGATTTGGGCTGGAAATGGACTCCCAAAATGTGGGAACTAACACATGTTTTATCAGGCTGCCCGCTGAGGGGACTTTGCTGAATTTGTTATCTCAAGACCCTGGGAGTGACAGCTCTCCTCCCTTCCCGCCCTCCACACACCAGACACACACACACGCACACAGTCACCAGCCAGGTATGCAGAGAGGAGAAATGAGCTGAAGATCCCACCTGCTGAGGTCCTGAGACTCCTGCCACACAGAACAGTAGCTCCTATTCCCTGAGCTCCTACTATGTGCCACACACAGCTCTAGGTGACATGGTAAAATGGCCCATTGGTCAAATTTACATAACAGGGATCTAGCACCTTCCCCTAGCTCATTTTCTAGAGATGATGCCCCTCCTCCAGCCTGAGGAGCCGCTGTCAATGCCAGGGAGCTCTCCTCTAGTCACAACCAAGTGGACGCTCATTCAGCCTGGGCCACTTACATTCTCCTTCTGGCGGATGGGGAACTGGGCTCAGAAATACATAGAGGCCATTGAGAGGCAGGCGCCGGCCATGCAGGCCTGAGCTGGTACTTGCAAATGGGAGCTCCAGGTTTCCTACCTACAGAGAGAGGAAAATCAACCAGCAGAATGTACAGAGAGGAGAAGGAAGGGAGGGGGTGTGGGATGGAGCTGTTGATCACCAAAGCTCTGGACAGATTCCAGCCCTCAGGTCCCAGCCCTCCTGAGAACCCACCTTCCCGTAGCTGCATTGATTCCATGGATGTTCTATTGTACTGGGTGCTGCTGGGTGCCAGGCCTTGTTCCAGTGCCGGGTGTGCAGCACTCCCTGTCCGTGGCGCTTCCTCTCTAATGCACTCTGTGAGGCACGTCCATTCTTTTAAATAAACCTTTGTTTACTGGAGTGAGCCCAAGTAGATTTCTGTTTCCTGCACCCAAGAGATGTGTCATGAAGACCAGGTTGGTATGGATTTTCTCAGTCTACGGAAGATGACCTGGAGGCTCCGAAGAGGCGAGAAGTGGCCCAAGCTCACCCAGATGCAGCGTTGGACATTTTATTTTTATTTTTATTTTTTTCTAGAGACAAGGTCTCGCTCTGCTGCCCAGGATGGAGTGCAGAAGTGTGATCATGGCTCACTGTAGCCTCTACCTCCTGGGTTCAAGCGATCCTCCCATCTCAGCCTCCCTTGTAGCTGGGATCACAGGTGGGCACCACCGTACTCAACTAATTAAAAAAAAATTTGTTTTATAGAAACAGGGTCTCACTTTGTTGCCCAGGCTGGAGTGCAGTGGTTCGATCATGGCTCACTGCAGCCTCAGTCTCCTGAGTTCAAGCCATCCTCCTGTCTCAGCCTCCTGAGTGACTGGGAATACAGGCACTCACCAACACACCCAATTTGTTTTAATTTTTCTACAGGTGAGGTCTCTCTGTGTTGCCCAGGCTGATCTCCAACTCCTAGACTTAAGTGATTCCCTCACCTCGGCCTCCCAGAACGCTGGGATTACAGGTGTGAGCCCCGGCACCTGGCTTTGAGCTGGATTTTGAAAGCAGCACATCATCTTGAAGCCCACTCGTTTCCCACAGGGCTGCCATTACCTCCCAGGGGCTTAAAGAGTTCATTCTGCCAAAAGAGTCAGGGCCCTGCACCCAGGGTAACCCCTGGGGTCAATAACAGAAACCCCAAAGGGCACACACGGGGAAAGTTCTGCTCATAGCAACACTCCCTCCGGGGCGTTTTGAATGCTGTATGATGTTGATTCTCACCACAGCCCTGCCAGAGCCACAGCACGGGTGTTACCTCACTTTTACAGTTGTAGAAACCCTGAGTTCAGAGCAGCCAAGGGGCCTAGTGCAGGAGGGGCAGGACTCCACCCAAGACTCCTGACCTCTGCTCTTTTCACCACCCAGCAATACTTTAAATCTGCACCAATCTTTCACTTCATCTTCTCTGATGCCTTCCCTCCTTGGGCTATTTGCTATTTCTTCTTGGCCAAGTTTCCCCTACAAATTTGCCACCCAACTTCTCAAATATTTTTCACCCCTTCCCAGTGAAGCACCCGTCTCCCCTAAAGTTGAGCTCCCCCTGTTTCCTCACACTGTCTCTCAAAACACCCCCTCAGCCCTCCCCTAAACCACTCTATCTGGGTGCATGGTACCCCCATCAGTGTCACCGTCTCCACCTAATGGCCAGGAGAAACCTGGAGTCAGCAGTGGCTTCAGTCTCTTTCCATGTCATTCACAACACGTCAGCATCACTGGCGAAGTTTCTGTCCAATCCTAACACTTCCATTGCTTCAATGTATCTCTGTCCTGTCTCAACTGGATGGCTGCAGCGGCTTCCGGAGAGGTCTTTCTGCTTCCTCCATTGTGGCTGAATCTATTCTGTAAACAGCAGCCAGGGGCATCCTCGTGCATCTTTTGGATAAAAGCCAGGCTGGCACCAGATTCAGTGGAATCCCCAGGGTGATGTTCTCCCAAGACCAGCACAGGAGTGTCAGGAAAGGCTCATGCTAAAATGCTGATTCCCGGCCCTGAGCCCATCCCTGCAAGTCAGAGTGGCTTAGGAAGGGGTGGGAATTGTTTAAGAAGGTCCCAGGTGATTTTTCTGCACGCCAAATTTTGAGGACCATGGAGGAGTCTGACAGGCAAGGAGGAAGAGCATAGGAAGGAAGGAACTGGAAACTGCCCTGGTCCCTGCAGCTGCTGAAGAAAGCCAGAATCTAAGCTCCCCGGCTGGGGCTGAGAAGCAGCTGAGGGTCAGGAACCCAGCGTCGAACATCTGGCCCTGCCACTGCTTGGACGTGTGGCATCCAGCTGAGGCACTCTCTTCGAGAAATCCAGGTTCCAAGTCACAAAACGAGATAATGACATCTGCCCGGCAGGGCTGCCGTGTGGATTAATACCTTTGCAGTTTACCCAGCACTTAGCACAGGTGCTAAATGCCTCACAAATGTGGGCATTATGGTAATTAGTGATGTGTCTTCCTAAAAACATCCGTGATTTTCTGGTTGATGGATTTACATAACTTGAAGGCCAGTGGGACTTCCCTGTAGAATGTGTCTCTGATTCTCACGTACCATTATTCTCCGTTACCCTGTCCTTACACACACACCCCTAACACACATATGTACACATGTACCTGTATACATTCACCTGCCTAACTCACATATGCACCTAGCACACATACACACACACACCTAGCACACATATATACACACACAGACATATACCCACCTAACACACACACCTAGCACGCATATATACACACACAGACATATACCCCCCTAACACACATAACACCTAACACACATATATACACATACACATGCCCACGTAACTCACACACACACTCCTAACACTCATATATACACATACAGACATATACCCACCTAACACACATATATACACA
The DNA here is from genome assembly GCF_043159975.1 of Macaca nemestrina. Classification (NCBI taxonomy): domain Eukaryota; kingdom Metazoa; phylum Chordata; class Mammalia; order Primates; family Cercopithecidae; genus Macaca; species Macaca nemestrina. The sequence continues at coordinate 38,425,437 of NC_092144.1, forward strand.
TACACACACCCACATAACTCACACACACACACCTAGCACATATATATACACACACAGACATATACCCACCTAACACACATACACCTAACACACATATATACACATACACATGCCCACCTAACACACACACACTCCTAACACACATATATACACATGCACACATACACCCACCTAACACACACACACCCCAGCACACATATATACACATACACATATACAACCACCTAACTCACACACACACCTAACACACATGTATACACATACACACATACACCCACCTAACACACACACACCTAACACACATATATACACATAAACACATACACCCATCTAACTCACACACACACCTCACACACATATAAACACATACATGCGTACACCTACCTAACACCACACACCTAACACACATATATATACACATACACACACCCACCTAACACACACACACACCTAACACACATATATACACATACACACATACACCCACCTAACACACACACACACCTAACACACACATATATACACTTACACACATACACCCACCTAATACACACACACCTAACACATGTATATACACATACACACATACACCCACCGACCTCACACACACCTCACACACACATACATATACACATACACACATACACCCACCTAACACACACACATACCTAACATACATCTATATACACATACACACACCTAACACACATATACACACATACACACGCCCACCCAACTCACACACACACTCCTAACACACATATATAGACATGCACACATACACCCACCTAACACACACACCCCAACACACATATATACACATACACACATACACCTCCTAACTCACACACACAGACACCTAACACACATATATACACATACGCACGTACACCCACCTAACACACACACCTAACACACATATATACACATAAACACATACACCCATCTAACTCACACACACACCTCACACACATATAAACACATATACGCGTACACCTACCTAACACCACACACCTAACACACATATATATACACATACACACACCCACCTAACTCACAGACATACACCTAACACACATATATACACATACACACATACACCCACCTAACCCACACACACACCTAACACACATATATACACATACACACATACACCCACCTAACACACACACACACCTAACACACACATATATACACATACACACATACACCCACCTAATACACACACACCTAACACATGTATATACACATACACACATACACCCACCGACCTCACACACACCTCACACACACATATATATACACATACACACACCTAACACACACACACCCCAACACACATATATACACATATACCCACCTAACTCACACACACCCACACACATATATGCACATAAACACATACACCCACCTAACACACACACCTCACACACACATATACACATACATGCATACACTCACCTAACACACACACACCTAACACACATATACACATGCACATTCACACATACGCCTGCCTAATTCACATGCACACTACTAGCACACATATATACACATATACCTGCACATACACACCCATCTAACTTACACATACACCTAGCACACCCATGCACACACACACATACGCTCACACACACCCTGATACACACCTATCCACTAGCCCCGTCTCAATTCCTCCGAGGCTCCTGCTGCATCCAGCACTGTGTGTGGTGGGGAAGGACTTGGCTGGTGTCTGGAGTGGGAGGCGCTGGCCTGTAATCTGGGCGCCCAAGGCCTGGTGCTCTGCTTCCCTAACTCCTCAGGGACCAGGAAATCCTGCCTTTCCCTTTCTGGGGCTTCCTAAGTGCCGTGAATGGTGCCACCTACTTAAGAATCGATTGGTTTCGTTCTTCTGACAATAGTTTGCTCTAGGTCAGTTTAGGGCTCCAAATAAAAGATTTTCTTTATTTTTTGGCCGAGAGGGGCATTTCACTTTTTAAATCAGCTTTCTGAGGTATGGTCTCCATATAATCAGCTAGGAGCGTACAGCTTAATGATCTTGACAGATGCCAGCATCGTTGGAACCACTGCCACTACCAGCATCTCAAACCATTCCATCAAACCCAGAACACGCCTCGTTCCCCGAAGCATCTCTCTTCAGTGGCAGAACCAGCAGAGATTCAGTGGTCACAAGGTGAGTGAGGCAACCTGGGTCTGGCTCCTGGCCATTAATTTTAAATACTTTACATTTAACTTTGAACCACCACGCCTGGCCATATGGGACCACGCAGGAGGAGTAAACTCACTGGCACATTCTTCTGGGGAGTCTACTGTGTGCCTCCTCCAAGCGGAGCGTGTGGGAACAGACAGCAGCGTCCCTGCCGCGGTGGGTGGCGGTCTGCTTGTGAGGTATTTTATTTTCTTGAAACAAATGAAAAAAGACAAAAGGATGCACGGTGTGAAAACTGGTCGTCAGGCTAAAATCAAAAAACCATTAGTGGGCAACGCAGCACAGAGCGGGCTCTGCCCAGGCCACATGTGTGCAGTGCCAGGGCTTGATTTCAGACCCAAATGCCCACACGCAGCCCTGCCTATTACACAAAGGCAGACAGAGCTGTGGGTCAGTGGCTGGCAAAAGGCCTTGGGGCAACCAGAACTTTCCATCGGGGCGTTGCAGCCTTTAAGAGAAGGTGGGAACCGGTGCATTTGTCCCGCCCTGGATCTCAGCCCAGGAAATCCACTGTCACAGAACCACAGTCTTAGGAGCTTTCTTACCTAGACAGTAGGAAGCTTCTAAACACATCAGTGGTGAACGCCAGGCGGGTCTCTAGAACTTTTTCACCTTGGGAAACTGGAACTCTCTACTCATTGAACACTGTACACTTGATCGAGAGAGTAAACTGTACGTGTTTTTCCCAGCTTCTTCCTGAAGGCGGACATTTGTCTCGATCTGTATTTGAATTCTTTATCTATGTTACATTTTGTATGAGATGTGTATGTGAACTAAAATGAAATTAAAAAGTCAAACTACAAAAAAGGGGATATTTTTATTTAAAAAGACAACAGTCACCCCCTAATCATACCTTGTGCCCCCCTAGGCTGGCATGAGGCAATCCACCATTTGTAAGCGTAGACTTGAGGTCAAGGTCCCCGCTCCACCCCTTCTTTAACGTCTCTCTGCCTCAGTTTCCTCATAGAAAAATAAAAGCGTTGACTTCATAGGACCATGGTGATGATTTACTCAGTAAGGTACTTAGCACAAGGTCTGATGCAGAGTAAAAAGTAACGCACGTCTAATGTTTACTATATTCCAGCCACAATGTTAAGCTCTTCAAATAAACATCAACCCTCCAAGGTGGATGTGATTATCAGTCCTACTCTCAGGATGAGAAAACTAAGGCATATAATTAAATTGCCCGGTGCTAATAAGTAATTGGACCGGGATTAAGACTCAGGCACCCTGATTCCAGTGCTGTGTTTTTAACCACTAGAGGTAAGTACCTGTATTTGTTTCCTAGGTCTGTGTAACAGGATTTATTTATTTATTTATTTGAGTAAGGGTCTCACTCTTTTGACCAGGCGGGAGAGCAGTGGTGTGATCCCAGCTCACGGCAGCCTCAAAATCCTGGGCTCAACCAATCCTCCTGCCTCAGCCTCCCAAGTAATTGGGATTACAGGCGTGGGCCAATACACCTGGCTTTTTTTCCCCAATTATTTGTAAAAATGATATCTTGCTTTTTTGCACAGGCTGGTCTCGAACTCCTGGGTGCAAGCGATCCTCCCACCTCGGCCTCCCAAAGTGCTGGGATTACAGGCGCGAGCCACCGTGCCCAGCCAGGAATGGATTTTCTCACAGTTCTTGATGGCGGAAGTCTGAGATCAAGGTGTTGGCAGGGCTGGGTCTCTCTGAGGCCTTTCTCCCCAGCTTACAGGTGGCTGCCTCCTCTCTCTGTCTCTCCTTGTCTTCCTTCTGTCCACAGCTGTGTCCAACTTCCCCTTTCTCATAAGGACATCAGTGATGTTGGATTAGGGCCCTCCCTCCTGACCTTGTTTTAGCTTAGTCTCTGTAACTTAACCCTTAACCTCAGTAAAGATCCTATCTCCAAATGTGTTCCCATTCCGAGGTCCTGGGGATTAGGACTTTGAAGGGGTTAAAACAGGCTCTTCTGGCATATTGACGATTTCAGCTGAAGACTCTTGAGAAACAGCAGGTGCCAAAAGATCGCAGTGACTTCCGTGCTGTACCTTGAGAGGAAATTCCCATGCGAAAGAGTCCTCCCCACCCTAGAAGGGAAAGCAACATCCTTATCTTCGGGAGCGGAAAGTCCAAACGGAGAGCATACTGTGCGTCCCTCGTTAGCATCGCTCCGTCCTCTAAGCCTCCCCGCAGACTTCAGTTGCCTCTTCACAGCTCTGCTTTTTGTCCTGTCCAGTCTCTGAGTGATTGACTCACTGCTTCTGCGGGTCTTCATTTCTGCAGGAGGGCTCCCATGCTTCATAAATCCTGCATTACGATTTTCTCCTGTTAGTCTATGTTACGTCCATTTAATTCTCAGGCCCAGCCGGGACCCTAAGAGGACAGAGGTGGAGTTTTCCCACCTCTACAAATTTACCCTGTCACAATTCAATCCTAACAGTGCCTTTCTCTGGAGGAGCTCTGCCAGCATGAATTCCTTTAGGGGTGGAAGCCTCACAGTCCAATCTACCAGTGAGGTCCACGTGGGATTGGCTGGAGGGAGCTATGATGTCAAGCGGCAAGCGGCGTCAGGTACAGAGAAACAGAAATCCCACACCCAAGGGCCGGGAGGCGGTAGAGCAAACCGCGCACAGCCGGGTGACTTAAGGGCAAGGAAGGCTTCCTGCAGGAGGTGAATTTGGCACAAGGGATATGTTTTTAGGCACTGAGTGGAGGATCTGGGTTTCACACCGGACTTTTGAAAAGCACACTCCTATCGTAGAAAGGCCTGCGGGTTTGTTTTAATCACTTCTCAAAGCTACGCTAGGCGTTTGCAGCTCAGGATCCCCAGTTTAGCCTAATAAAAAAAAGTAATTACATCATATTACAGATAATTTGATTGTGACTGAGACGATAATTGAGTTGAAACGCTTATTGTAACAGACACATCAGATTGGCAAGGAGGAAGCTCGGCTTAAATACAAGCAGTGTTGAGAGTGGAATTAAAGGATTGTCAATGCAGTTAATCCAATAGTAATTATTTTCTGAACATAATTTCCTGAGTAGCGAGGACACAATTATATCTACAAACAGTCATAAGAAAATAATTACTCCACATTCCACCTGAAGCAACAGTCCGTAAACACCCTGGTGCCGCTCTCCAAGAAGCCGGGCTGTTTCCATCAGAAACTCACGGCCAATGCCAGTACCGAGAAAAGGGCTCCCAAACAGGGCAGGACTCACCGGGCAGCCTTGTCTTAGGACAGGCTTTCCAAGTGCAATTGCTCTGCCCGCCTGATGCCAAGGCCTACTGTGTATATGACCACCCTGACAGGCCAACGCTTAAGACTCCCCAGAGGATGAACGTGCACATCTTAGGTTCACAGACTGCAGTCTCCAGCCTCACTCCCTGGGCCACCCACCCACCCCCGCTGAAGTGACAGCCTTCCCGTATCATCCAGGGGCCGTGGCCCACTTTGTCAACCCTCCCTTGTGAAGACCCTCATCTTCCTGCTATGTCTTCCTGCTATGTCTGCCCAGCCAGACCCTAGCCCTGCATCAGCCAGGGTGACCTCACACGCGGTCCTGGAGCTGCCCAGGAACCTCACTGTCCTCCTGCGCTCTCCTTCACTCTCCTTGGCCCCTTGCTCACCTGGTGAGCTTTCCCCTCTCCAAAGCAACTCCATCTCCCACTCCAGATCCTCTCCATCCCAATCCACAGAGGGCGTGGGATAAAGGAGAAGCCCCAGATGGGAACTCCTTCAACTTCTGCCTCTGACCCTCAACATCACCTGCAAACAATGTCACCTGTAAAGCTCTTTCCCTCGGGTTTTGTCCTAAGGTGGTGCCTCTTCTTAGGCTGGCTCCTCACAGTCTCCAACCCTTTCCCACTCTGGCTCCTTTGCAGGTCTCCTATGTGAGCTTCAGTGCCCACCACCTCAAAAGCTTATTCCCTCAACTCCACGAGCACCTCAGAGTCAAACTTCCGGAAAATCTCCCTCCTTGCTCAGGGCAGCCTCTTTGCACCCTAGCCTCTGCCCCAGCACCTGCTAGCATCGCTCTCATAGCAGGAGCTGCCCTGCTCTTCTCACCAAGATGCTGCCAGCGTATCTCGGCCAAAGCCCTGCACCACACTGGAGTCCCGCTCTCCCCAGAGCCTCGGCCCTGCCGTGTGCTGCTCCTCCCTTTCTCTGCAACTCCCTCCAGGGCCTCTGAGGTTCTTTCTTGTGGCTGCTCCATAAAACTTGGCGATGGCCAGTGTTCCACTTCTACCCCAGCCTCTTTGCTTCCACCTTATGGTATTCTCCCTGGAGATCAAATCCTACATGAGGTTTAAAATATACTGATGCCCCCAGGTCTGTATCTCCAGGCTGAATCTGCATCCTGAGCTCAGCTTGTCTGAATGCTGCGCCCACTGTTTTCTCTCGCGTGGGCTTGATCTCTAGCTTTCTCTATCTCTCTCCTTCTCCTCCTCCTCTTCCCCCTCTCTCCCTCCCTCTCTTTCCCTTTCTCTCTCCCCTTCTCTCTCCCTCTCTCCTTCTCTCTCTCTTCCCCCTCTCTCCCTCTCTCTCCTTCCTTCTCTTTCCCTCTCTCTCTCCTCTCCCCCTCTCTGTCCTTCTCTCTCCTCTCTCTCTCCTCCTCTCTTTTTCTATCCCTCTTTCTCTCTCCTCTCTCTCTTTCCCTCTTTCTTCCTTTCTCTCTCTCTCCTCCTTTCTCTCTCTCTCCCCATCTCACCCTTTCTCTCTCTCTCCCTCTCTTTCCCTCTCTCCCCCCTCTCTCCTCTCTCCTCTCTCTCTCCTCCTTTTTTCTCTCCCTCTTTCTCTCCCTCTCTCTCTTCCTCTTTCTCCTTTCTCTCTCTTTCCCTCTTTCTTCCTTTCTCTCTCTCTCCCCCATCTCTCCCTTTCTCTCTCTCTCTTTGCCTCTCTTTCCCTCTGTCTTTCCTCTCCTCCCTCCCTCTCTCTCTCCTCTGTTCTTCTTCTCTCTCTCCCTCTCTCTCCATCTCTTTCCCTCTTTCTCTCTCACTCCCCTCTGCTTCTCTCTCTCTGTCCTTCTTTCTCCCTTTCTCCTCCTTTTTCTCTCTCCCTCTCTCTTCCTCTATCTCTCTCCTCCTCTTCCTCTATCTCTCTCCCTTTCTCTCTCCTTCTCTCGCTCTCTCTCCCCACTTCACCCCCATCAGTCTTCTTCTGACATTTTCTAGTCTGAGGTTGCGTTACTCCGTGCACTTGGAGAAGGTGATGGCAACGCAGGATTCTGCACGTAAGGATTTTCCTAAGGGGAACACGGTTGGGATATAATGGAGGGAAAGTGGGAAAAACCTGGAGAATCATCAAAAGGTGGCACAAACCTGGCCCTAAGTGAAGGGAAGTGGGAGGCAAGCTTAGGTGGGAGCCACCTAGACCACGATACGGTCTAGGGAACATCCACCAAGGCTGTCAGGGAAGCCTCCAGCCAGAATCAGCCAGCAGAGAGGTTCCTGCTCCCAGTCTCCCAGGGTTTGCCTGTCTTGGGAGCCCTGCCTGGCTCAGGCATGGCTGGGAGCAGCTCCTGGGAAGTTTTGGTACAAACGCTGCTCGGAGCACAGAAGCTTGGTCCAGATCCCTGCCTTTGGAGATCTGCCAGGCGCATTCCCAGGTCACCGTAGCGAACCAGCCCCACTGACACGGGATGCTTCCTGCAGGGCTCCCTGGACACGCACTCGCCCCCAGTGCTGAATCCAACGGATTCTTTCTGTACTCACTGATCGTTCTCCTTCTCCATGGAGGGGGTTAGGCTCCGGGCCCTAGGAGAGCCAGGCTAAGGGAAGTGGTGGGAAAACATGAAATTGTTTGAGGGAGGGGGACATGGAGGGGGGGATGCTCATTGGCTGAAGCTGAGGGGCAGGTTAATGCAGGAGGGACAAGGAATGGCTCCCAGCCGCTGTGGCCTGACGGAGGCTGCTTGCTACCTTGATGGAGCTTTTAATCTTTATCTCATTTTACAGATTAGTGTATCTCACACTTTATCATGCTGCAAGAATGCTGCAGGCTGCAGAACTTGGCAACCACAGATTTCTGGGCTCTGTTTCCAGAGAAGTTGCTTTTCTAACAAATTCCCAGTCATGCTGATATCGCCAGCCCAGAGACCACACTACTCAAATAATTTTGGTGAGAGCCACGTTGGACTCCCATCCCTAAGGTGCTTCTTCTTTTCTGAGGAGGACACCCAGGGCCCAGGGACATAGATGTTTGCTTTAGGGAGCTTCTGGCCAGAGCCAGGCCATCTTCTCATCCCAGGCGGCCCAGCTCCCTTTGCAGTGCCTCCATCTGGGGGAAGAAAAGGGAAGAGGTGTCAAGCCCAGTCAAAGGCAGGAGAGACCAATGTCCACGCCGGTCTCATCCCTGGGGCCTGTTGTGGTCACATTTAGTCCTGCCTCCTACTGAGGGCTGCTGAATTTGCCAAGGGAAGACACTCTCTTGTCATTGAGGTGACACTGCGAACTCTGCCTCCTGGGTTCAAAAAGCGATTCTCCTGCCTCAGTCTCCTGAGTAGCTAGGATTACAGGCATGCGCCATCACGCCCGGCTAATTTTCGTATTTTTAGTAGAGACAAGGTTTCACCATGTTGGCCGAGTTGGTCCCAAACTCCTAACCTCAGGTGATCCACCTGTGTCCGCCTCCCAAAGTGCTCTGATTACAGGCGCGAGCCATTGCACCTGGCCGCAGAGGGCATGTTGAAGCTCTTGGCCCCAATCCATCCCTCCATGCTGCAGATGAGGGTACAATCAGGGGCAGAGAGGGGAGAGGGAGGAGCAGCCCTTAGTAGAAACGGTTTCCTTAGTGCATCCTGGGCACCGGTGGATATGAACATGAGCATTTTCTCTTCCCATTTTTCTCCAAAGCATGAGAGATGTTTGTGCTATGGCAAATACGACACCCGTAGGAGGGTGTTGTGGGTTGAATTGCGCTCCCCCAGAAAGACATGCTGAAGCCCCAACTCTCAGGATCTCAGCTGTGACCTTATTTGGAGACGGGGTGATTGAGACGTGATGAGCTGAGATGCAGTCATCCTGGAGCAGGGTGGCCCCCAGTCCATGCTCACTGGCATTTTAACAAAGAGACAGCCTTGAGAAGGCACAGGGTGGCAGGGAGCATGCCACATGAAGACGCAAGCGGAGAGGGGAGTGATGTGGCCACCAGCTGGGATTGGACTGCCCGGGTTGTCAGGAGCTGGGAGAGGCCAGGAAGGACCCTCTTCCTGAGGCTGCAGAGAGAGCACGGCCAGGCTGACAGCTTGAATGACAGCTTGGACTTCTGGCCTCCAGAACTGTGAGAGGATACATTTCTGTTTGTTACAGAAGCTCTAGAAAAGTTATAACAGAAGGTGTCTGAGGAACCGTGCCTGGGGGTTCCCAGGAGTGCCTGGGGATTCCTGGGGGTGCATAGGGGGTTTTGGGGAGTGCCTGGGGTTCCCTGGGACTGCCCAAGGATTCCTGGGGGTGAATGGGGTTCCTCGGGGTGCCTAGGGCGTAGCAGGCAGGGACAGCGCATGATTGTTCTGCTGGCAGGACTTGGGGCTGGACTGGCCACCCCAAATGTAACCCTGGGCTTCTGCTCAACAGCCCAAACAGAGGGAATAATAGACCCCCAAAAACGGCTCTGTCCCTGAGCCCTAGAAGGCTGCGTGAGAGCTGCCTTCGAGGCCAAATTCTTGCCTCCTCCTTCTGTTGGTCTGTGAGCCCCAGGATCCTCTTCCTGGCTCTATACTGAAGCCTGGACTTGGAAGCTGCCATCCTAAGGCCCGCATTTAATCAGGAGAACGTAAGGATGTCTAGGCCATTAGAAAAAAATCACACAGATGTTCCTTTTGGGGTGTTTGCAATCACTTCATAATTAACTGACGGCTTCATAGCAGCCACTTTCACGTGTGTCCAATGGCCACATAACGACATTGCCTACTCTGAATCTACACCACAGCAGCGTGGGAGGGTGTATGCTAAGGGTGCATCCTGCCACCTCTGCAGCCCCAGAGCCCTCCCCCAGCAGCAGGGGCTCACGAGGGCCTGGGCATCAGATGTGTGCTCAGTGCGCCTCTCCTCTCACCTCGTCATGAAACCTACGGTGGGTCCTCTCGCAACAGCAGCACTTGTGGTGACCACCTGCGGATGGGCCACTGTACCAGGCATTGTGCTGACAATGTCTACATTATCCGGTGGATTTTGCAGCAACCCTGCAGAGGGGAGCCTGAGGCTCGGAAGGGTGACATGACCTGCCTGAGGACAAGGAGTCAGTGAGGGGTGGGGCTGGGGCTCAGCCTCAGCGGTCAGGCTCCCGAACCCTGCTCGTGAATCAGTGTGCTGGGGAGAGCAGTGTGGATTTGGGATTTAGCCACCTCCGGGCTGTCTTTCTGCCCAGCACTAACCCTCAGCATCCCCCTGTGGGCTGCAGAGGGGCTGGGGCTGGGGCGGGGGACAAGGTGCCCTGCCCACTGTCTCTTAGTTAGGTAAATGGAAAATGAATAAATGCCCTGAGGTAAGTGGTCAGGCAGGACTTGCAGAAAGTGAAATGATTCAATAATTAGATTTTTAAAATCAATTAATGAATTAGGATTTTTTTTTTTTTGAGACAGGGTTTCACTCTGTTGCCCAGGCTAGACTTCAGTGATGTGATCATAGCTCACTGCAGCCTCAACCTCCTAGGTTCAAGGATCCCCTCACAGCCTCCTGAGTAGCTGGGACTACAGGAACATGCCACCATGCCCATCTAATCTTAAATTTGTTTTTAATAAATTTAAGATGGGGTCTTGCTGTGTTGCTCAGGTTGGTCTCAAACACCTTGGCTCAATCCATCCTCCCACCTCGGCCTCCCAAAGTGCTGGGATTACAGGTGTGAGCCACCTCACTCAGCCAATAGTTAGATTTTGCTAATGATTTTAGATGCTCCTCCAATAGGTTCCCTCTCTAGCTTTCCCCAACTGTTGCCTTCCAGTGCAGCTGTGAAAGGGAACCAGGAGAGTCCCCCTCCAACCCCTACTCTCCAGAACTGCCCACTGGTGGAAGGATCTCCCGCCCCTCCCCTCTCCCCATCCCTCTTCCATTCAGGGCCTCCTGGAGATCAGGTGTGCCACATGTCTACATGAGCTGTTCATAACCAGAGGGTCTGAAGTCACATGATCCGGGGTCCAGCTCTGCCCCTTGTGAGCCAAGTGAGCTCAGAGAATTCACTTCTTCTCTCTGATCTCCACCTCTCCATCTAAAAGATGAAGACATGAAACAGATTTCCTTCAGGGGCTCATTGATCTACTCTACAAATATTTCAGAACCTTTTCTGCCAGGCCCTGTTCAAGGCTCTCGGTATAAATCAACGAACCCAACAAAATCCCCTGCTCTAGCCCAAGGGAGGCGAACACCAAACAAAGTAGTGTATAGGGTTAGAAGGAAGACAAAGCAGAGTGGAAGCATGGGGTGCCTCTGCGCAGGGCAGCCTTCTCTCCCGCGGCAGGAAACCCTGGGCTGCAGCTGGGGACCGTGGTACCACGGGAAAGATAGGAGCACTGAGCCTGGAGAGGGAGTCCCAAGGACTTCATTTGAGTCCCTGGACACAGCCTTGCCTGAAGGGACATCTGCCCTCCTGGTCTTTGGAATTCTTGAAGCTAATCCACTTTCCCCACCGAAGCTAATCCACTTTCCCCACCCCTACCTGACTTTCCCGTTTTATTTAAATCAGAATTGGGTTTCTGTCATCGTCGTTTGAGAGGGTCCTGGCTCAGGCACGTGCTTAAAAGCTTCTAGTTTGTTTTTCCTTCTAGTTAGAGGGTACGATGATTTCACCATGCATGTGGAGTGGGGGTCTAAGTCTACAGGCAAAAGGAGAGGGCTCGCTGCTGAGTGATGAGTGCACATCCCCGTCCTCTCTCTGTCTGGGGAGAACCAGGCAAGGGGATCCAAGCCCTCACATCCATCGGGAGCTCAGTCCGCTTTTCTGAGATCACTTCCGCGTCACCATGTGCCTGTGGACTCCTTTATTAATTGCTCCTTAGAGCCTAAAACCCAATTCTTTTATGAAAATTATGAAACCATCAAGCAGCCTGACAATGAAAATAATGCCTCCCTAGTATCAGTGTTGTAACACTCCCTCCCGTGTTTCTGAGCAATACATTCATCCCTGTGACTGTGGAGCAGGCAGGAACCTGAGTGGCGTGATTAATGGGGCACTCTGCAGCCTCCCATAGCCAGGGACAGGGCTGGGAGTGGAAGACAAAGCCTTGTTCCACCAGGAATAGATTATTCATATTTTCATCCCCTTCGGACCAGCCAGGGTCATTAATCTACCGAGAGCCTCAAGTCCTAGAACGGCAGAAGCCTTGACCACATGCAGTGCGGTGCATCAGAGTCCTGGGGTGGAGACCATCCCATCCTTCCCAGGTCATGCTGGGGGCAGCCTCCAAGCTCCTATCTGCAAACTGGAATAGAGTGAGAATGTTCTGTGGAGGTAACAACTTTGGACATAAACGTCTGTCATGCGGGCTTGTGCAGGTGGAGTTGAGCTCCTGTATATCCTGTTCAGAAGGGGAGGCCTCGGGGTCAGAGGAAGTCCATGCTGTGCTCCTCCTAGGACCCAGTGCCTTTCCTGTGCTGGCCGCAGGTGTGCGCAGCCTGACTCCATGGCACACGTTCAAGTGGGGTGCGTGCAGTGCAGGAACACTGTGGTTGGGGAGGGAGGCTTTGCGACTCCTGCAGTGGGGAAGGGGGATGTCCAGAGATGACTTGGGTCAGGCAGCTGAAACCTCAGCGCGCAGTGGGGAGCAGCGGGGGCACCAAGAGCGCCTCTTCAGGATTCTTATTTGGTAGGTGAGAAAGGAAGGCAGGAGAGTCCAGCGGCTCGCACGAGGTTGCACAGCTGGTAAGGGCGGGGCTGGGAGACACAGCCTGTGCCTGGGGCCTCACTCTCAGTCGCCACTCCTGAGGGCCTTTCTGGCACACACACTAGGTGTCCAGTTCTGTTCTGCATGCCAGCTGTCCCCAGCAGGGCCCAGGTGAGCATACAGTGGGGCGAGGGCTGAGGAGGAAGATGTGATCAAAAGCTCAGCTCTAGGTGGTGGGAGAAGGAGTAGGGTGTGGAGAGGGGGTGACAGAGCCCTGACTTCCTCACCAAGCAAGGCTTTCCTGCACAGGTTTTTATGGGGGACTCTGACAGTAGAGGACTGTGGGGTGACTGGGTGCTGCCGAGCTCAGGAAGCTGGTGGCATGGGGAGGACCTGGAAATGCCTTCCCTGGCAGAGCCTCCAGCCTGGAGCAGCAGACAGGCAGGCTGTAAGTAACAGAGGAGGGTAATGGGAATACAGCAGGGACATTGAGGAGGAAGGATTCACCTTGGGGTGTGATGCCTGCAAGAGCCCCACTGCATCCATTCTGGGAGATGCCCCCCACTGCCAGCCCCATCCAACGTGGACCGGGAGCAGAGGAAGACAGCTGAACTATGCCCCACTGATTGAGCAGAGGGCAAACATCCCCTGCCTTTGTTCTCCTTAATCTAAATTGAATCTGGGCAGGGGGATGATTGCAAGGTGGACGTGAAAACCCAGCTGCATTTCAAAATTACACTGATCAAAACAGAAATGGTCTGGAGGTTTTGAGGAAGGATGGCTGGTGCGGGTACAAACCTTACTTCATGTTAAATGGTGCCCTTTTCAGGAAGGAAAGGGGAGGAATAACTTCATCATACTGTAAACCAAGACTAGCCACTGCCATCCATGCTAAGAAGCCCAGGGAGACTTTGAGGCTGGAATCCTTGCTCCTCATTGTCTAGACCCTGACACCTGCAGAGGTCCAGAGGCATCCCCTGCTGTGTCTTCTCAAGGGTGAAGATCTCCTGCCCTGATCTCACAGCCTTCTCTGTCCCCTCTGACACTCTTTGACCCAAGTCTCAACAGTGCCTGCCCAGTTGTGGAGGCAAAAGGTGCAGAAGAAGGGTCAGTAGCTTGGAACTGGCTGTAGCTTGGAGCCCAGCCTTAACTCCATCTGCTTCAAGGCCTTCCCTGAGTCATTGGCCCTTACAGAGAACATTCTCCCCTCTCTACACCTACCCAGTCTCCAGGGACCGCACTGCCAACATCCTCAGGATGCCTCATTCTGGTCAGCACAGCCGGGTGTGGGTCATTGTCTCCAGGGTTCCAGAATCCATCCCAGGAGCTCACCCTCACACTCCCTCCCTTAAAGCATATAGGAAGATATCCCCTATATACACACACCCTTATCTCTCCTTGAAATTAAGCAGTATTCACTCAGCCTGCAGGAAAGTAGTCCATGACTTTTTTTCACCTTAATCTAAATTAAATCTTCAAATGGAAAGAAGGCCTCATGTGAGAAGTCAATCTCATCCAGTTGCTGGCCGAGTGTTAGAGGGAGAGCGAGTGCCTGGGTGAGCAAATGCGTCAATGTGAAATGTGCCTCCTATGCAGGACTGTGTGCACATGTACAGGTGTCTGGGGAGGAAGCCTGGGCCACGATTCCCAACCTGCCTCCACGGAGGTCCCTGGCATTCTAGATGTTCTGTATTTAAAAATAGCCTCTCTAGTGGTCTCAGGAATGAAAAGGATAAAATCTAAGAGCTGTGTGACCCCACCCTGCCCAAACCTTTCCACCTCGTTCATCCAGGACTCAGAAGCCTCAGGGCCATTGCTGTGCCTCTGAGGCGGATTTGGGCTCCCTGCAGCCCACATGGCCTAAGATAGCTTGGTCTGAAACCTCAGCATCCGCCTCACTCCACTGAGCTAAGCCATCTTTGGCTCTAGAGAGTCTTTGACGGAGTGTGAATAACCTGGGAGGTTTCATACTCACCAACACAGCCGCCTTGGGCTGGGGAGAAAGGGTTTGCTGCCTGGTCCTGCCAGAGAAAACCTGGAATTTGGGCCACCAGGTGGGGGCCCTGGGTAGGTGGGAAAGCAAAGTTCTCCAAGTGCCTTACGCTGCTGATGTGATGGGGCTGCCAGGTAAAGTACAGGATGCTGAGTTACATTTGAATTTCATGTTGGTGATGAATCTTTTAAAGTATAAGTATGCCCCGTGCAGCATTTGAGGCATACTTATACTGAAAAAGTGTTTATTATTTATCAGAAATTCAAACGTAACTGGGCATTTTAAAATGTTTATTTGCTAGATCTGTCGATCCTAGTTGCTGAGGGAAATGGCGTCTTGCAAATAAGATGCAGGGAGCAACGATCCTAGTGAGTTTCCACCCAAGGAGCCAGCCTTTCAGGGGACAGGGCATGCCACGCCAGCTGGGAATGGCTGAAACACCGTGCCAAAGCCACCACTTCTCAAACGAGTTGACAGATGGAATCCTGTCTTTATTGATATCTGTCTAGTGAGGTCTTCCTGGAGACTGCTGCTTAAAGACACAGGTGCGTCCCAAACCTGTCTGTGTGCCCTGCAGGGCCAGCTCAACCCCAGGCAGTGCTAGGAGCCGACACCTTGGGGCTGGGCGCTGTGTTGCATGTCTGTAATCCCAGCACTTTGCTAGGTCGAGGTGGGTGGATCCCTTGAACCCAGGAGTTCAAGACCAGCCTGGGCAACAGAGTGAGACCTCATCTCTACTAAATCAATAAACAAATAAAGGTGATGCATGCCTGTAGTCCCAGCTACTCAGAAGGCTGAAGTGGGAGGTTTGCTTGAGCCCAGGAGGTCAGGAAGTTGAAGCTGCAGTGAGCCATGATCCACTACTGTAGTCCAGCCTGGGTGAAAGAACAAGATGCTATCTTAAAAAAAAAAAAAAAAAGAGAGAGAGAGAGAGACTTTGGGTTTAGTTCCATTTTTGCTGGACACAACCTTTCTAACACTACATGTCTTCATCTGTAAAATGGGGTCAATCATCTCTTCTCTACTCGTCCCACAGCTGCTTGTCACGAATAAATGATAAGTTTTAGGAAAATAGTTGGTGAACTGTAAAATATTTCAAATCAAACATCCTACAGTATTTGTGTTGCTGTCAAAATAGGACTATTACATTCCCCTGAGCAGAGATGTCTTACTTGGTTCCTCCCTCCTTGGTGGGAGCAGCCCCACCTTACCAAACGGGTTTCCCAGAAGGCTGTCGCAGAAGGCCTCGGTGCAGG
Source organism: Macaca nemestrina (assembly GCF_043159975.1). NCBI lineage: Eukaryota > Metazoa > Chordata > Mammalia > Primates > Cercopithecidae > Macaca > Macaca nemestrina. The sequence continues at coordinate 38,441,680 of NC_092144.1, forward strand.
ATGGACTTGCTTCGGTCACAGTGGCACGGCAGCCCCACCATGGACATCGGCAGCCAAGCCTCCACCAGTTGCTCTGACCAATGTTGCAGGCAATAGGAGGCAGTAGAGAAGCATCAGCACACCCCAGCTTGGACTGTCTGTTTTTAAATAAAATCCCTGAGCTAGGCGTGGGGGCTCATGCCTGCCTGTAATCCTAGCATTTTGGGAGGCCGAGGCGGGGCAGATTACCTGAGGTCAGGAGTTCGAGACCAGCCTGGCCAACATGGTGAAACCCTGTCTTTACTAAAAATACAAAAATTAGCTGGGTGTGGTGGTGCATGCTTGTAGTCCCAACTACTTGGGAGGCTGAGGCAGGACAATCGCTTGAATCCAGGAGGCAGAGGTTGCAGTGAGCCGAGATCACACCACTGCACTCCAACCTAGGTGACAGAGTATGACTCTGTCTCAAAATATATATATAAATATAAACAAACAAACAAACAAACCCTGCAAGGGATGCAGTGTGTCGGGAACGGATATAATTGTAAGTGTTTCTAACTGAAATACGTAGATTGATAGCTGAATCACGAGGACATAGCAATAGACATGTTTATTCCCACACTTTCAACCGTGTACTCAACACACCTTTCCTCAGCCCCCAGTGAGTCCGTTCTTCCCTCTGGGAAGCCGAGACAGGGTGCTGCAGGCTGCTCCATGGGAGATCGGGGGCTTCTCAGAACTCCCCTCCCCAGGCCTGGTAGTTCAGTATCCAGGCTCAGGTCAGGCCCAGCCCCACTGTGCACCTGTCTTTCTGTCTCTGTCTTTCTCTAGGGCTCAGGCAGAGTTCCACCAGGGTCTCCAACTCAGGTGCTGGAAACCAGTCACTGAACTGGGCTTGGTGACGCCAGGCCAGGGCCCTAACGGACACTGTGTAGAGCTGACTCTTGCTCCTCTACACAGCGGGTGGGGCTGCTGTCCTTCAACAGAGCCTCGGCTTTCATTTAAAGCCAGCAGTTTGAGCCACAGCACGTGGTCAGAGCTTTGCCGAAGCCTGCCGCTCCCGTGGAGGCTTCCCTGATTGCTGCAGCTTACACCAGGCTCCCTGCTTCCTTTCTGCTTCTCAGTGGACACGGGTCAGCTCCCTCATCCTGCCTGAGGCGTCCTCAGCTCCTGGGCAAGGTCAGCAGCTGCTCTCCGTGCTCACTGCTGGGGTGGGGCAGGGGGAACACAGAGGTATTCAGGTTGAGACTCAATTAGAATTTTTAGAAATCTCCCCCTAGTATTATCCAAGCTAGTGAAGAAACAGAAATCCATAACAACCACGAAGCAGCAGTGTGACAGCAGCATGCTGTGGTACTGGAGCAAGGAGATCAGCCCTGTTCTCAACAGGATAATTTTTTTTTTTTTTTTTGAGATGGAGTTTCGCTCTTGTTGCCCAGGTTGGAGTGTAATGGCGCAATCTCGGCTCACTGCAATCTCCGCCTCCTGGGTTCAAGCGATTTTCTAGCCTCAGCCTCCTGAGTAGCTAGGATTACAGGCGCCCGCCACTATGCATGGCTAATTTAGCTGGGTGTGGTGTTGCATGCCTATAAATCCCAGCTACTCAGGAAGCTGAGGTAGGAGAATCACTTGAACCTGGGAGGCAGAGGTTACAGTGAGCTGAGATCGCGCCACTGCACTCCAGCCTTGGAGACTCTATTTCAAAAAAAAAAAAAGAGACAGAGATAATATTGCTGGGCGTGGTGGCTCACACCTGTAATCCCAACACTTTGGGAGGCCAAGGGGGCGGATCACTTGAGGCCAGGAGTTCGAGACCAGCCTGGCCAACATGTTGAAGCCCCGTCTCTACTAAAAATACAAAAATTATCCAGACATAGTGGTGCATGCCTGTAGTCCCAGTTACTCGAGAGGCTGAGGCAGGAGGATTGCTCGAACCTGGAAGGTGGAGGTTGCAATGAGCCAAGATCGTACCATTGCACTCCAACCTGGGCGACAGAGTGAGACTCCATCTCAGATAAAAAGAATATTTATTGAGTGCCTACTCTGTGCCAGGCACTAATCTGGGCATTTGGGCTGCAGGAGTGAACCAAAGACCCCTAGTGCAGGAGCAGGGGAGTGCTCAAAATAGAACTTGAAGCAGGGTGGTCTGGAGAGGCCCCATTGGAAGAGTGTCTCTTAGCAACTTTCTTTTCCTTCAACCCAGCAAGGCCAGGCCTGTGGGTGAAGAGCCGTTCATTTACAAATAGACTTGGCCAAGAAAATCTTACCCTCTTTGCAAGTGAAGATCAATAACTCATGAATTGAAAACTAGGTTTGTGAACAATGATGCTTATGTTAATTTAACTTTATCAGTAGGTTTAATAATGTCTTATTAATTCAATAGAAGGCTTTTTTAAAAAAAAAATAATGAAAAGTTGCATTTGAATTAGTCCTGAACCAAACAGGGCCCTGACCTTGGTCTCCCCTGGCGATCCACAAATAGAGCTTTTTGGTGGACGAGTCGCGCCTGCTCCTGCCATGCACGGTTCTTTCCATCTCACCCCACACTGGTTTCTGGCATCTGGCTTGGCCTGTCTGATGCAATGCAGAGAAAGAGATCCAGAGGGAAACGTGGAAAGTGGGAGATGGGGTGGAATGTGTGGAGGGAGACTTACTCTACAGGAAGCAGAAAGCAGGTTCTTCCCAGAGTCTCTTTACAATCGGAGAGGCCCCATCAGCTGTGGGGAGGGAGGGCTGCTCACACCTGCCTATGAGCAGCAGGTGGAATAAATTATTTCTAGAGGCTCTTTGAGCAACACTAGAGTGAAATTAGGCCACCTTCCACAACTCTAGGATCCTACCATCTACCCCCAGAGCCTGATCAAAACGTTCCTCCACCAATCCCACCAGGTCTTCCAGGGCTGCGGGGAGAAATGCCTCTGTTCCGGATAACCAGAGCTGTGCCACAGCGCCTCTGCAGACTGGGACAGCTCAGAGCTGGCAGGGTTGGTCTCTGGTTAGACATGCTGCTAGGGAACTAGGCCTCATGGACATCGCAGACAGGTGCAGGCATTTGGAGGAGAGGGTCACAGCAGAGTCCGGGAAGTTGGTGCCCTTGGGGCCTGGCCTGATGTTTCCTGTTAAGCTGTACTGTAGGCTGAGCACCAGCCAACTCCTTCTACTTTCCAAGAAGGGGAAGGCTGGATCCTTGGAGATCTGCTTGAGACAGGCCTGCTGGATGTGCGAAGAAACCAGGTAGGATCTGAGGAAACCACTGGTGCTAGCTGCAGAGTCCAGAGCCGATCTCCCGAAGATGAAAAGTTAGATCAGTGAGAAGCAAGTTGGAGAGCTGCCCTTTGGGCTCCAGAATCAACTGAATTCAGGAGACAGGTTTTGGGAGGAAAGATCCTAAGACTAGCTAACCTGCTACTCAGTCAATGGTGGAAAATGACTCGTCAAGGGTCAAGATAACGAAAGGTGGTGGAGATGAAGAGGATGCTGGTGGTGATGATGGCGGGAATAAAGATGAGGACACCCTTCCTTTCCTCTGTTTTCAATTCCTTGCCACATGGGCCTCCCCAACATCATGGGTTTTTTCATCAAAGCCAGCAAGGCAGAGAAGCAATAAAGTCAGCTAGCAAGATGGAAATTACAGTCTTTTGTAACTGAATTATGAAAGTGACACCGCATCACATGTGTCATGTTCTTGCTTTTAGAAGCAAGTTACGAGTGGCCAGGCCAGCCCACATTCCAGAAGAGGGGACAACTCAAAGGCGTGAATGTGAGGACGTAGGGATTATTGGAAGCTCCTGTGGTTTGAATGTTTGTGTCTCTCCAAAATTCATGTTGAAACGTAATCCTCAATGCACCAGTATTAAGAGATGGGTCTGTTAGGAGGTGATTAGGCTATGAGGGCTCCACTCTTAGGGTTGAGATCAGCATCCTATAAAAGGGCTTGAGGGGTCAAGTTCATCCCTTCCATCTCTTCCACCATCTTAGGATGCAGCAAAAAGTGCTACCTTGAAAGCAGAGAGCCAGCCTTCCACAGAAACCACATCTGCTGTCTCCTTGATCTTGGACTTCCCAGCCTCCAGAGCTGTGAGAAATAACTTTCTGTTGTTACAAACGACACAGTTTAAGGTATACTGTTGAAGCAGCACAGAACAGACTAGGACAGGAGGCAACTTATTCTGTCCACCGCGCTAACCCTCTAGTCAAATTCAGTGGTGTAAGGGATCCAGATGAAATCAGCAGAGATGAACAGCCCAAACAACTCACAGAATGGCAAGAAAAAAAATGCTCTTTTCAGCTTCTAAATTTTGGGCTGGTTTGTTATACAATCAGAGCTAAATTCAGTAATTCAATTTTGTGTCAGAAATGGCATCCTGCTTTAACAAAAACCTAAAATGTGGCATGAACCTTGAGACAAACAAGCAGACAAAGGCTGAAAAAGCAGCTTCTGGAAAATGGCTGGTAGAGGCTGAAAGTTCCAATAGGAAGCTGTGGGGAGGATGAAATTTGTGGTGTGTAATCACGGAGTATTGAAGAGCCATACCTGTGGTCAGTTCACAGATAGAAATGTACCTCATGAATTTGTAGATAGGGCTCAGGAGATATCCAGGCGGTATGCAGAATGTATCAGTTGGCTTTTTATTTCTCGTATGCATTTGATAAGATATAGAAAGAGGGGGATAAACTGAAGAAGGGACTGCTGAATTTGAAAGGAGAATTTAGAAGAAATATAAAAGAACCAGGATTTTCTGCAGTGGAAAATAAAACTGTTGCTCATCTTCAGTTTTTTTCAACTATAAAAATACGCTGAGTACATTAAAACCTGGGTGAACTTGGAAGGATGCTACCAGCAAAATATGCCCTCAGGGTGAAGATCAAATTAAGGATATAGTAGGGAAGGTCAAATGCAAATTTCTGACACTGTCCCTTTGGTCAAGACAGTAAATAAGAAGCAATGCCATATTCCAGGTAAAATGTCAGGAAGCAGAGCTCCCCTCAAAGATTAAAAGATGCAATGGTTCCTGCTATATTCCTGAGTTTAATTCATTAATACAGCCATGTAAGAACCAGAGGAACATGGATACACCAGGACCACAAATGGTGATGGTATATCAGAGAAGACTCCTGTGGTAGACTTAAAGGCCCCTGCCCGTATCTAGGCCTGGTCTCGGTGAGTGTTGCCTTTGTATGGCAAAGGGAATTTGCAGATGTAATTAAGTTGAAGGTCTAGAGATGGGGAGACTATCACCAATCATCCAGGTAAACCCTGAATATAATCACTCATGTCCTACTAAGAAAGAGGCAGAGGGAGATTAGAATACAGAAAAAAACATTGAAAATTGGGCAAAAGACATGGACACTTCTTAAAAGAAGAAATACACACGGCCAGGCGTGGTGGCTCACGCCTATAATCCCAGCACTTTGGGAGGCCGAGGTGGGCGGATCACTAGGTCAGGAGATCGAGACCATCCTGGCTAACACAGTGAAACTCGGTCCTCTCGTGGGCTTTCCTCTGTGCTTCTGAGGAAACAGAAAGACCTCTCTGGTCTCTCTTCCTTTTCTTATAAGGACACTTGTCCTATTGGATAGGGCCTGCCCTTATGACCTAATTTAACCTTAATGATCTCCAAACAGGTCACATAGTGTTTCAACATACAAATTTGGGGGAGACACAATTCAGTCTATGACATATCTGCAACAGAAAATTATCCACAATTTAAAAGGCAGTGCCTGGCATGCTATTGGGTCCTACCAGAGACTGCACACCTGATCACAGAGCATCAAATTTCTTCCCAGTACGATCTGAGTTTTGCCTCCTGAGCTGGGTGTTGTCAGCCCACTAATTCATAAGGTTAGGCAGGCATAACATCATTTTATCCTACAATGGCAATAAAACATTTGGGATTAGACTGAGTAGATCCAGAGGACACAAATAAATTAAACTACCTCTTGGCCCAGACCCTCATATCCCCTATCTTTGCTGCACAGATGGGTCTTCCTTGTTCCATACCTATGGCTTTATGAATGTTCACTACCACCAGCTGAAAAAGGAGGAAAAACATCCTTGGTTCACTGATAAGTCAGGACAATATGTTGTTACAAGCCCAAAATGGACTGTGGTTACCCTTTAGTTGTATTTCAGAGGTAAAGAAGATTTCTCAGTGGCTAGGCTTAAGCAGTACACCTGGTCATTAGCTCGTATTAGAGGGAGAAATGACCTAAGATAAGAATATTCAGGACCTTTGGCTGCTATGAATGGCTTTGCTGGTTGTTCAGGAACTTTGGGTGGGGTTGGGGGGCTGCAGGAGGGGAAATGTCCCAGGATAAAGTATGCAGATGTATCCGTGAGAGTGGCCTTGAGGTGTGAAGATAGTTGTATCATATGCTCATACCCACTGGAGAGCACAGAGGAGGCACAGATCAACTAAGTAGCCCCGATGATCCATCTTTGCCCACTCCAGTGCCTGCAGGATGGGTCCATGAGCAGAGAAGCCACAGCGGCAGTGGGTGGCAGTGGTGCAGGTTACGTACAGTTCCAAGCGGGCTGTTGCTCATTGGGACTAATGCAGCCACTGTCGTTATTGAAGATCTGACGGATGAGTACTCGATGCCAAGGTTGGGCCCTCCATGGGTACCAGCTCCCAAGAACAGTGTGCCAGTGTGTTCTCCAGGAAGCAGATGTCAAGATGGAGTCAGGAATATAAGAGAGTTGTTGGGGGTAATGCCTGTGAAAGATAGAGGGAAGAGGGGTAGACTAGGAAGAGCAAGCCTGACAGATGTGAGGCAAACTTTCCCAGGGGGAGCGAGAAAGGAGGAGGATTGGGTAGGAAGAGTTTCCATCTGAGACATGAGAAATAAAAATAAAATTCTAAGCCTCCACCCAACCAAATAGTAGACCTCCTCTTGGTCAAGGGGACCCCAGAGTGACCTTGCAAACTGAATTCTCGGCCATGACAGGAGGGAGGTCGGACACACCTCATTATACCCCCTCCGTTGCTAACCACCACTACGCCTTCTTCCCTAAGAACCAAAGAGAAACCAGCCCTTTTAACAGACTCCACACTGGTATCAACCAACCACCTAATGCCACCACACTGTTTTGTGGTTTTAACACAATTGACCAGCATTTTTTCCTGACAAGAGATCACTGATCATGGCATGGTTCTGGTGAGTCTATGGAGAATGCCCAGTAAATGTTTTTGTGTCCTCTGCTTCACCTTTTAATGTCAGGGGGCTGAAAACTCCACCCTTGGTTCATGCTAACACCGTATTTTGTACATGGAACCCATGAAGGGGCGTGAAGCTCCATTGTGCATGTGCCCATGTCTCTTTTCATAAATATTCATGACTACTCCTATAGCTTATTAAATATGTATACTTAGCCATCCTGCTCAGCATAAATGTCTGTTCCTTTTTCTTCTCCCTCCAAGCGTTGGTTTTTGGTTTCCGACCAGAGGCTATGCTTCCTGGCCTGTCAGAATGACCACCCTGCCGGCTGCAACCCTTTATAAGAAATAAAGTTCTCTTTTCCAAATTTGTGAACCTCGTCATTCTTCAGTTGACAGGTGCAACTCTAAGTATGTCTCTGCCAGCCCAAAAGGGAGATCTGGCAGGACTGATGGCTCGGAATGGTGCCTGGTTCCACTGCATGAGGCATCTGTGGCCTCAGCTTGAAACCAGAGGCAAATTCTGAAGGCACTCATAGCTGGAGGCTACTGTCAGTTAACTGAGCTTCCATGACTGCCACAGTTACCAGCTGGCCATATGGTGGCAAATGGACTCTACTGGGCACATTGCCCCATGGAGGAAGCCATGTTTCACCCTCACTTGGGACTGTTGCATATTCTTAAGAAGAATTTGGCTTCTTTGCCTGAAGAGTCTCGGTGTCTGGTTGTTCAGAGAATCTCACATATCATTGGCTCCCACCAAGGGACCAAATTTATAATGAAAGAGGCTCCACAATGGCAGATAACCAAGGACTCCAGTCCATGGTATGTGCATTGGAGCCAGCTTGTATTGGCTTAGGAGAGTTGGCTGTTAAATATTCAAGAATTTTGAGAGGCAGTTGTGAAATCTCTGGGAGATTGAAATTGGCAATAGCGAAAATACTTACATAACAAAACTTAGGCAATCTCTACAAATTGGATATCCCTCCCCCTTCCCCCTACACACAAACCAGTTTACAAACACACCACTGAGACCACTGGTGCTAATACACTACATCACCCAGAGCTGCCAGCAGCCTGAGAAAATGCTGGAATGGCCACTTCAAGGACATGAACACCAGATTGGGAAGAGTCCTTTGTGGGTTTAGGGGTGGAATTTTTCAAAATGCAATCTCTATTTGGAACCAAAGACTACGTATGGTACTGTGTCCACAATAGATAGGGCACACTTGTCTGGGAACCAAGGAGTGAAAATAGGAGAAGACTCCGCTATTAAGTCAAATGGCCCACCTGGGGAATTTCTGCTGCCTGTCCCCAAAGCTTCAGGCTCTGCTGGGCTAGACACCCTGGAAGAAACACTGCCACCAGGGGACACAGTATGGATTCCACTGAACCTGAAGCTGCAGCTGCTGGATTGTCATTTGCAGTTCCTTATCACAGTAAACCTGTAAGCAAAGAAAGGAGTTACCAGCCTGACAGGGTATTGGCCAAGCTTATCATGAATGACAGAGTTGCTGCTGTGTATGGGAAGCCAGGAGGAGTTTGTATGGAGCTCAGGGAACTTACTTGGGGAGCAAATCTTGGTGATTCCTTGTTTGTTGATAACTGCTAATGTTGATAACTTAAAAGGCATGGCTTGACAACCGTATGAGAACCAAATGCCCAGATCCATCAGTCATGAAAGTCCAGGTTACCAAGCAAGCAGCCTATAGCATGCTGAATGCTGATAGATGGTGATGGGAACGTAGAAGTGGTGGCAAAGGAGTGAGATATCGAATAGGAGGCCCCAACCTCAGGAGCAACTGGCCCCAGCTACAGCTTGTCCCACAAAATTTCCTGTTGATGATTGACAAACTGTGATTGACCATGAAGAGAAGTTGTTAACAGGGTAAACTTAATGTGGGTCACAAGTGAACCTGAGGGGTAAACAGATGGACCACAGTGAATGCTGTTGGTCTCCCATCCATATTCCTCCTAGCCATACCAGTGCGGTGAGCCAGCTGACTTCAAATTGCCAATACCTGTGTCTTTTTTCAGGAAGACTTTTTCCAAAGTCATATTGAAGCCACTCTGCCTGCTTGTAGCACAGCCTAGAAAACCAAAAAATTAATATTCACCAGGACCAGGTCTCCATTGATAATATAGCCCCCATGCTAAAAGGATAACCCTAAGACATAGGTTCTATATCATTTTCTAGGGAGTTCCTGCAGGATTCAGCTCTAGTTAGCCACAGTTGGTTCTGGCTTAGTAATGACCCCACCACAACCATGGAAATAGAAGGGGATTCCTTTGTTTTAAGGTTTTCTTTTTCTTTTTTCTCTTTCTTTTCTTTTTTTTTTTTTTTTTTTTTTTTTTTTTTGAGACAGAGTCTCTGTCACCCAGGCTGGAGAGCAGCGGCATGATCTCAGCTCACTGCAACCTTCACCTCCCGGGTTCAAGCAATTCTCCTGCCTCAGCCTCCTGAATAGCTGAGATTACAGGCATGCACCACCACGCCTAGCTAAGTTTTGTATTTTTAGTAGAGGAGGGGTTTCATCGTGTTGGTCAGGTTGGTCTCGAACTCCTGACCTCAGGTGATCCGCCTGCCTCGGCCTCCCAAAGTGCTGGGATTACAGGCGTGAGCCACTGCACCTGGCTAGGTTTTCTTTTTACCTTACAGTCACTGTCTCACCTGTCTCACCTTCCCACTCCCCTGTCAGTGTTTCAGGTACCACCCAGATAAATAAGTTGCATTTTAATCTTTATAGCAGGATCCACTTCTAAGGGAAACCAAAACTAAGACAAGTGGATGCAGTAAATATGGGCAAAGGTAGATTCCTAAGCTATTTTTTTTTCTAGGTTGACTGTTTTATTCTTTATTTATTTATTTATTTATTATTATTATACTTTAAGTTGTAGGGTACATGTGCATAATGTGCAGGTTTGTTACATATGTATACTTGTGCCATGTTGGTGTGCTGCACCCATCAACTCGTCATTTACATCAGGTATAACTCCCAATGCAATCCCTCCCCCCTCCCCCCTCCCCATGATAGGCCCCGTGTGTGATGTTCCCCTTCCTGAGTCCAAGTGATCTCATTGTTCAGTTCCCACCTATGAGTGAGAACATGCGGTGTTTGGTTTTCTGTTCTTGTGATAGTTTGCTAAGAATGATGGTTTCCAGCTGCATCCATGTCCCTACAAAGGACACAAACTCATCCTTTTTGATGGCTGCATAGTATTCCATGGTGTATATGTGCCACATTTTCTTAATCCAGTCTGTCACTGATGGACATTTGGGTTGATTCCAAGTCTTTGCTATTGTGAATAGTACTGCAATAAACATACGTGTGCATGTGTCTTTATAGCAGCATAATTTATAATCCTTTGGGTATATACCCAGTAATGGGATGGCTGGGGTCAGTCAGGAAACAACAGGTGCTGGAGAGGATGTGGAGAAATAGGAACACTTTTACACTGTTGGTGGGATTGTAAACTAGTTCAACCATTATGGAAAACAGTATGGCGATTCCTCAAGGATCTAGAACTAGATGTACCATATGACCTAAGCTATTTTTTGAATAAGACTTGCAGGTGGGCTGAATGTGGCAACTGAAAGAAAGAGAGAAAATTAGGAACAATGCCTGGATTTCTCACTTAAGCGAGTGGGTAGAGAGGGGTATCATTTACCGAGATGAGAGGTAATTAGAAGTATAGAAAGTTAAGAGTCCCATTTTGTTAACACTACATTTGAGACTTTTTTTTTTAAGTCAGAGTCTCACTCTGTTGGCCAGGCTGGCGTACAGTGGTATGATCGTGACTTACTGCAGTCTCTATCTCCCGGGCTCAAACAATCCTCCCACCTCAGCCTTCCAAGGAGCTAGGACTACAGGCATGTGCCACCACACTCAGCTCATTTTTTACTTCTTGTTTTTATAGACATGAGGTCTTATTAGGTTGCTCAGGCTGGTCTCAAATACCTGGCTTCAAGCGATCCTCCCATTTCGGCCTCTGGTAGTGCTCGGATTACAGACATGAGCCACCATGCCCAGCCATACATTTGAGATTATGATAAGACATCAAAGCAGAGATTCAGTTAAAGTCAGAGCTAGAGATACAACTTTGGGAAGGTGGTAGGGGTCACAAAAAATTGAGTGTCACCATGGGACTTTCTACGACCATTAACTGTGGTCAGAGTAAGCTGCCTTCTGCCCCAGGCACTAGCAATATTAAAGAGAGCAGCTGCTGCGTTGGCCTGGGCCCCAGAAGGAGGACACGTGGAGCAGTGCCCTGCCCTCCGTGGACTTGGCCCACAGCGAGGAATAACTCTTATTGTCGTAAGCGTCTGTGAATCTTAGATGTCGCGACAACGACAGACACTGCATTACTCTAACTGGTGCAGAAACCCTCGCTTATTAAAACAGGAGGGAAGAGGCACGTGAGGGACATGATTTAAGTTAGGTTGAGGGGTCTGATGTTGAGAAAATAAATGAGTTCACATGTAGCATTAGTCCAGAGGAGAAAAAAAAACCAGTATAAACGCCATTTCCATTCCCCAAATCAGAGCGTTGGAAAAAGTCATCTAGCACTGTTTTTCCAGCCAGCATAACAGAAGTGTGACCTTTACCTGGATTGACATCCCAGGGTGTGTGTAATCAAATGTAAAAAAATTCATTATTATGTCGACTCTCAATTGATTGTGTAACAGAGAATGCAGGTAGCACAGGAGCCCCAGAACCGTTTGGCTGTGATTTCCTCATATGCTGGCTGTTTTGCTGCTGGTTTACTTTCTGCTTTCGTTTTTTTTTTTTTTTTTTTTTTGTCTGCTCACATTAAAAAGTCTTCATTGCTCCTGACAGGCAGGTGGAGACAGGCAGGGAACGAAGGTCTGGGTTAGGATTCTCCAGGCACGCCCGTCTGCAGCTAATTGGGAGCCAGTTGCATCCTCTGAAAGACCTGAATGGCTGACTGCCTAGAGGGGTGGGATTCTCGCAACCCACTTCCCTATTCAGAGCATTCTTCCTGCACCTGTTCACTGAAGTCTGAAATTCATTTACAGGAGACACAGCCTTTTATTCCCAGATTAGAGCTTAGGCTTCCATTGCAAAAGTCCGGGGAGAAAGGTTGTGTCTCCTGTAAATGAGGAGGAGGAGCAGTGCGTGTAGAGGAAGGAGGTGCACAAATCAGGCCGAAACAGGAAAACAACTAAGTTTTTACGACAGGAGAAATTTAATTCAGCTAAATGGTTACAGAAATGATGTAAACCCAGAGATTGGTAAGAAAAGAAAGACACGACTTTCCCTGGACCAGTGGGACCAAGGAAAGAGGCAGAGTTTGTGGGACCGAGGTCAGCCCTCTAAAACTCAGACTACAGGGATATCCATGCCAGAGCCAGAGCCACAGAAAAGACCAGCTGCTGCCAGAGAAGCTGCCCGAGACAGGGAGGAAGGGGAAGATGCACCAGACTTCTCGCATCCTGCAGTCTCTCCAGTGCATCTCATCGCTGTCCCCAACTGGAGGCAAAGGCGGAAGCCTGGGAAAAGCAGCCAATAGCAGTCAGATCCCTTGCTATGCAGAGCAGAGCAAAGGAAGGGCAGTATATGAATCAGTGGGAAAACAGACACAGAAAGTGCAGCTCCTGGGACTCGGGGTGGCTGCCTAATGAAACACAATTCCTTCTGCAGCTGCACCCCTGCCATTCCCCATTCTTAGGAATGACTGCTCCCTTCTGGCTTCTGCTCCTCAACCCTGATCTAGCCATGATCTCTGAGGAGGTATAAATGATCTTATTACAGGGCCGGGCGCGGTGGCTCACGCCTGTAATCCCAGCACTTTGGGAGGCCAAGGTGGGTGGATCACCTAAGGTCAGGAGTTGGAGACCAGTCTTGCTAACATGGTGAAACCTTGTCTCTACTAAAAATACAAAAATTAGCTGGTCATGGTGGCATGTGCCTGTAATCCCAGCAACTTGAGAGGTTGTAACAGAAGAATTGCTTGAACCTGGGAGGCAGAGGTTGCAGGGAGCTGAGATCACACCACTGTACTCCAACCTGGAGGGCAAGACTCCATCTCAAAAATAAAAAAATAAAAAATCCTATTACAGCTGGGTGTGGTGGCTCATGCCTATAATCCCAGCACTTTGGAGGCTGAGGTGAGAGAATTACTTGAGCCTAGGAGTTTGAGATTGGCCTGGCAACATGGTGAGACACCATCTCTACACACACACACACACACACACACACACACACACACACACACACACAAATTAGCTGAGTCATGGTGGCTTGTGCCTGTGGTCCCAGCTGCTTTGGGGGCTGAGGTGGGAGGATCATCTTAGCCTGGGAGTTTGAGGCTGCAGTGAGCCATAATTACACCACTGAACTCCAGCCTGGGTAACAGAGTAAGACACTGTCTACAAAAAACGGAAAACAAAACAAAACAAAACTGATTCTATTACATGATCTCATTCCCAGCCCTTTGTGATTGGGCAAAAGATGGGCACATGACCTGGTTGGGCCAATCAGAGTCTCCTCTGGGATTTTTCACACTGGGGAGGTGGAGAAGAGTCCTGTCTGCTCTGGTTGTGGAGTGGAAGAACAGGAGTCTGTACACCCCCATCCTTGACCTGTGATGGGAGGCAAAAGTGATTTAAATAGATGGAACATAGCCAAAGTCCCCGTGCAGAGGAAAGTGAAAGGAACAAGAGTAAGACAGAGAGGGGGACTAGAGACTGGATGGTTTCCCAGGCCCCGACTCTGGGAAGGGCCAAGGAGACCTCCATCCTGCTCCTTCACAGTGTGGTTGCTGGAGCCTATAGATCACTCTTCTGGCTTAAAGTAGGATATCATTGTTCTGTCCCTGATAACTACAACACAGATACATTCTGAACAAGTGGGAGAAAGAACACAGGGCCTGATATCATACTAAAACTTTCGCTAAGAACAAACGGGGCTGAGAGGGCAAGGAACGTCAGACAGTCGCATCGCAAACAGGCACCAGCAAGCAGGTGGCTAGGATACCGATGTGCAGAGTCACGGTTTTCTTGAGGGTGTCAGAGGTTCAAATCCAAGCTTCCTTCTAGGCAGGGACGGCCAATGAGAAGTCAGCTGAAGTCATGGGACAGAACTTTTGGGAAAGTTCTGTCAAAGAGGAGAGGGGTTGAGAGGACAGGCTCTTTTCTCTACGCCCATCACTGCCAGACTCATCCCCCTCTCTCCCTTGCATCACCCAGATTCATTGGAGAATCAGGAACCTGAGGGTCCTTGCCCAAGACAAGCAGAGCTGCCAGGAGGAAGGAGACAGAATCCTCCATGCCAGTGGAGCTGCATACAGTTCCGGCTGCTCATAGCTTTCATTACCTGAGGAACAAATACAACGTTTTTGTTCTTTTGTGTATTTTTCTGTTCTTTTGTTTTATTTAAGCTGCTATTTTTCAGGTCTTAACTATTCTGCGCTGATAGGAATTCCTAATTGACAGAGGACCCACATATGCCTGCTGTGTTAGTCCACTCATGTGGCTATGAAGGATGCCTGAGGCTGGGTAATTGATAAAGAAAAGAGGTTTAATTGGCTCATGGTTCTGTGGGCTGTGCAAGCGGCATGGCACCAGCTTCTGCTCAGTTTCTGGTGAGGCCTCAGGAAACTTCTCCTCATGGCAGAAGGTGGAGGGGAGCAGGCCTCACATGGTGTGAGAGGGAGCAGAGAGAGAGGAGGAGTGCCGGGCTTTCTAACAACCAGCTCTCCCACGAACTAATCACCAGGAGGATGGCACCAAGCCATCTATGAGGGATCCACCCCCGTGACCCAACGCCTCCCACCAGGCCCCACCTTCCACACTGGGGACCACATTTCAACATGAGATTTGGAGGGGTCAAAACATCCCAGCCATGGCAGGTGCCTTTTTGTGAGATGCCTTTTTCTCAAATGAAAATCTTTGCTTTCAGGATCTCCATAAGAGATCCTTCTCCTAGGAGAAGTCCACGTCTTCTCTATGCCAAAGGTGAGCCCAACAAGGATGAAAACCCCACTTGAACTGTGGACCATGGGCCAGGGCCATGAGCTAGCATGGGACACCCAGCCAGAGAAACCTGGAGGCCTGCAGGTCCCGCAGAGGGGCTCACACCGGGGAAGTGATGCGCACGAGATCCTCTAGCTCTGAGAGACAGAAAGCACCCAGAGGCACTCCTGCTTGTTCACTGCAGTCCCAAATCAGCTCCCTCGCCTCTCTAATCCCAAACCTGGCCAAGGGACTATGGGGGGTTCTTTGACTAATCCACCATATCATTAGCTCCTTCCTTTTTGTGCTGGTTAATTTTATGTGTCTGCTTGACACTGTGGGGTGCCAAGACATTTGGTTTGGTTAAACATTATTCTGGGTGTGTCTATGAGTGTATTAGTCTGTTTTCACACCACTGATAAAGACATACCCAATACTGAGTAATTTCTAAAGAAAAAGAGGTTTAGTGGACTCACAGTTCCACATGGCTGGAGAGGTCTCACAATCATGGCAGAAGGTGAAAGACACAACTTACATGGCGGCAGAGAAGAAAGAATGAGAGCCAAGAAAAGGCAAAAACCCCCTATCAAACCATCAGATCTCATGAGACTTAATCACTAGCACGAGAACAGTATGGGGGAACCTGCCCCAGAATTCAATTATCTCCCACTGGGTCCCTCCCACAACACATGGGAATTATGAGAGCTGTAATTCAAGATGAGATTTGGAGGGGGACACAGCCAAACCATATCAATGAGGGTGTTTCCAGACGAGATTCACATCAAAATTGATAGACTGGGTAAAGCAGTTATTCAATGTGGTGGGTGCGCAGGGTTCATGCAATTTGTTAAAGGCTTAAATACAATAAAAGGCTGAGTGGGAAAATAATCTTTCACTCTGTCTGACTGTCTTAGAGCTGGGATGCCTGTTGTCTCCTGCCCTTGGACTTGGATTCAGACTGAAACGGATACCATCAGCTCTCCTGGTTCTCAGGCCCTTGGACTCACACTAGAGCTAAACCATTGGCTCCATTGGGTGCCAGCTTGATAGCTGTAGGATGTGTACTTCTCAGCCTTTATAATCTGAGCCATTTCCTTATAGTAAATCTGAGGCAATAGTAAACAAGAGCTGATTCCCTATAGTAAATCTCTTTGTATATCTACGTGTCTACACCTATATCTATATTTATTTCTGTGCTACTGGTTCCATTATTCTGGAGAAGCCAGGCTAATACACTCCCCAAGCCAAAGGCCTAGATCAAAGGAGAATGGGGGCAGGACTCCCAGCAGAGCTCAGGCCACTGCTTTTCACCAAGACCCCCTGCCTTCAAAGAATCTGATTTTCAAATCTCACTGAGGGCTGAGGGTGTCAGAATTATTCACACAAGTGCATATCTTTCCAGTCTCACAAGGGTTCCAATTTCTTACATTTGGAGAATTATTAAGACAAAAATCCTTTAAAAATAATAGTCTGTTAAGATTTGCTTCCAGTGCTGTGTGCCCAGTGATGGCCCTAAAGACACGCAGTAGAGAGAGAGGATCCTACAGGAAGATTCAGGGAACCAAAGACTGTCACTCAAAGACCAGGCCCAGCTGGGACCAGTTTTAATGCTTCTGTTTACAAGAAGGAAT
Source organism: Macaca nemestrina (assembly GCF_043159975.1). Classification (NCBI taxonomy): domain Eukaryota; kingdom Metazoa; phylum Chordata; class Mammalia; order Primates; family Cercopithecidae; genus Macaca; species Macaca nemestrina. The sequence goes on from NC_092144.1 coordinate 38,458,422, forward strand.
GAAGTTCAGGAAAGTTGCTTTTCTGTGCAAAAATGTCAGTGACTGTGAGCTCCGATGCAGAGGAGTGCAAAGTGGTTAATCAGTGTCACATAAAAATAACAAAGACCCCTGGGACCCTTAACTCAATTTTGCAAGTCATGCAGGATGAATGGAGAATTCTTCCTGGACCTTTTTTAAAAAATCTTTTCTTAGTAGTGGGGAGGGGACAATGGGTGGGCAGGAAGAAGATTAATTCTCTGTGATGAACACAGTGTCGAGGCCAGGATTCTCCCAACAGAACTAGCCTCATTCGGGGGTCCCTCGGAGGTCACCCTCCCAGTGCTCTCAGTGTGAGGGTGTGCGGTTTTCCACCTGCCCACCTCTAGTAGCTGAATGCTTCATGCAGAAAGCCAACATTTTAGCCCAGAGTCACCCCATGGCCAAGGACAGAGCCCTAGGCATCAGGGCTCTACATGAAGCAGATTGCCCCCCACCCCCACCACTTTCCCTTGGACGCCTAATGCTGTTGAATGTCACAGCGTGAGCCTGTGTTGCTCCACAAGATCACAGGCCACCTGGTTGTCTGCCAGTGGACCTGGGCAGCCCACCCTCTGCTAGCACTTGCCTCATCAGTCTTCCTGAGGGCTTTCTAGAAGGGGTCACATAGGGGCCAGACATGGAGCCAGACATGAAGCAAGGCTTGGGGGCAAGGCCCGTGGTCCAGCAGCCCCTGCCCTGTCCCTCAGCTCAGAGGTGTTTGTAATATTGTGGGGCTGCTCCAGGCATGGGTTCAACCTGATGGCACAAAGCCTATAAGCCTCAGGGCACTCCATGCAGGACTAGGTTCCCTAGGGAGCAGGCTCTGAGATGGAGAGGAGCATTCAGGATGCTTACTGGGATCAATATCTGTTGGGCGCAGGGGAAAGAAGCAGGATGAGGCAGAGGGAGAGGGAGATATCCAGCTGGGATGTGGACCAACAAAGACTGCAGCCGCCTTGCACGGAGCTTTGGAGTTGCAGTGGCCCTGCAGAGATGCTCCTGATGGGGGAGGGGCTGAAACTTTATAGCCTTCATTGACCAGTCATTGGGAAGCCTATGTCACCTTGGGTGAGGCTTCTTCTTCTGCTGCTGCTTCTGCTTCTTCTTCTTCTTCTTCTTCTTCTTCTTCTTCTTCTTCTTCTTCTTCTTCTTCTTCTTCTTCTTCTTCTTTTCTTCTTCTTCTTCTTCTCTTCTTCTCTTCTTCTTCTTCTCCTTCTTCTCCTTCTTCTTCCTCTTCCTCTTCCTCTTCCTCTCCTCCTCCTCCTCCTCCTTCTCCTTCTCCTTCTCCTTCTTCTTCCTCTTCTTCTTCTGTAATGTTTATTTATTTTTGTAGGAGGCAGGGTCTTGCTGTGTCATCTGGGCTGTAGTACAGTGATGCGATCATAGCTCACTGCAGCCTCTACCTCCTGAGCTCAAGTCATCCTCCTGGCTCAGCTTCCTGAGTAGCTGGGACTACAGATGCACATCACTACACCCGGATAATTTATTTATTGATGTATTTTGTAGAGACAGGGTCTTGCTATGTTGCCTAGGCTGGTCTTGAACCCTGAGCTCAAGCAATCCTTCTTCCTCAGGCTCCCAAAGTCCTGGCTGAGGCTGTTTTCTTCAGCAAAAAATACTATCCAAAGCACAGCTGAGGGCCACCTTCTGGCTGTCCTCCAATAGCTTGGGAATAAATCCTTGGCTGCTGAAAGGGGTCTGGGTTGCATACACAGTGTCCCCTCACCCTCCCTAGGCCCTAGCTCCAGGAATTCTGTGAATGCTCTCTTGGGTTCCAGCTCTAGGCCCAGGAGTGCTCTGCAACAATGACCATACTCTAAGCTTGATAAAGTAAGATAAAGTAAGATAAACCATACTTTACCAAAGGGTGGGATTGTGATAAAAGAAAGAGAAGAGCACACTAGCTGTGAAAGGAAAGCTGGATGTTCTGAAGGCAAGCATTGTCCTGCCCAGGGGCCTTTCCAGTTTTCATTTTTATTTTACTTTATTTTTATCTTATTTTCATTTTATTTTATTTTGAGATGGAGTCTTGCGCTGTCACCCAGGCTGGGGTACAGTGGCACGATCTCAGTTCACTGCAACCTCTGCTTCCCAGGTTCAAGTGATTCTCCCGCCTCAGCCTCCTGAGTAGTTGGGACTACAGGCTTGCACCACCATGCCCGGCTAATTTTTGTATTTTTCATAGAAACGGGGTTTTGCCATGTTGACCAGGCTGGTCTCAAACTCCTGATCTCAGGTGATCTGCCTGTCTTAGCCTCCCAAAGTGTTAGGATTACAGGCATGAGCCACCGCGCCCGACTTTATTTTACTTTATTTTTAATGCACCTAACTAACAGTGAAACAGAAAAATTCTTGAGTCCACTGGTCAGTCTGGGTGAGACTTGCCCATTCTCTTGACATTTCACCTTCTTTCCTGTCAACGTTCTGGTGGACAAACCTCACATTAGACATGTGTTAAGGCTTCAACCCTGAGTGTAGCCCATTCTCCAAAATCAGCCCCACCCACTGGCCCCACTGGGTATGTGATCGCCTATGTGACCTCCTAGCAATGAGCAATCGAATGAGAGAGGTGAGCGCCAGCCTCGCAGGCATGTATGCTGGGTTAGTCCATCCCCTCTGCTGCAATCTGCATGGGGCTGGTGAGGACTGAGTCACTTGGCAGTGGGACCCGCAGCAGAACAGCAACGACATAGAAAGGACCTAGCACAGGCCACCACTTCAGGTATAAAAGTGAGCAGAGGAGCACCCCAGCAGAGAAAAGGAAGCTTAAGTTCACAGCCAACTGACAAGGCGGGAGAGCTGGGAGCAGCAGCTGCTGACCAGGCAGCTTCCCAGACACAGGTGCCTGGAGCTGAGCTCTCCAGGAAACTTGCCCTCACGGGAGGTGGTCAGGGTGGGCAAAGGGCGAGTTCTGACTGAGGGGACTTGAGGAACTGCTGGGGGCTTCAGATGATCATTTCTTCTTTGGTGAAAAAGGAAAGAGAGCTGAGTCTTTTAGCCGTTCCTGCTTGTAGATATAGAATATTCAGATCTCCAGTAGCCATTCTGCAACCTTGAGGGAAGATGGAGAGAACACCCGGAAATGAATTTGGCAGACTCCGAGCTTCTAAAATCCCACAAATATCCTGCTTTTATATTTATCACCCTAATAGAAAAGCACAGTCCTGTCACTGAAGTCACTGGCATCCCAGGAGCCTTGACTTACAACCAAATACTTCCTTGCAGAACAGGAGCAAAGATGGCTGCCAAGGACAGCAATAAGCGCAGTTTCAGGAGCCCCATCCTTAAGTGGGTTTCGTGGGGAGAATGTCAAAGAAGGCCTGGTGCAGAAGCATGTTCAGCAGTTTCCTGAGGCTGCCATGGCAGATTCCACAAACCAGATGCTTGGACCAACACAAATGTATTCTCTCGTAGTCCCAAAGAACAGGAGTCCAAAATCCACAGGTGTCAGGTGGGCCACACTTCCTTTGAAGGTTCCAGAGGAGACTCCCTGGCCTCTTCCAGCTCCTGGGGACCCCAGGTATTCCTTGGCCTGTGGAAGCATCACTTAAGTCTGGGCCTCTGTCTTCATATGGCCTCCTCGTGTATGTGTGTGTGTGTGTGTGTGTGTGTGTGTGTGTGTGTGTGTGTGTGTCTGTCCTCTTCTTAGAAGGACACCAGCCATTGGATTTTGGGCCCACCCTAATCTGGTATGACCTCATCTTAATTAATCTGCAGACCCTATTTCCAAGTAAAGTCACATTCTGAGGTTCATGGTGGATATGAATTTTGGGGGATACCATTCAACCCTCCAAACATGGATAACTATTTCCAGGTCTCTGTGAGGCCCACAGCTGGTATTTTCTAAATCACTCAGAGAAGAAAGTTTTCAGAGAACCGAGGTCCTGCCCGGAGCCCGTGAGGTCTGAATTACTGTTGTTTAGAAAACCAGAAAACCCGCTCTGACCAGAGTGCCGTGAGGCCTCGAGAAACGCAGGTGCCTGCAGCATTGAGCTGCAAAGCAGGTGTGTTCTCAGGACTAATGAATACCTGAAAATGCCACCAAGATCTTGGAGACATAATTTCTGCTCAGTCACACAGAAGAAAACCAGACTGCAAAAGGAACAGGGCCTCGAGGCATTAAGGGAGAGTTAATGGTACCCGGAGGTCTGCAAGGGTCGCCGTTGAATATCATTCCCAATGAGCCGGTGGGAATTCACATGTCTCAGACACTGCATAGAACAGCCATGGGCTCGCCTCTCCTCTTTCCCAGCAGTGAACAAGGAGAGGGGCCTTCAGGGAGACAGAACTGCCTGGGGTCCATTGACAATAAATAGAAGAAAATTTGCATCTTGGCAGAAAGAAAACCACCATGCCTCAGGCTGTGAATAAAAGTACCTAGTCTGCACCCACACAATTTAGCAGCAGGTTGGAGACCCAAACACCTAGAATTCCTTGGACTACTGTGCAAGTGGCCATGGCCAGAAGACATTGAAGAATGACAGAGTTGGCTCAGGGGTTCAGGGGATGTCAACCCAATATGACCATGCTCTTTTTACAAAAGGAAGACTCAAGACCAGCAGAGAGGAGGTGGTAGGCTGCGGTCATCGAGTCGGCCCACCGCAGAACCAAGTGGAGCTGGGACCATGTCTCTGCACTCGGGCCGCAAGTTTCCCTTTGTGAATTTTTTTTTTTTTTGAGATAGGATCTTGCTCTGTCACCCAAACTGAAGTGCAGTGGTGTGATCATAGCTCACCGTAGCCTCGGACTTTTGGGATCAAGCGATCTTCCCAAGGAGCTGGAAGTACAGGCATATGCCACCTTCCACGGCTGATATTTTTATTTTCTGTAAAGACGGGGTCTTGCTATGTTGCCCAAGCTGGTCTGGAACTCCTGGCCTCAAGTGATCCTCCCGGCTCAGCCTCTCAAAGTGCTGGGATTACAGACATGAGCCACTGCACCTGACCTGTTTCCCTTCTGAAGGAAAGTGTGACATATCCAGCCCTGTAGTGTTCCTAGACTTGGTAACAGTCTCCAGAGTCCTCTTTCTGTCCTGTAGAGATTTTCCCCAAAATAATGCCCAGGAGCTTCCTCACTGTCTGCCAACTATCATTCTTGTCATTTGAGGCCCGGGGATTTGGGGGACGTTTCTGAGGTTCACTGTGACTTTCCCATGGCCTGCACAGCCAAAATGCAAACAGAGCCGAAGCCAGAAGCCAAGGATATGGTGACAGGAAGTTTTCACCAGGGACGCACCTGAGCAAATGACATCCATCAGCCCAGCTCACAGAGACGCCTGAGGCTCAGTTTCGTCCAGAGCCCAGAGAAGGACTGGGTCTTGAGGGGCAGTGCCTGTTGTGTGGGAGGCCCTCATCCAGCGTTCTCATTTCAGGTGGGTAATTCTGAGCCCAAGAAGAATCTGATATTCAAGACAAAGCTTCCAAGAGCAATGCACTGTCTACATTCCCTTCTTGATTCTTGATGGGATTATCTTATTTATTTTTGATGGGATTCACTGCCCGGAGTGTTAGAAATAGAAAATCAAAGACAGAGGTGTGAATCAGAGACATGCTGTGGTTTTCTTACTCACCTATCTGTGATCAGGTGTGTGCACCTAGACCGCTAAATGGAAACTTGTCCCGCTCCACCGCTGCTGGCTTCCAGCCAGAAGCCTACATATCCCCAGGGGAGGACAGAGGTGGTACCACTGGGGGCAACCGGCTAGATGCCTTACATATACACTCACTGAGTATCAACCTCATAGGGAGATTGTGAGACCGAGTTTCCTTCTGTTAAAGTAAGGGAACAATAAAGTCATACTTGTTCATAATTAACTCAACATATGTTAATTAGGAAGCCAGACTTAAGCTATAGGATGGGAAGAGAATGGGAAGCAAGAAACCAGCTGGCTCTTGCCTTTACAGAACTTTGGGTTTTTTCAACTTTTATTTTAGATTCAAGGGGTACATGTACAGGTTTGTTACATGAGTACATTGGGTGTCACCGAGGTTTTGGGTACAAATGATCCCATCACCCAGGTAATAAACATAGTACTCAATAGGTAGCTTTTCAGTCCTCACCCTCCTCCCCTCCACACCCTCAAGTAGACGCTGGTGTCTGCTGCTCCCATCTCTATGTCCGCATGTGCTCACTGTGTAACTCCCACTATAAGTGAGAACATGTGGTCTTCTGTTTCTGTATTAATTTGCTGAGGATAATGGCCTCCAGCTGCATCCATGTGTCTGGAAAGAACATGATTTCATGCTTTTATGTGGTTGTGTAGTATTCCATGGTGATATGTACCATATTTTCTTCATCCAGCTCACTGCTGATGGGCACCTGGGTTGAATCCATGTCTTTGCTATTGTGAGTAGTGCTGTGATGAAGAAAGAAGTGCAGGTGTCTTTATGGTGGAAGGATTGGTTTCCTTTTCAATTATATACCTAGTAATGGGATTGCTGGGAAGAATGGCAGTGCCGAGTTCCTTGAGAAATCTCCGAACAGCTCTTCGCCGTGGCTGAACTAATTTGCATTCCCACCAGCAGTGTATAAGCGTTTCCTTTTCTCCATAGCCTCGCCAGCATCTGTTATTTTTTGACTTTTTTACAGAGCTTTTGCATAAGGGAGAGATAGGATACAGTCACAATAGCAAATGGGAAATTGCAATTGTGGACAGGGCCGTGACAGAGAGGAAGATAAGCAACTTCTTCTTCAAGAGGCCCATGTGGGATGTGACCCAGTCAAGGAAGTCAAGGTGACCTTCAAGTTGAAGCAGGAATGGTGAGTTAGAGATTACTTGGCAAGGAAGGGAGGGAAGGACACTCCAAGCAAAGGAACAGCACCTGCCAAGGCTCGGGAGGATGCAGTAAGTGCAAAGATGGATGCAGGCCGGTGGGGCTGGGGGGCAGGGGTGGGGTGGTGTGCGAGCTGGCCAAGGTGATGGGCTCTGTCCATGCAGGCAGCAGTGGAAAGCCATGGAAAGCTCATGAGTAGATATTGATTCGATTGGCTTCATGCTTCGAAATAAATAAAGCAAAAGAAATGTTGGCGGTGAGGGCAGCACACAGGGCCTGCAGGGAGGCTCTGTTGATGGTCCAGGTGACAGAGAACTTGAAATGCAGGATCACACGGGTAGCAGGAGCTAAAGCCTGGACTCAAGCACAGCCTAGGACTGCTTATCCACTGCTGATGGAAATGCACATTGGCTTAGCCACTGGGGACAGCAGTTCGCAGATTTCTCAAAGAACTAAAAATCGAACTACCATCTGGCCCAACAATCTCATGACTGGTATAGACATGAAGGAATATAAGTCATTCTACCAGAAAAGACACCTGCACTCATGTGTTTACCACAGCACCATTCACAACAGCAAAGGCATGGAATCAACTCAGGTGTCTATCAATGGTGAGCTGGATAAAGAAATTGTGGTACATACACACCACAGAATACTATGCAACCATAAAAAAAGAACAAAATCATGTCCTTTGCAGAAACATGGATGCAGCTGGAGGCCCTTATCCTAAGAGGATTAACGCAGAAATCGAAAAACAAACACTGCATGTTCTCACTTACAAGTGGGAGCTGAACATTGAACACACACGGACACAAAGATGGAAACTGTAACAGACACTGGAGACCCCTACAGGAGAGAGAGAGAGGGAGAGGGCAGGGGCTGGAAAACCTACCTGTTGGGTACTATGCTCACTAACTGGGTGATGGGATCAATCGTACCCCAAACCTCACACAATACACTCATGTAAAAAATGTACCCATGTACCCACCAAGTTAAAATAAAAGTCGAAATAAAATTTAAATAAAAAACAAAGCCAAAGCTAGACCCACTGCACTCAGCCTCGTAGGTGAGTGTCTTAACCACATCAGGAACTCCTTGAGGCTTGCTTTGGAAAGAATCTCCAAGTGGGTCAGCTCATGCCTGTAATCCCAGCACTTTGGGATGCTGAGGCAGGTGGCTCATTTGAGGTCAGGAGTTTGCGACCCACCTGGCCAACATGGTGAAATCCTGCCTCTACTAAAAATACAAAAATTAGCCGGGTATGGTGGTACATGCCTGTAATTCCATCTACTCAGGAGGTTGAGGCAGGGGAATCACTTAAACCCAGGAGGTAGAGGTTGCAGTGAGCTGAGATCTCACCACTGCACTCCAGCCTGGGTGACGGAGTGAGACTCTGTCTCAAAAAAACAAAAAGGGAAGAAAAAAAAGAGAAAAGAATCTCTGACACTGTGCCTAGGAAGGGCTGGCCAGAGAATGACATGTTTGTGCGTCTCCAGGGTAGATCTCTGAAAGAAAGGATCCAATATCCAGGGTTTGACATTTCCCAACAGATAGCCTCAAGCTCCCAGTAAGGGCCTCCAGGCCAGGCCCTCTGGGAGTCAGTGCTCCCCTACTATCCTGGGAAGATGATGCTGAAGTTTTGCCTCAATAGCCCACTGCTCCCTCAGTCCTGCGAAGTGAAGACACAATTTCCACATACCATATTGTCTAGATAAACAACTAAATTACTAGTTTTAGCCAAAACTGGAAATCAACTCCTATCCTAGGTTTCTGGAGCTAAATGGGCTCAGAGAGGTAGATGAATGACAGAGTACAAGTCAAAACTCCATGCTGTAAAATACGGCATGCTTTTTATAAGTGTTAATTGGTTAGAGTATCGTCATTTTTACACACATGTAAATAAGGTTAATGAATTTTATTCCACACAGATGATTTAAATTATAAAACAATCAAATTACTTTTCAGGTAATACTTTGGGCCCAAATGAAATAAAATTTCAAGTCATTATAACTTTAGAAAAAGAAACTAATTTGAATATGTGATTTAGATCCATTAATAGTCTTCTCAACTTTAAATAGTGATAATAGAAATCAGAAAAGCTCGAGAGTGGTTAAGATTAATTAAGAGTGAATGCATTTGGGAAAAGGAAATGATGATGCTATAATTTTAGAATGCAAATGAGGTCAAGAAGTTTAAACTAATGTGCATCTATATAAACACAGCCTCAATAAAGGAAAAAGATTTCATTACAAGGGTTTATAAGTACTGTATTCTCTACTTCTTGTTACATGAGTAGCAACAAATTGATAAACAGCAACCTGTTGTCAGTCAATTACAGCACCCTTGTGGCTGCCAGTAGTTAAGCTGGTATGAAATTAGAAATCTTGATTTTCAAAGTTCTATGCAGCCCGGTTTCTTTCCCTATGAGGTAGGCAGTGCTGGTGATTCACTTGATCCTTTGAATCCTTTTGTAGTAGCCCATCTTCTATTTTGTGGGCTTGGCTACAAAAGGCCCCCACCTGCAAGGGCCTTCAGGCACTTTCTCTTGGGCTACCAGAGCCACCTCCTCCAAGCACACAGCCAGGAATGCCTGGAAGCTATGCTCTCCACCTCCACTCCCCATCCTGGTGAATCACCGGTGTGAGCTTGCAAAGCCCACCTTCCTTGCCTTGAGGTGGGAGAAACTCGGGTATATTTAGACTCCAGACCACAGGATATGGCTACATCTAGGACTTGCCCTGAAATTACAACCCTGCAGCTGGACTTGTGTTAGGGTCCCTCGAAGTAGAGCCTGAGAGGAGGATTTTTATGAAACTCTTTTACAGAGAACACTTTCTGATGAAACGTGTGCAGAAGTGGGGAAAGCAAGGAGGAGCAGTGAAGAGGCAGGCAAAGACATGGGTTCCGCTGAAGTCTGGCCTCAGCCTGATCACAGAGGGTGCTCTGGGAGGAGACGGGAGACAGTACTATCCAGTTGTCCCACTTGAGGGAACAGGGTGGTCTTTCATATTCCCCTATCAGTTAGCCCTTGGCTATGGGCCAATCTTAGGAAATATAAACTATGTCAACCCAAGGTGATTCTCTAGAGAATGGTGAGTCACAAGCAGCCCAGACTCAGCAACTGAAGAACCTGCTCCCAGTTCACTGAAGACAAGCTGGGCACTCACAGCCTCTGTTGCAGTGTCCCCCTTCCTGATCCTGCTCCTCTCCAGCCTGCCCTTTCTCTTTCCTCTCTCCTTGAAAACTCACTTGCACCTGAATCCCAGGCACAGCTTCAGAAAAGCCCAACCTAGGACACCCTCCTGCTCTAAGGATCAAGAACTACACTGGATTTGATGCCACAGCTTTCCTTAACCTGAAAGCTGCTGTTATTTTTTTTTTTTTTCGTGTTTTGACTCAGGGTCTCACTCTGTTGCCCAGGCTGGAATGCAGTGGTGCAGTCACAGCTCACTGCAGTCTCAAACTCCTGGGCTCAAAGGATCCTCCCATCTCAGCTTCTTGAGAAGCTGGGACCACAGGTGCACCCCCACACCCAACTAATATTTATACTGTAGAGATCGGGTCTCACTATGTTGCCCAGGCTGGTATTGAACTCCTGGCCTCTGGTGATCCTTCTGCCCTGGCCTCCCAGCTTTCTGAGTCCATGTGAGGGAACAGCATTTGAAGGAGGGGGCTCCTGCAGCTCCTTCCAGCCCAATATCCAGGTTCCATTCTTCTAGTGACAGTGACCTGATTTTTCTCTGTGGAACCAGACTTCTGTCAATCTAAAAAGTTTGTGAGCATACACACACAGAAACAAACACACACATACACACACACACACACACACACACACACTTCAGAAGGGCATTTGGCCTAGGCCTGGCCAATAAGAAGTGAGGGGTTGGCTCTGGGATAGGTGTGTGATCCAAGCTAAGCCTCTGCCCTGGGAATGCTGCTGGAATCCTTGGGGAGGTGACGCTTGCACATCTGCAAGAGGCAGCCGAGGGCCACCTGGCCACACATAGGTAGACTCTGCCTAAAGTCGAGGCAATCACAGAAGAAAGCAAAGCCAAGTAGTAGAGTGTGAAGGTGCATGGCAGCCTCTTGGGAGCCTGGAGCAGTCTTGCCCTCTGAGCTGTGGGAGCCAATTCAGTCCCTTCAGCTGTGGGAGTTGCTCAAGTCACCTGGAGATGAGTTTCAGTCACTCACAACCAGATGGCTCTCCCCTGACTAAGATCCCTGAGAAGGGTCTGGTGAAAACCAGCTCTTAGGAAATTGTCTGTTCCTGAGATGTGTGCTGTAGCATTAAAAGTATGTACTCATCTTCTGGAGTCCTGGCAACTATACCATGTGACCAGGATCAAGTCCTTTCTTTCTTGGGGTCAGTTCACCTGTCATATTACGGGAGCATTTGGACCATGTATATCCTAGGAGTCAAGTCCTCAGTCCAGGACTCTATCCTTTATGAGCACACACAGGGTGCTGGGCTCTCCCGTCCAACCCTCCAGGCCCCCAACACTGTGAGCTCTGATGCTGAACTTTCTTCACAAGGGCAAAATCCTGCCTGTGCTTCTGGCCCCACCTCCAGGGACCTGTCTTGGGAGAGATTTGGGACCCAGCCTAGACAAACAGATACAAAAGCCAGGGCCACTCCTTGGCAGTCCTCTGTCTGCTGGAGTCACCCTTGTGCTTTTTGTGGGAGCACAACTCTCATTCACCATTTCACCCTCCACTCCATGAGGCCGGCCCAGGGGCTCTCCCAGGGCCCCGTAGCCCCGCGCATAGAAAGAGTCCTAGGAGGGAGAGGCTGGGTTTGAATTCCGGCTTCTGCACAGAGATGTACAATCTGTTTCTTCAACTTTTCAAGCCTCAATTTCCTCATCTACTCAGTGGGAATAATGAACATTAGATGTGAGTGTCTTAGGTTGGGCTGGGTTGAACTTTCTCAGGGTTACATAACTTACTGTAGTAGACACTGTCAGACTCTGCCCATAGTTCCTTGGGTCCCTTTACCAGTCCCCTGTCCTCGTGCTTACCCCAAGCCTGAAGGGGTGTGTCTCAGTTGGAAGGTTGACCTTAAACTTCCGGAATCTACTTTGTGTGCCTTTAAGGAAGAGCCAAAAATACCTGGACATGTGTACCCCCTCAACCCCACCCCAGCCAACACTTACCCAACGCCAGACGGTGTGTGCAAATACAGGGGTATAAACACACCAGGCCTCTTGCCCTGGGTGTGGGCAGCTCTGAGATCCAGTGCAGTCTCCAAAGTCATCCTCTATGAGACTTGGCTTCATACCACATCATTGCTGGGTCTCCCTTTCTTCCCAGTCCCACTTCCCACTTCCCTCCTGGCTATTCCTGGGGATAGCTCCCACTAGGGAGTCCTCACAAGCTTGTCTTCTCTAGATTGGGGAAACACAGTCTTAGGTGCTCCCACCTGAAGTGTAACGGAGTGCCCTCCCTACCCATCACAGCTGTTCAAGCAGTGGCTGCTGCCATGGCTGGTACAGTCCAGTGCTGGCACTGCATACACAGTGCACAAATCCCTGGGGGGTAGACACACATGCGTGCCAACACATGTACACACACACACACAGAGCATTCATTACTGGTGGAGATGAGATGGCGAGCACCCCTGAGATGCAGTGTAGTGATCTTCCTCTAAGTCATGTCTGAGAGCCCCATGGAAACAACATGACTGTGAAGTTAATGCAAGAACCAAATCCCTCTCACTTTAAGAAACCTATCCTCAGTTGAGCACAGTGGCTCACGCCTGTAATCCCAGCTCTTTGGGAGGCTAGGGTGGGTGGATCACAAGGTCAGGAGTTCAAAACCAACCTGGCCAACATGGTGAAACCCCATTTCTACTGAAAAATACAAAAATTAGCCAGGTATGGTGGCAAGTGCCTGTCATCCTAGCTACTCGGGAGGCTGAGGCAGGAGAATTGCTTGAACCCGGGAGGCGGAGGTTGCAGTGAGCCAAGATCGCACTGCACTCCAGCCTGGGCAGCAGAGCAAGACCCCGTCTGAAAAGAAAAGAAACCCATCCTCAGGCATGTAATGGAATGACCTGGGGCAGTTCTGCACAGCACCGGGTAGCAGAAGCCCCTCTACATGTCCATGAGATGCTCAACTGGACAGCACAGTCATCTGTCACGTTTCTATTTCCCTTTATTTTCCAGAACCCTATTAGAAAGCTCAGACAGGATAGAAAGAGAGTTAAGGAGAGTCACAAGGAGGTCTGGAGGATATTCAGTGGAGACAAGGACCTCCCAAAGCTTGAAAGCATCAAGAGACCACCAGGCAGGGGTCACCAGGTGCTGGTTGCTTTGAGCACCCCAAGCCCCAGCCTGGATATGAGTGTCAGGGGCTGGTGGGGAAGCTGCCATGCAGGCAGGACCCCCATGGGAAGGTGCCTGGGGGAGTCATGCTGCCTCTCAACCCTGATCAAAAGAAGGCTGGAGTGCTGAGATCCACAGTGTCTAGGATACCTGCTTCAGAGGGACACTAACCCCGAAGGAAACAGAGTCGAGAGAGAGTGAAATGGGAGGGAGGATTTACAACCTGATTAAACGCCTGGATTCAGTCATACCTGAAACCCAGAACTTCTTGATTTCTAGGCCAGTTCATTCTCTTTGTAGCTTCAGCCATTTGAAGCAAGACCTGGTCAATTTCAACAGTGATTGTGAGTGAACGAGATAGTGATTGGAGGCCCAAAGCTTTGTGTGGGCCACGAGTGGAGCCCTAGGCCCCAGCTCACCACACCCAGGGCTTATGCTTTTGTGCCTTAGCCCATACCTGGTACCTATAACATGAGATACCTGAAGATATGCCACTTCCTCCAGACCCCCAGCTACCCCCCAATATGCTGCCCCAAATCTCACCATGCAAATGAAAACACCCCCAACTGAGGAGTACGTCCTGACAGTAAACATTACTTTTCTTTTCTTTTCTTTTCTTTTTTTGTTTTGAGACAGAGTTTTGCTCTTTTTGCCCAGGTTGGAGTACAATGACACGATCTCAGCTCACTGCAATCTCCGCCTCCCGGGTTCAAGTGATTCTCCTGCGTCGGCCTCCTGAGTAGCTGGGATTACGGGCGTGTGCCAGCCACCACATCCGGCTAATTTTGTATTTTTAGTAGAGACAAGATTTCACCATGTTGGCCAGGCTGGTTTTGAACCTGACAGTACACATTCTAACCCAAGCTCCTGAGTCCTGCCCTTGGTGCACGTTTGCGATGGAAGCAGGAGGCGAATTAGATTAGACCAGGTTGAGCTGGGATAGTAAATAACTCTAAAATGCCATGGCTTCAACCGCATTTATTTCTCACCCCTGCAAAGTCCACTGTGAATCTAGGTGACTCTGTGGCCGTCCTCCTCCACGTAGTGACTCAGTGATCCAGGCTGCCCTGGTCTGGTGACCCCACCCTCTCTCAACGCCAGGCCTCCACTGTTGCCGCAGCAGGAGAAACACTCACATGGGTCCCTCACAGCACTCTTCTAAGCTTCAGCCCGGGCACTGCCCACATCAGTTAGCCAGAAGTCCTCGTGAGAGCCTGCCCAACTGGGAAGGGGACTTAGAAGTATGCCTTTCTTGAGAGAGACCAGCTGCAGGCAGCCAGGGTGATGTCCCCCACAGCAGGTACAGGAATGCAGCGTGACGCTGAAGGGCCAGCCTCGCTGTTGAGAGGGTCAGCAAGAATGGGAGGTTGGAGAAGAGAGAGGCATACTCTTCACTCCTGCTCAGAGCCCCTCACTGCACAGGCCAGGGACCAGTGCAGCCATGGCTGTGAGTTGGGGGTTTGCTGCTCGGATTTTAAAACTGCTCGAACCAGCTGCCGTGTGTGTTAGAGACTGCCACTGCGTGTGTGAGAAACTCCAGCAGCTCAGCCTCATAGAGTTTGTTTGTTTGTTTTCTAGTGGGTCAGGAAATCCAGGGAGGCAGCTAGGGGCTGACATGGCAACTCTGAGATGCTACCCAGACCCCAGGCTTCTGGGCTGTCCAGCCCACCATCCCTAGCTTGTGCTTTTGTTCTCAAGGCCACCTTGTCATTACAGGTGTTCCCCGGCCACTTCACCTCAGCTAAGAAGACAAAAGGACACAGAAGAACCTAGAAGAGAGGAATGCCACCCGGGTCAGGAAGTAAAACTTTCTGAGGTGTCCCCAGCAGGCCTCTGCCCGTGTTCTGTTGGCCCAGGGCCCTGGGGGCCTGGGAAGCACCATGTTTAGGTGAGCACGTTTCTGCCTTGATGAAACTGCGATTCTATCATCAAGTAAGATGGGAGAATCGATATTAGGTGGGTGAATGAACAAACTATTAAGTAACCGGCAGCTTCCTACAAAACCTTGAATTTCTATTGGCTCTTTTGAAGATTGAGTTCTTAGTATACAAGACCTGCATTTTTTAATGGCAAAGTCATGAGCTTGGACTTCTCCCCTTAGGAGGTTATCCCCCCAGCATTTTCTTGCTTGTTAGTGTCTACGTATATTACACTCAGTCCACCTTACCCAGGGCCGGCTTCATGGGCGTGTGACCTGTGTGATATCAGAGGGTTCCACACTTGATTTGCCTCTGTGGCTCCTGGGGAACCAGAAAATACATGGATGTGTAAGCAGACAGGGAGGGTCTCCCGGGATTACAGGAATTTAATTAATGGAGCGGTCGGCCTGGTGCACAGCCTCCTGCCCCGAAGCCTGTTTCTCTTAATCCCTGTGAGGAATGTGGTCACCTACTTGGTTAAAACCAGCTCCTGACAGAACCGGGCAAAGTATAAATGAACCCAAGAGAGCTTTCCCCATGACCACTCCGGGAGGAGCCGCAGCTTCATCACCATAACACGCGACCCATGTGCTGGCATGAACTCACTGCGTCTGCACCAGGGGACTCCCCCTCCATGCGATGGCATGTCCTCTCCCCTCTCCATCACCCCACAAAACCCTGCCATCCCTTTCCCTCAGGGACACACTGCTTGGGAGAATACGCCCATGTCCTCCTTACTTGTGCCAAGTAATAAAACTCTTCTTGATCAACACCTGCCTTCTCTGCCTTGTCGTGGAGAGTCATTTGTTATTCTCCAGGCAAACTCCTGTTTCACCAGGGAATAGACTCAGGACCCGAGACACCTAGATTAAGAATCCCAGCTTAGAGTCATTGGACAAGTTACTTAGAATCCTCTATTGGCCGGGCATGGTGGCCTACTCCTGTAATCCCAGCTCTTTGGGAGGCTGAGGTGGCATTACTCACCCCACCTCAGGAGGAATGCTTGAAGCCAGGAGTTTAAGATCAGCCTGGGCGACATAGTGAGACCCTGTCTCTACAAAATAAAAAAAATAATAATAAAAAGCTGCGTGCGTTGACTCGCACCTGTAATCCCAGCACTTTGGGAGGCCGAGGTGGGCCGATCCCCTGAGGTCAGGAGTTTGAGACCAGCCTGGCCAACATGCTGAAACCCTGCCTCTACTGAAAATACAAACAATTAGCTGAGCATGGTGGTGTGTGCCTGTAATCCCAGCTACTCAGGAGGCTGAAGCAGGATAATCACTTGAACCCTGGAGGCAGAGGTTGTAGTGAGCCAAGATTGCACCACTGCACTACAGCCTGGGTGACAGAGTGAGACTCCGACTCAAAAACAACAACAACAATAATTAAAAAAGAATCCTCTAATCTCAGTTTTCTCATCTGTTTAAAGAAATAAAACCACTCCTTCCTCAGGGGACTATGGTGAACCTAGACAGAAAGGGCCCAGCCCAGCTACGTGTACCTGGAGTTTCCACAACAGTCCTGGCCGTTATTAATGCAGTTTCCATTTCTGTTGTAAAGACCGCTTCCACCACGCCTGCCGAACGACAAAGCCTCACCTTCAAAGTTGGAGCATAAGGACGTCTGTGGCTGCTAGATCTGGAGCAGGGGCTCTCAGCCCCCCACCCTCATTTGAACAAGGCAGCAATCGTGCTCATGGGATGCCAAGGAGAGAGAGAAATGAGGCTGGTGGGAGCTGGCTGAGAGGGTCCCCGTCCTACCTGGCCAGGCCAAGAAAGCTGTTGGTGCATCCCCAAGACCTGGTGAGACTTACTTGCTCAGTCACCTTGAAAGGAAGGACAAGCCTCCAAGTCGGTTCCTTGGGAGTGGAGAGAAGTTTCCTCCACTCCACTGCCGAGAGTTACAACAGGGGCCATTAGCACTTGCCAAGCAAGGCCACCTTCCATCTGAGGGAGAGAGTGCGAAAGACAGTTTAAAAGCCTCATTAACACAAGGCAACAAGTCACCAGGTGAAAATTGAGCCTCTGAGGCCCTGCTGATTGCACAGGGGGGGAAAGGCATTTGCATCTCTTCTCACCACAGAGGGGTGGCAGCCAATTACCTCAGGATTAGAAAAGAGTTGCAAACCTGAGTCTATCTTCACTGATGGGCTTGAATTCCCTGCCATGCGCCCCTTCCTAAAGCCTCCCCTTTGTGTACGAGAGAAAAAGCCTCTAAGACCTGTGGGAAAACATAAAATCTGGAAGCAAGTTCACCGGTGGCTGACCAGCAGCAGAAATGTCGCTTCCTTTGTGCAAGCCCTTCCTGGCTGGGCCAGAACGTCAACTAATGCAGCCTGGCACGCGGTCTGGCAGGATAGGCCCTGCCAATTAGAAATTCAAACACAGTTAGTGTAATGCCTGCGCTTTTGCTCCCTACAGGCCATGCAAGAAACAGAAGCCCTGCGTGTCTGCGTCCCCTAAATAAATGACTCGGGTTCATTCACTGCCTCCTACCCACTCCCTCACCAGCTGTTACGAGTGGGCTGTGGAGAAACCCCACAGTGCCCTGCAGGGGCTTCTTCCTGCCCTTGGGGTCTATGGGAACCCTAGTTGCCTGCATAGGGCACACTCGAATGTCTTCAGTGCCCAAGGCTGTCACTTTCTCAGCTCCCTGCCTACTCAGGTCTACGAAGTCAACTGCAAGGTTGTCGTCCATTCTTTCCACACCAGCCCTGTCCACGGGACCTTAGCCCTTTCAGAACTCAAGGTGCTGAATGTCTGGGAAGTTTCCCTAGGGAATGTCATGGAGCCGTCCCCTCCCCAACATCCTAGGGCAGCACAGGTCTCCATTCATTGCCCCTGAAGCCTCCAATGTCTCTTTCTCCCTCCCAACCTCAGGGAGGCTCACTGGCCCCCGCTTAATTAGGCTGTGTCCTCCATTGAAGACCCCCTCAATGAGGAAGTGAGTACCGGCGGGGAAGACCACAGTGGAAAGTGTTCTATGAATGTATCTTCATCTGGCCGGTGGCCACACAGACACAGGTGGGCGTAAATGTGAGATGCAATGGCTGGACACTCAGTATTCATGCACAGACACGTGTTACTGTGTGTGTGTGATACTGCAGTTTTTAAAATATGACACCCCACCCCGAAAAAATTAATTATCTTAGACCAAGCATGGCAAACAGCCAACATACAGTCCCTCAAAGCGGCAATTTCCTAAGTTCGACCGAGTATTTTTGGCTGGGTCTGAACTGTGTGTGCTTTTAACAAAAATTTGTTTCCAATCTTTAAAATGAAAGATTTTACATACAATTTTGAATTCCTGGCTCCCGCTAAAAGCCTAAGGGGCACTTGATCTCCAGTTGTAGCCATTTGGGTTTGCAAGCTCTTTTTCAGGCATTAAAATACAAAATACAAATACCC